>NW_028274811.1:101386712-101986712 GCF_037043125.1 Eumetopias jubatus
TGAGCTTAATCTGTGAAAATTCCATGTCTGAATTAGGGACAATTTTTCTTTTCAGAGAGTATTTGCAATTGCTTCTGCTGTGAATGAGGAACTGCTAACACCCTGGGGCCACTTTAGCTCTTTTAAAGAGAGTCTCTGGTTCCACCTCCCTCTGATCAGGGAGCTAAAGCTTGGTCCTCTGTCTTTGTCCTCTGACTGGCATTTACTCCCACCCAGACCTTGCTGTCAGTTATTACTCAAAGCCCTCTCTTCCTTTCTCCTCCTCTGAACCCCGCCCCTTTGGAAATTGTCTTCAACTTCTTGGAGGGTGGTTATATGCTAGTCACAGACTTCTTCAGGGAATCTAGCGCATCACAATATTGGAAGCAGAAAGCCCCTCATACCTTTATGGTTAGGGAAGTTCATCTTTATCTTCCATGTTAGTAATTTAAAATTTGGCATCTTAAATTTTCTTCTTTCTGCTTAAAATTTAGATATGCTGTGGCATAGTTAGATTTTCTAATTAGACTTTTCTTCTCCATCTCTCTTTTCACATATTTGAATTCAGGATAAGTTTTTTGAAACAAATACACTGCTGCTTAAGAAAATTCAGATGATGTTTTGTAATTTAAGTCTTACAAAGGTGGTAGTGAGGGGGCCATGAATCTCTTTCTCTAAACTTTCCCAGTTAGTCTACCACATATGTCTTTATTATGCTGTCATTTAAAAAATCACTTCCCACTGCCATTGACTTTTGAGGAAAATCAGAATTAAAGAATGTAATTCTAACACCTGAAACATGTCGAATAAATGCGAGGAAGTAGAGGTTAGAGAGCAAGGATATTTGGCCCAGATTATTTAGGTGAATGTGCTACTATTGATCTGAATTGGCGTCCTTTAAGCAAGTGTTGGAGAAGTCAACATTAAGTGATTAAGTTGATTATAATATCTCTGGCAGATGGAAGATTCTACTTTATCTTGAAGTGAAATTGCTCTGAAATATTTAAAGTAAAATATCTGCTCAAATTTATTTGCTCTCATAACATCTTTCTTCTAGCTAAGAATAAATGTTAATCTTTGAGGTTTTGCTTCTCATCTGAAGCTTTTATTTAAAAAAAAAAATTAAACAGCCTTGCTTGGATTGCAGCCTTGTCTTCAGCCAGAGTATGTCTAAATCTCATAGGAAGCCTCAACTGTCCTAACAGATGGGAGAGGAACATCAGTGTAGACTGTTTGGATTGAAGGAAAAAATAAGTTTTCATATGGGAAAGGAAAAAGGTAGATAGGATTTAGAAAGGCGACACTAAAAATCACAATGTGATAGGACTTGATTATCAAATCCTAGAAGCACCCTCTGAAGTGTGAAGGAGGTAGTTTTGAGAGAAGCTAGCGGAAATCTTATTTTGTGGTGCAGATAGCAGATCCTCTGTTTTTATTTGTGTCCATGTCATTTTCTTCTATTAGACTGGGAGACCTCATGGGCAGGGGTCTGTCCCTACACATCTTACCATACACCAGCATCTGAAGTGTAGGAGGCATTCTACGTGCTTCAAGAGGTGAGTGGAGTTGGAGCTGGCTTTCACAGAAGTTAACCGTAAAATGAAGAACTAGAGGTTTTCAAAAAAAGTTGTATGTGTGGTATATCTCTAGTAGAGGAATAGTGAAATCTAGGGGAGGCTTTTTAGGAGCCCCATACTAGTTACAATTTGGGTGGTAATCACTTGACCATTAAAGTAGTACCCTAACTGGTCTTTTTACTTACAGTTTTGATCTACAGTGGGTCACTTTGCACAGAGCAGACAGAGTTGTAGTGTTAAAACATAAACCAAACTATCCCCAGTTTCAAACCCTTTCACTGCTTTCCTTCAGCACACCCTGTGGCACCCTGCATTGTCTAATCCTTCTTCCCACTGCCCTCATTTCTGATGCCATCCTAGCACCCTCTTTATGATCCAGCCACACAGGCTCCTCTTGTCATTGAATAGCTCCTGTGCACCTGCTTCTCCTTCTTTCTGTCAAGCTCTCCCTTAAACTTTTCACATGTTAATCATAGAATAAATGCTAATCTTTTAGCTCTTTCAATGTCAGATATAACTGTAATCTCGGAGAGACCTTTCCTATTCTAAAGCAGGCTTAACTTTAATTCCTTCTGTACATCACCCTGATTTATTTGCCTTTTAACATTTCTCATGATTTTAATATTCTTGGTGTCATTGCATTTTACTTGTTTTGATTTTTTGTCTCTTGACACTAAACTGATTTCCCCTATGATGAGGCTTTGCTTTTTTGTTCTTTTGTGTATCTCTAGTACTTACTACAGTTCTCAGAATAGTAGGCATTCAATAGAAGTTTGTAGAAGAACGAATAGATGAATAATGCATTAGCTTTAGGTTCTTAAGTTTAATATCATAGGGGATTTTCCCCTTGGATATGATTATGTATGTTGCCTTTAACCATCCTACTGGAGCTGCTAGTTAGGAGAGGTGTGGATCCTCTATACACAGTCTTCAAGTTAGGGACAGATTGTGAAACACACGGTGACTGTAGGGGAGGCTGTAAAGTGACAAGTGCCCTGTGATTGGAATTTAGGGCAGAAAGGGCCTCTTTGCTATGGAGTGTCATTGCTTCTAGGATCTCTCAGCAAATAGAGCTAGGAAATAGATCTGTGTATACCAACCTGAGTATATACACATATCAATAAATAGTTGTATCTGTATCAATATTGATACCCATTTGTATCACTATTAAGCTAAACATGAATTCATGCTGATGTATCTGACTTTTATCCGGTATCCCATGGATTTTCTTGTTGCTTGTCTGTAACCTTTCACATCAACAATGAGAAACCTGGCACCTACCACCTGTCATCCATCTACATATTCATTCAATCCCAGTATATATGTACTATGGTTTTAGGATTGTAAATCCGATGGGAAACCACTGCACCAATTACAATATGTGCTTATGTACAATTCCTTTTGTCTTTAGTCTTACAGTCTCTATCGTTTCTGAAATTACTTAGGACAGCGCTTTCCTCCCACCCTGTTCAGTGAAGTTGTATCTGTCATACGTTTCTAATACAGTCAGATACTTTTCTCAGTGTCAGTTTTCCATCTTAGGCTCCTCAGTTTTCTACTGGTATTTTTTTTATTATTTGTATACATTAAGGTTGAAGATGTCAGATTCTCTGGGTATTGTCAAGTGCATAGTATCCAAAACTACATCACTATACAGAATAATTTCACTGCCCTAAAAGATATCCCCTGTGTCTCACCTATTCAAATCCCTGCCAACGCTGATCTTTTTTTTTTTTTTTTACCATATCTATAGGTTTGCCTTTTCCAGATGTCATACAAATGGAAATGTATAGAATATAGCCTTTCAGCCTCGCTTCTTTCACTTAAAGATGTGTATATAAGATTCGTCAATGTCTCTGCATGGCTTAATAGCTCATTCCTTATTATTGCTGAATAGTATTCAATTGTATGAAAGTACCACAGTTTGTTCATGCTTTTACCTACTGAGGGACGTCTTGATTGCTTCCTATTTTTGATGATTATGAATAAAGCTTCTATAAATATGCATATGAAGGTTTTATGTGGACATAAACTTCAACTCGATTAGGTAAAAACCTAAAAGTGTGATTGCTAGGTTGTATGGTAAGACTTCATTTAGCTTTATAAAAAACTGCCAAACTTCCAAAGTGGATGTACCATTCGTATTTCCACCAGCAATGAATAAGAGTTCCTGTTGCTCTGTGCAAATTTGAATTGCCAGTGTTTTGGACTTCAGTCATTATAATAGGTGTGTAGTAGTATTTAAGTGTTGCTTTACTTTGCATTTTCCTAATGACAAGTCATGTCAGACTTTTTTTTTTTCATATGCTTATTTTCTATCTGTGTATCTTTAGTGAGGTTATCTGTTCAGACCTTTTGGCTGTTTTTAAAATTTAAATTAAATTAAATTAAATTAGTTTAATTAATATTAAATTAATATTAATAAATATTAAATAAATATTAAATTAAAATTAAATTTAATTCTCTATCAGATAAGTGATTTTCAAAGATTTTCTCAGTCTGAAGGCTTGTCTTTACATTCTCTCAACAGTGTTTCTCACAAAAGAGTTTTTACTTTTAATCAAGTCCAACTTATCAAATTTCTTTTTAGAAATTATGTCTTGGTGCTGTATCTAAGAACTCATCACTGGCGTGCCGGAGTGGCTCAGCTGGGTAAGTATCTAACTCTTGATTCCGGCTCAGGTCATGATGTCAGGGTCATGAGATTGAGCCCCATGTTGGCTCTGTGCTCAGTGCAGAGTCTGCTTGAGAGTCTCTCTCTCCCTCTGCCCCTCTCCCACTCTAAATAAATAAATAGGTAAATAAATAAATAAATAAATAAATAAATAAAATGAAGTCATCACTAAACCCAAGGTTATTTTTAAGAGTACAAATAACTTTTAGTGCAGGAAGCTCTGATGATAACTACAAGAAATGATTTTTTTAAAAAAAATTCTCACACAAATCTCCATATTTTACTAATAAGAAAAATGGGGACTTCTAGGTCATAAATTGTCATGAAATACTGCTTATATATGTACAGACAGTCGCCAATTTATGATGGTTTGACTTACCATTTTTCAACTTTAGGATAGTGAGAAAGCTATACACTTTCAGTAAAAACAGTGCTTCACAGTTTGAATTTTATCTTTTCCTGGGCTAGTGATCTGCCATAACTTGTCCTAATGCTGGGCAATGGTAACGAGGCACAGCTTCTAGTAGCCATGCTATCTTGAGGGCAAACAACCCATACACTTACCTTCTGTACCATATCACCATTCTGTTTTTCACATTCAGTAAGTCACATGAGATATTCAATACTTTATCTTAAGATAGGCTTTCTGTTAGATGATTTTGCCCAATTGTAGGCTAATATACATTAGCGTATCTGAGCATATTTAAGGTAGGCTAGGCTAAGCTTTGATGTTCAGTAGGTTAGGTGTATTAAATGCATTTTTTAAAAAGATTTTATTTATTTATTTGACAGAGAGATAGGGAGAGCAGGAACATAAGCAGGGGGAGTGGGAGAGGGAGAAGCAGGCTTCCCGCTGAGCAGGGAGCCCGATGCGGGGCTCAATCCTAGGACCTTGGGATCATGACCTGAGCCCAAGGCAGACGCTCAATGACTGAGCCACCCAGGCGTCCCTTAAATGCATTTTTGACTTACAATATTTTCAATTTATGCTGGATGTCTTGGACATAACTCCATTTGAAGTCGAAGAAGATCTATACAGATCTATAAAGTCAAAGTCATTTAAAGGCATTTGTAAAATACTTCTAACTGCAATGCTAGCTAATTAAGGATTAATTTTCTTTCATTATTATTAGAACTGTGCAGATAATAGGTCAATTCCTCCCTCATTGTGTGTAGATAATTCCCATTATCATTAATTGGAGTTTTATGTGTAAGAAGAAAGGGAAACATTTAAACTTTATAGGAAAAAAATACACAAAACATTACCAGCTGTCCACAAGGCCAAATTCTCTCAACCAGTAGATATCATTCTCTCTATTTTAATGTAAATTTCTAATTTCTGCCTTTGACTATCTGTTCTGAAGACAAGTTACAAAAACCTGTTCCATTTCAGTCTATGTTTCTCTTGATCTTTGTTCCAAGTTGGTATCTTTTCCCTTCCATAATAGCAAGAGTGCCGGAGTGTAAAATTGGGGCAGTTTGACAGAAATGACAGTTGATAAGCTTCTGTCTTTTAGTCACTTGGCCTTTGGTGTGGGATATTTATCTACTTATTCCAATTCACAGTAAAACATTAACTTGAAATAGACATACTGTTCTCATCTCTCTTTCAAAGTAGGGCATTCCATGATGATTTGTGGGGAAGAAAACAGGAAACAGCTATTGATGGTTTTGGTAAGGTGCAAGAAATGCAATTACTCAGGAAGCACCGATCATTTTTCCTTTACCTATTAGCCATTTAGATGCAAACAGTTGTAGATGTCATCTCTTCTTGAGATAACAGGGGCTTGCCAAAACCCTGTTAATTGCCCCTCCTTTGTGCTCTCATTATACTCTATACTTACTATAATGGTGCATTTATAATGCAGCAGTACCTATGTCTGTTTGCTTGACTCACCAAAGAGTAAGTGTTTGGAAAGTAGGGGCGCCACTTGGGCATTGATCCACATTAATTCAATTAGTAAATACTGATGGATATCTGATTGTTTTGAACACATTTTGGGCATTTGGGGACCACCATGGTGAATGGCATAGTGATTACTTGTAGGACACATGAGGCAGGGGGAATTCAGATGAGAAAATAACTAATGATCACCTAGGATAAAAATGTTATAAAAGAACTAAATAGAGAACATTATGGAAGCATATGAAAAGGACTTCTTTCCATCTTGGGGGATCAAGATAGGTTTTCCAGAAAATAAAATCCCTAAGCGGAGTTAAGTATTAGTAAGAAATATCTAGGAGGAGGAGTCTGGGGTGGGCTAGTAAAAGATAAACAGAATTTCAGGAAAAGTACATTTAGTTTCTTCATTATCTTATTCCCAGTACTTAGAACAATAAGTAATAGATACATTTTCATTAAATGAATGGCTAGATAAATTTCAAGAATCCAAGGCCAAATTGGAGAGACTAATCTTTCCTAAATCTATTAATTAGCATGCCTATTATTTTTAATAGCCCCTTAGTCATATTACCAAAAGAAGAGAAGAAAGAAAAAACACACTATTTTCCTCAACTAGTGCATTCTCTAAAAGACCTAATCACTTTGGAGAAGAGATTTCTAAAATACGTTATTCTCAGTGACTGGTCATAATGACATATGTGGATCTAGTGTGCATTTTAAAAATTCTGGGAAGTATGGAAGCTAAATACATGAACTTTGAAATAGGATTATGTGTCTTAAATCTAAATCATGCCATTTATTAAGCTTTTAAGCCCCTTTGTCTGATTTTCTCTGTATGGTTTATGAAAAACTGGAAAAAAGATATTATTTTGCCTAAGTAGGTATGTTCATAATTCCATTGTTTATAAATATCATGACTTGTCTATTAGTTTGGATAGGTATTCAGCACAGTTCACTCCATTTTTGTGCTGTCTTTCCAATCAGCTAACTGACATGAATACTAAACATCCTTAGTGCTAGGAATATGTATTTTAGTAAATACATAAACTTACAGTTCATTAGACTTCTTAAATTTAGAAGACTTGTGTAGTTATTGAAGATAGGAAGCAAGTAATGACTGGGAGCAGAATTTGCTACACCAAAATATGCCTCTTTGGCATAAGGGTTATTTTGAACTGGTTGTTTTTAAGAAACAACAGACACAGGAGAAGCTCTGAAAACTGAGAAGTTACCCTACTGTAAGAGACGTTTACTTTTATAAGGGAAAATCTCCTTTTGTAAGAGGGTAACTGGCCTCTCCCACTGCCACCCCCCAACATTTTTCTTTTATCTTTAGCTGGAGACGTTGTTTAAAGTGGTGACTTGGGCCATTTCTGGGAGTTACTGAATTTTTCTGGGTCTCTTCCATGTATACAGGAGGTATACATGTTATTAAATTTCTTCTGTTAATCTGCCTTTTATTGTTGGGGTATCTCAACCAAAAACTTAGAAGGGTAGTGGGAAAATTATTTTTTCCTCCCTTGCAGTAGGAATTTATTTCCCCAATAAATGGAATAAAAGGTCTGACTATAGATATCTTTCTGAGGTATTTATGTAGTAGAAAGTCTTATAGTATGAAATCCTTAGTCTTTAAAAAGAGTAGGGTATAACACCACAGTATATATTGAAATACTTGGAATAATCAGTGACTTTAAAATATATCTCTTACAACTTTTTCACATGTGGCCCAAATACAGAGTCAATTTTGACCACCACCAACTCTCATGCGTCCCATCCCTTGATTCGTGTGTCCATAGTCTTCTCTGACAAAAAGAGACAATCCGTGAAAAGAAAGGACTAGAAGCAAAAAGGAGCTAACTTCAAGGGTTTCCATTGATCAAGAAATTTGAGAATATCAGTAAAAATAATACAATCATAGCCGTTGTGGATTATTGAAATAAGTTAGTTTAGTAAGGGTCATGTGTTCATAATGATACCTAAAACAGAAAAGAAAATAAAGAGTATTAAAAAAAGTTACAGAGTATAAAAAAGCGTTAATATTTAATAAGTATGCATTGTTATGGAAGGATCATTGGTTCTTTATAGCTGGTCTGCCTTCTTTTTGGGCTGACATCTGTTTTGATGAATTGGTGCTTGAACTCAACCAGTTGTTAAATATTTTAAATAGCCCCTTGTTTTGAATTGATTTTCATAAGTAGGGAGATACACACACACATATGTATAGCATATACATATGTATATGTGCATATGTTTGTTAATACAGATATATGTATGTTTGTTTATACATACGGATATGTTTTAAAATTATTATATTCATTGGGTACTTATATATTATAAAAATATTTTACTTCTATCTGTATAGCAATGAAAAATAAACACAGGGAGTTATAAAGTAAGACAAGTAGTCCTTGAAATCTGGGAACTCTTTTGTATGGGATGCTACACAATTATCAAGTAGAAAAAGTTGTACAGCCAGTCTCTGGAAAATAAATTAAGCAAATTTCTCAAAAAGGACCGCTAACTACGGAGACTCAATCCCTTATTTCTAGGAGATAAAACCTCTGTATGGTCCTGCTAATTATAGTATTATGTTAATAAGGAATGCATCTACTTTTAAATAATTCTAACTTACTGAATCAATATGGCAATGGACAGAACAATGGGTTATATAATATGAACTAAGTGGGACTTTAAAGTCTAACCTCCTCTATCAAAGCGATTCACAATAATTTTTCTGATACCTTATGGGGATCTCAAATTATGCCTGTTATTTTAGAATCACACAAAACTAGTTTAAAATAAAGACAACTTTCTTAAACTTTGGTGTTATTTTTATGATACACTTGTCTAAGTATGGCGTTAACTTTCCTTATATTTGTATTTGTAATTTTGTAATATTTATAATTTTGTCTACTCTCTGTAAGGTGTTTGAGCATCCAAAAGAATCAGGTACATGCCTTAGCAGTCAGAAAAATGTTCCCTCACCACAAAAACAAACAAACAAAAACAGTCACTTCCTAATTCTCAGAAAGTGTGAATATGCTGATTTATATGGCAAAGGGACTTCACAGATAGGATTAAGGTAAGGACCTCAAGATAGGGAGAATATCCTGAATTATCTGGATGAGCTCAATCTAATGATGAGTCCTTACAACTGGAAAACATTTTGCTGCTACAGTCAGAGGGAGAGGTGACTGTTAAGAAGAATCAGAGAGACAATGGACTCTGAGAAACAAACGGAAGGTTCTAGAGGGGAGGGCGTGGAGGATGGGTTAGCCTGCTGATGAGTATTAAAAAGGGCACGTTCTGCATGGAGCACTGGGTGTTGTACGCAAACAATGAATCATGGAACACTACATCAAAAACTAATGATGTAATGTATGGTGATTAACATCACAATAAAAAATTAGAAAAAAAAGAAGAGTCAGAGAGATGCAGTGTTGCTGGGTCTGAAGAAGGCCATGGGCCACGTAACTTGGGCGGCCTCTGAAAGCTGCAAATGGTAAGGGAACAGATTCTCCCTTCTAGCCTACAGAAAGGACCATAGCACTGTGGACGCTTTGATTTTAGCTAGATGAAACCTGTGTCAGACTTCTGCTTAAAACATGTTGGTGGTTCCTCATGGTCTATGGAATGAACTTTTAGATCTTCTATCCTTCCATAACCTGGTCTCTACCTCTCCAGCCACTTTCTGCTGTATACTTTCTGCTGAAATAACACCCCATTATTTTGAGGTTTTTTTGGGCATACTTTGTATAGTTTCACTCTTCATGCTTTTGCTCAGGTTATTTTTTCAGCGTGGAAGGCCATTGTCATCCTTTTTTTCAATCAGTCTCATTCTAACCCTTCCTTTAAGATTCAGGTCAGATGTCCTAACCTCCAGGCAGCTTCTTCTGAGCACTTTCTTTGAAGTTTTACAGCAAAAAATGGGTACTTATCTCCTTGTGTGGAGATTATCCATTTGTATGTCTCCCTCTCTGGATAAAATCCTTGAAGAATCAGACTATTATGAGT
This sequence comes from Eumetopias jubatus, assembly GCF_037043125.1. Taxonomy (NCBI): domain Eukaryota; kingdom Metazoa; phylum Chordata; class Mammalia; order Carnivora; family Otariidae; genus Eumetopias; species Eumetopias jubatus. The sequence goes on from NW_028274811.1 coordinate 101,396,860, forward strand.
GCATTCTCCATCACCCAACTCTGTTCCCCAGTAACTCCTCCTGCTTGTGCCCTACATCTGCCCACACACATCTTTGTATTCCCTGGCATTGAGCCTGGCATATAAAAAAGTGCTCAATAAATATTTATTGAATTGAGTAAAATAGATTTACCTGAAAACATCCTGGAAGAATAACCAAACCACTGGAATTAAAGGACTGATTTATTCAGTTTAAAGAGAAATGCAAGAACAGCACTAATGAAGTTAGATTCATGGATTTGATGCTTATCAAAATCCATTTTCTGACTATATCTGACTCTGACTCTGAAAATATCTTGGTCAGGAATATTCTTTCTACTTTCTATAAAGAGCAAGTCTCTATTCCTCTTTTAATTCTCAGTTTAAGTCTTATCCCTCTGGGAAGTTTTCTCACATTCCCTTGATAGCTTTTCACACTTTTCTCTTGCTTTTATAGCTCACTGTGCATAAACAACTCCAATACAATACTTATCATATTATATTGTAATTACTTATTCATGTGTCTCTCTACATTATCTTTAATTCACTGCTGTTTGAGGGCAGGGTTTTTCTTTTTTCTTCATCATCTCATTTCTTTCTTCCACTCATTGTTTAATGCAGTGCTCAAGATTGGAGAGTGGATATACCAGTAGTTTCAGTCTGCTGCTCTCATCCACGGTCTCAGAACTATACTGCACGGGTAGTAAGGAGTACTGAGTTTGAGAGCACAACTGACAAAGTATGGCCAACAAGAAGAACAAAACCTCTAAGAATATGATGTCTTCAAGTGCAGCAAATGGGCTTTCATTCCAATGTCTAGCACATGACTCTATCGAGTCTAGAGACCCTAGTTTTATAACCTTGGCTTCACCAATTATTTTGGTGACCTTGAGAAATTTATTTGGCCTCTCTGAGTCTCAATTTTCTCATCTGTAAAATAGGATTCATTCATAAAGTTTGGTCTGGCCTTTTTTGGCTACAAGTGAAAGAAATCCAAATCTAACTACAGTGACCAGAAAGAGGGATTGATTGGCCATGTAACGGAAATCCAAGGATAGTTTGGCTTTAGGTACAGTTCATTGCAAAAGTTCAACAGATGTTGCCAGAACAGTGTTTCTCTTTTTACCTCTTGACTTTGTTGTTCTCTGCTCAGCTACATTCTCATATTGTCCCTAATGAGGCAAGAAGGTCTCGTTCATGTCCAGATTTGTATCCCCATAATAGAAAGCTCAGAGGACTTGTTGCTCTCAAAGGCAATTATCTGGTTGATTCTGCTTGGGTTATTACTATGGTCAGGCAGATGATAGTATTCTCAATGGCCAGCCTAGGTTTTGTGCTTCCTTCCCTTTGGTTGGAGAAGGGTACAGTAAGGCAACTGAAAACACCCAGAGGACCTCACAAGGTGTGAAAAGGATACTACAAAAGAACGACAAGAAAGGAGGAGGCATTCTAGGCAGACAAAAACTATATCTCTTGGAGACTACTACATTTATTTGTCCTAACAAATATTTATTAAGCTTATCCCTCAAAAAACTGCTGTAGGAATTAAAGATAATTGCTTTAGAGTGCTTAGCCCATAATTGAGCATACAGCAAATGTGCAAAAAAGAAAAAAAAGGTAACTAATAGTAACATTAATTGAACCAAATATAATACAGCACATACCTAAAGTATAATACAGTACATACCTACAGTATAATACAGTATAATACAGTACAATACCTTCTAAACTCAAAGCTGCTGTTCATTTACACTGAAAATTTCTGAAGGGAAGATTGATCAGAAGATTGATTTCTAAACTGGAGATATATATATATAGGTAATGTAACTTTTTTAAATACCTTTTGCCATTCAGATTAAGTTCTTTGAAAACATCACTCAGCTTTATTTCATTGAAAGTATTAAAGCAACAATAACGATACTAATAATAACAAAAAATCCAAAGCCTGTCTTCTCTTTCCACCTAGAAACTTCCAGGCATTTTTTTACCCCTGGAACAGTAGAAGAATGAAGCCTCTGAGTATTTTGGTGTAACACGATCCTCATTATTTTTATAGCAACCTCTCCCTGTAGTATTCTCACATGAATTTAATTTTCTAAGGCTCTATATAAAAAAGTCATATGGCTGAGAGTCAAGATGTCACTCAATTTTGCCCAAACATTATGAGAAGATAATCCTCTGAAGTGACTTTTGTATTAGTCCCATTGCTGGCTTTAATCTGATTGAGAATCAGTGCTCTAAAGAAGAATCTGAAATACTTGATGGGTTCAGTGAAACTTAAATTCTGGAAGGAAGGTAGGGATCAAGGAACTTGGTGCAGAAAGCTAGGGCCATCTGCCCAGCAAGGAAACAATTTACCAATTAGGAGAGCATGTTTTTAAAACTTGCCCTCACTTCCATCTGGGATTTTGAGCTAGATACGTAACATGTCTGGTCATTAGTCTCTACATTTCTAAAATGGGACAAGCTAATTGCTAAGGGTAAAAAGATTGATAAAGTTCTTAAATATGCACTTTGATCTTTCTTTTGATGCCCTTGGAAAGCTGTATACACAACGTCTCAAGTAAACTCATTAAACAAATTAAAAAATTGCAATAAAGCTGCATTTTTTTGTTTGATCAAAGGCAATTGCTAATAAAACTTATAACTCAGAAATCCTAATATACAGCTAATAATACCCAACTATGAGGAATTTCCTGTCAGGACATTAAAACCCTTATCAATTTTAATTCACTTTTAATCATGTGAGTATGTTAATATGTCACAGAGCAGAGCAGAACCTTAATCTTCTCCCCTTTTCCATGTGCTACACTGCCCATTCTATCCTTGAATAAGGAAAAAGTCATAAAAGACAAACAGTAAGAAAAGATGAGAGTAGTAGTTACAAATTAAACTATATTATAAATGAATCAAGAGGAATATAAGCCTCTTGGGAGACCATGAAAATATTAGATGTTTCCCCACTGTGCATGGAATGGATCCACCTTATCTGGATATTACAAATGGGACTTCCGAAGGCCAGAGGTTTTGAAACATCTGGGTTACGCTAGCAAGATTTTTTTCTAAATGACTGATGTTATGTCTATAAGTGAAATTCCATTTCTACTCATTTTTGATGCCTCCCTTAATGATTTCCAAGCTACTGTTCTTTGCGCCACTAAAGGGTGTGGGACCATTGCTACAATATTCTAGAACCTGGGCTGCTTCTGTGAATTTGAGCATTGTGATTTGGCACCACAGGGGTTTGCCTTACCAGGCCTGTCTGGCAGAATATGTCCATTCCAAAGTCCTACACCATATAAATGTGCTTCGATGATACTTGTCCCTTTTTCTAGTGTTACAAAGGATCACAGCTGGAGGGAGGAAAATTAACCCAAACAAGTCTGTCTTTTGCTTTTTCTCAGACATGTTTCTTCTACTTTTTTCAGTTCTGGTTTCTGCTGTTCAGTTTGATATTCTGGTGAGCACAGACTCAAGAGGGAACAGAACTGCAGGGCTGCCCTCTTTGATGCATATTAAAATCACCTCTCTGAAAAGGAACTAGAAAGCGCCAGAAAGGTACCAAAAAATGGGAAATTATGATATACAACTTACTGACTCTAGCATCACTATGGTATGTCTTTATGGTAAGCTATTGATCAGTTGGTTTAAGAAGAGCCATGCTGAATATGTGACTCACTTTGTGGTATTGACTGAAAACAAAGCTCCACAAGACACAGAACAGTGGTTGTTCCAATTGCCATTTTCCACTTGTGTTTTAAAATACAAAAATGTGACCAGACCTAGTTTGCATTTATGCCTTGGAACCGCTGTTTATAATTTGAGTGATTCAATACAGGTCACTGGAGCTGAATGTGTCATGTCATGCAGTAAAAATTAAAGTATACCTTATTGTTTTACAGAAGCATGCACTTCTGAAGAACAGAACTGAGGTTAAAAAAAAAAGACCAATTTATGTTTTAAACAATGAGATGCTTATTAAATAACTTGTTCTATGTGACTAGAACAAGTTAGTTCAGGGATCAGTAAAAATAAGCAGATGGTGCTGTCAGGCTTTTACCACATTTTGATGATCTCAATGCATATGTAGTTAAGGAGGATTTTATTAATATTGTCCTACTTCTAGTATAATGGCCACACAATCAAAAAGAAGCTATCTGTAAAGCCCGTTTTGCAACAGAAGCGTGGTTAAGAGGATCTGATACCTTTGGTTATTCATTTGGAGACAAATTGTTACCAACTTCTATACCAGCAAACTGGAGATACTAGAGATTCCCTTTATTTTTCTGACTTTGAACAGAGAGATCAAATTTTACTTTTTCTCCTTCCCTATTCCTGAAGGTATTTTCCTTAGGACATTTAGGGTTTTCTGTATCTCAGGGCATCTAGCCCTAGATACATATCTAGTCATATGCTAACACTAAATTCAGCACCTGTGGAGTTTTTTGTTTTCTTTAAAGGTTACTGACTAGCTGAGGGTTGGTTTTTACCTTGAGGAATTTATTATTTGTTCATTGCTTATGTGACCTTTTTTAATAAAATCAATTATTTGTGGCGTATTAGTGTTTACTTCTACCTAGGTTTTTTATAACATTTTATTAGGAATAATATTTTACTGACCACCTATCATGTATAGGGCACTGTGTTCGGCACTGGGAATATAACAGTGAGTGACTGAAAGATCAAGGCTAGGGATTTGACTTCAGGGAACTTAAAATGTAGCTTAGCTAAACTCCATAGTAATTTGAAGGGCATGATATTATATCCCCATTTTAAGGATAAGGAAAGTAAATCTCAAAGTTAAGCAACATATCCAAAGTAGCGCAGGGAATAATTTGAAGGATCAAGAGTAAAAGGTCGATCAGATTCTAAAGCCCACTCTTTTTCCTGTCTGTTATACCTATTAAAAGTTTTCCACACTTCATGGGTAAAATGGAGGTCCAATTGAAAAAAATAAATCAACATGCCCAGGAAATCCAGGGAACATGGAGACAAATTAGGTGATGATGTTAACTCATGTGAGAAGTGCCTGATTTGGACGAATAATCAGAAAAAGGTGATAGAAGCGCATGTCAGATCTGCTGAAGAAGTCAGATGGTTCAATGATGAAAGAAATGCTATAGGTGCTTGGAAATAAGATTTATGGTGTTTGAATACGGCAAGAGTTACCTTTATGATGGGTAGTATAAGTGACCTTTTTATCTGTCTGTGTGCAAGCTAAGATGTAAAATGATTTTATGTACTTGCTTTTAAATGGCAGTCATTTTAAAATGCATAACCAGTTAATATCTTGTGTTTTGGAACTTCTCTTGTGATTTGTTTAATTCTGAGACCACAGTTTGAATTAAGCTTTGATTTAAAATCCACACATCTAGCAAAATCACGTGATTTAAAAATTTTGATTGGGCTAGGGTGGACTAGTACATAATGGAACTATTTTTCTCTTACTTTCAAGTTGTCCTGCCCCTGGTGGATAAAAAGGCTCACAGCAGGAAAGTTTAGGGAGCTCCAAAAAAACATTATAGAAATGTGAATTAGGAAGATTGGATAGGCACATGATGGCTATTTATACACCTGGAATTTGGATAAAGAGATAAGAGGAAATCAAAGCTGGCTACAAAGGTTTGAATCCAGGTACAGTTGTTTTTCCAAAAATAGAAGCATCTCTTGGGCAACCGACTTGAACTGAGTTGCAGTAGAAGATAATGAACTTGGTTTTGAGTATGTTATGGTAACCTCTAAATTTAAACTTATGTAAAAAAAATAATAATGGTAATGGCTGCCTTATTAAACATTCATTTTTACCATAAACTCTGCTAAGTTCTTTTTATATATTAATAAGTTACAGAAAGTCATGTAAACAGATAGTATTAACTCCATTTTACAGAACAGGAAACTGAGAATCAGAAAACTTAACTGACTCTCCCAAGTTATACAGCTGGAAATACACAGAAACTTTATTTTTTTAAGATTTTATTTATTTATTTGACAGAGAGAGACACAGCGAGAGAGGGAACACAAGCAGGGGGAGTGGGAGAGGGAGAAGCAGGCTTCCTGCCAAGCAGGGAGCCCGATGCGGGGCTCGATCCCAGGACCCTGGGATCAAGACCTGAGCCGAAGGCAGACGCTTAATGACTGAGCCACCCAGGTGCCCCACACAGAGACTTTAAATAAACCAGGTCTGTCTGACTTTCCTGTTACATACTGTTTCTTCTGTGAAACGGAACAGCATAAAATAGCGTAACTATTGACCATGGATCCAGGATTGAATTTTTAGTTCTCTATAATACCATACCAACATTTTGATCCTTTCTACTTTAAAATTGTGTTTGCTATTTTTCTGATATTTTTACATTGATTTTGAATGATTGGTCCTTGGAACCTAAATTTTTAGCTTTCTGCCTTTGAAATTCTGTTGTCAGTCAAGCTGAACTTGTTTGCACTCTTGTTGATTTGTGATGGGGATGACTAAGCTGCCATCAAAACCCTTTTTCCTTTCTTGTGCCAGCAGAAGTGTAGTTGAATTGTGGCTGCCCAGACAGAGACTATAGTTCCCAGCCCCTTTGGCATCTCTATGGGGTCATGCATCTAGTTTTCACTAATGAAATGGGAGTGGAATTGTTGTGTGACTTTTCTGGGTTATGGCCTTTAAAAAGTGGGTGTCCTTTTTATTCCCTTCATCTGGTGGGGTCTAGGCACTGACTAGGTTGTAGGGATGGCAGAATGGAAGAAATATGGACCCCATTTCACTGTGCAGATAAGAGCTATTGGCCGACATTACCTGCTCTGCACTGAGAAAGAAATAAGCAACTATGGTTTTTGAGACATTAGAGTTGTGGATTTATTTTTAGAGTATTTTTTATTTTTATTTTTAAAATATTTTAAATATTTACAGAGAGAGAGGGAGAGCCACAGGCAGAGAAAGAAGCAGACTCCCCACTGAGCAGAGATCCCAACATGGTGCTTGATCCCAGAACCCTGGGATCATGACCTGAGCCGAAGGCAGAACCTTGACCCATGTGCCTCAATTTTTAGAGTACTTTTTAAATATTTTATTTATTTATTCTATTTTGGAGAGAGAGAGAGAGACAGAGAGAGAGCATGAGCAGGGGGAGGAGCAGAGGGAGAGATAAAATCTTTGCTGATCACAGAGCCATTGCAGGGTTAGAAGCAGGGCTGGCACGGGGCTTGATCTCAAGACCCTGAAATTATGACCTGAGCCGAAACCAAGAGTAAGATGCTTAACTGACTGAGCCCCCCAGGTGCTCCTATTTTTAGAGTATTTTAACCTAACTAAAAATTTCTACTATCAATAAAATGTGTCCTATTTTGTAATAGTAATAGTGGAACGTAATTCCTTGTTACCTTCTATAGAACATGTTCAGGCGCTTTTGATGCTCTTGCAAGCTACCAAGAAACCATCTTAATTTCTTCTATAGCATGCATTTAGAAGTGAGTGTGAACTGTGGCCTGTATACATAAGTCAGACTGCTTTCTGCTACAAAGGGCAGAAAAAATGTTGGTCAAGCTCTTATTATTCATATTATGTTCCATTGCATAATGAATAAATATTTATAGAAGTCTTGGTGTATGCCTAATTACGGAGTCTGAGAAATGCTTTGTAGAAGATTCATCTGAAGGAAAAGAGAGTTCTTTTTACACATGTCCCCTAATATTATGCAACGTATTTTTCTTCACAACCAGATAATTTTGTTCTTTCTAAATTCCTTTTGGTTTGGGGAATTTAATGTTTCATATGTGTGAAAGTTATCTTACCACTGCAGATGTCTCTGAGAGAGAAGCTTATGGTCAGGGAGATCCTGAGAGGAATTCCACAAGAAGACTTGTGTAGAAACTGTCACTTCAAAGGGCTCTTCAGACAACATTCAATCTCTTCTACCTTGTGCACATCAGAAGGGTGGTCTCTGATTCAGGCATTTTGAATACATGCTGAAATAAGTTATTTTCAGGCAAGCTCTCCAGAGGTTAAGAAGAACAAAGACCAACTTCAAATTCAGCTTTTATTTGAATTTAACCATTTTTTTTTTTTCTTTTTGTTGTTGTTGTTGTTCATCCAATTACACTCTTCAGTACTGGCTGTGTGTTGAGGGCCTTCAGTGATTGCCTTCCTCAGGCAGTGCCAGAGAGCAGTGTTTGAAGAATAAGCTGTGAAGGCTTAAAAAATTAATCTACCTAAAGGCTGGGGTAAAAGCCTTTTGCTAGAGAAGAACATTTTGCTTTAAAAACCAATTACCAAATTCTCACAGCAAAGCAGAGGTGAGGAGCAGAGCAGGCAAAAAGGGCAGCTATATAAGTAAACCCAGCATCTTTTTCTTTATCCTCTGAATGTTTTCTCTTGTGTTTCTCAGTCGTTTCTTGGCAAGGCAGTCTCATCACTGACCAGGACCTGGAAAGGTCTGACCTATATTTGCATAAGTATGCTTTATTTATTTATTTATTTATTTATTTTACTTCATTTCTATGAGTAGTGGATTTAAAATTTCTAAAAAAAATTTTTAATAGAGCTCGACTAAGTTGGATCCAAATTCTAGCCTGGTTTTCTTGCTCTGTGGTCTGAGTTTCAATTGATTCAACTGTGAATTACAGGTAATATTTATTGCAAATAGAGTTACTATAAGAAGCAAATGAATTACTGCACATAAAGGGCTCCACTCATTTTTTTTATTTATAATAAATGCTCAATAAATATCAGCACTGCTTGTGTTGTTGATGGTTGTTTGTAGCAAAAGTATACCTTTGTGAATTTTCCTTTCACTTCCAATTAATTCCTTCTCCTTTCAGAGCTGTATTGCATTTGATCCTGTTAATGCCTTGAGAGCATTTTCTGCCTTTAGCATGGCTCTCCCACTCTTTCTAGATGCATTCTGTTTCATAGTTACCTGGGTGAGCCTATTTCCTCTTTTGTCCAAGCACTTCAGAAGGGGCATTATTGTAATACACATTTGATTAAAAATATTAAATATTTCTTAAATGGTAGAAATTGAATACCATTTTTTCTTCCAATGTTTATACTAGTTATCACTGTAAAAGTCCTAAGAAAAGCTCAGTTAAATAAAAATCTTGGTTTTTGAAGTAGTTAAAATTCTTATATTATCAAGATAGAGAATAGTGTGGTTGTCTAGGCTGTGAACCTAGAACCAGAGTGTCTGGACTATAATCCTGCCTCTGACCCTTCATCGTTGTGTGATCTTTTCAGATTGCTTCTGACTCTTTGTGACTCAGTATTTTCATCTATGAATGGACATGAAAATAATATTTACCTCTTAGGACTGTTGTGAAGATGCAATTACTCAATGTGTGTAAAGTACTTAGAAGAGTATGTGGTTCATAATGAAGGTTTTACATTTTGGTTGCTGTTTTGAGGTCATTTTTGTAGATTTCGCTTCTGTTTAGCTTGACGAGTTAGCTACAGTGCTTTGTACAGTGATTTGCTTGTAGTATAAACTTTAAATAATGTGTGCTTTGCATGGCATTGGGGAGCCTTTTAAAGTTTTTAAAGGCATAGAGAACAGTGAGATCAGTGATTTCTGTTTTAAATACATCACTCTACCTGGAGCAGGCCAGAGAAGATTCTAGTAGAATTAACGGGAGACTATTGTCATAACTCCGAGTGTGAGAAAAAGTTGTATGTACTAGACCAGAATTGATGAATATGGAACAGGTAGATAGAATTGAGAGATATTTAAGAGGCAGAATTTACATAATTTTGTGATTAAATGGATATGGAGGTAAAAGAAAATGGTTTCAAGAATAGCATTTAGGTTTCTCAACAGCAAAACAAGATGAGTCAAAGATCCAGTTACTTTATAGAGAAACAAACAAAAATAGGTCTAGAGATGGGACGGTCATAAGTTTTATTTTGGACATCTTGCATTTGAGATGCTCTAGGATCTCCAAAAGGAAATGTCAAGTAATCAGTTAGAACTACACAGTCAGTTGGTGCTCCCAGGAGAGACCTGGGAATATTATGAGCTGTCACCATAGATGTAGCTGTTTAAGTTCTGGGATCATTGAAGCACAGAATCTTGAGTAAAAAAGAAATGGTGAATTAGGAATCAGCCTTGAGAAACTCCACCATCTCATGGTGTGGTAATGAAGAATAAGCCAAAGAGAGAGAGAAAGAGAAAGAGAGGAAAAGAGACAGAAATTTCCAGAAAGAAAAGAAAACCAGGAGATTATTATGTACAGAAGCCAAGGAAAGAGAGGGATTGATGGAAACCAATTTGGGGTGGAGCTATGGAGTGGAAAAAAAAGTGAGTAAATGATACAACGTTAATAGATCACTCTTCTAAGAAATTTGGCTATGAAGAGAGAAGAGAGACAGAACAGGGGCTAAGACAAGCCTAAGGGGTCAGTTGATTTTGTTTTTAAAGATTTTATTTATTTGATAGAGAGAGGGACAACCAGAGAGGGAACACAAGCAGGGGGAGCGGGCGAGGGAGAAGCAGGCTTCCTGCTGAGCAAGGAGCCCAATGCAGGGCTCAATCCCAGGACGCTGGGATCATGACCTGAACCGAAGGCAGATGCTTAATGACTAGCCACCCAGACTCCCTGGGGACAGTTGATTTTTAATTAATTAATCAATCAGTATTCTTAAAAGGAGGTGACCTGTGTATTTAAAGCCAATGAGAGGAATCTATATAAAACGGTTTAAAGATTCTGGAGAGAAAGGTGATTACAGAGATGGGAAGATTATTGCAAACATGGCAGAGCTGAGTACAAGAATTTGGTACAGAAGGAATTAACTCTAGAGAAGTGGTTCTCAACTGAGAGTGATTTTATCTTCTCTTCCTTCAGTCCCCAAAACATTTGGGGAATTCTGGATATGTTTTTGGTTGTCACACTGGGGAGGTGGTGCTACTGGCATCTGGTGGGTTAAGGTTAGCAATGGTGCTAAACATCCTACAACGCACAGGACAGCCCCCAAAACAAAAAATTATTCACCCCAAAGTATCAATAGTGTTGATGATGACAAACCATGCATAGAATAGACAATTTCAGGTTAGGAAAAGACTACAGGAGTAAGATGGGGCAAGAAGTGGGCATATTTTTATATTTGATATTAATCAAATAGTGAGTACTCAATAATATCAGCCATAACTTTTAACATATCATATGGTTAAATTATGTCTCTAGTAATGTGGTCCTTTCCTAGTAAGATCTGAATCATGGGCAATTAAAAAAAAGGTACCTGGCGCCTGGATGGCTCAGCGATTGGGCGTCTGCCTTCGGCTCGTGTCATGATCTCGGCAACCTGGAATCGAGCCCCGCATCGAGCCCCGCATCGGGCCCCGCATCGGGCCCGGCATCGGGCCCCGCATCGGGCTCCCTGCTCGGCGGGAAGCCTGCTTCTGCCTCACCCTCTCCTACTCCCCCTGCTTGTGTTCCTGCTCTCACTGTCTCTATCTCTGTCAAATAAATAAATTTAAAAAAATAAAATAAATAAAAATTAAAAAAAGATTTCTGTTCAATTCATTAGTTACTATAATTTATTTTTGCAGTGTGAAATTTGAATATTATAGGTGCTCTTGACCCTTCTACACTGGATTCTACCCCTTTATTTAAATTTTATAGACACTGTCTGTGACTAAGTCAGCTGAATTAAATTTGAGCCATCTGATAAGAATAAATTAGATTAATTTTTCTTAAATAATATTCAAAGCTGTCTAGGGAGAATTATGGCATAGTGTATAAAAACTGAAGTCCAAGAAGCCTTTAGCCCCCACTTCTAAGCATTTACTAGCTAAGGACCCTAGATATGTTACTTAATGACTGTAGGCTTTAGTGTCTTTATCTATAACATAGAAATAGGACCATTCTTCTCACAAGTGTCTAAACATCAGGGACTAATGTTTGCAAAGCATTCATCATGGGGTGAAAATAGCAAATTCTAATGATTGATACTGCTGCAGATAAAAATTTCATTTAGGCCTACTAAGCACATCATAAAATATTCATCAGTCAGAATGCTCACCATGGCATATTGGGCATGTAAAATTGGTTTTAGGTGTTCTTGTTAAATAAAAAATTTTCCCCTAATACTTATTTTCACATGAAGCTTAGAAGTTTGGAAACCTGAAAAACAGAAATTGGTTTGTCACTTCTGATTTATATAAAACTATGTTTTTTCCTTGTTTAATACAGCTTCTGTTATGATGAATTCATAGACATCCAGAAAATATTGGTAGTAAGCAGTTATGTTTTCTACACAATAAAGTTTAAAAAAAAATCACACATTTTCAGCCTGATTCCTGTTAAAAGAGTCTTTGATGGTCTGCTTGATTTCCTTTTTGTGATATGGAAGCACAAAACAGCAATAGTCCCCATGTGCAGGCCTGCCCAAATCAGAAGTGAAGAAAATGTGTCTTTAATCAGATAGCAAGACTGGAGTCAGATGGAGGCAAATCAGGAGGAATGGGCAAAAGCCCGTACTGATACTCTGGGCCTCTATTAGCATCTGCCTTTCTAATCTTACACTGATCACAGCCAAAATATGAAGGGCAGTGTAGTGCATATTTATTTTATTTCCCTGCCTTCCATTTGATAGTAGCACCCTCTTTTTCTTTTGGAGAACTACTTTTCCTCTAATGTGGTTTTCTTGGAATTGCCAATCAAAGCATTGTGTCTTCTCTTAGCATAGTGTCCCAAATTAGGCCAGTCAGATACTTGCCTTTAGAAATTTGAGTATTTACTTTTCCAGATTCTTGTCCATCTCTAAATCTGGCTCATCAGTATTATTTTTGAATCTTTGTGCTACATGATAACCTTCCAGTAAATTTTTTTATCTTCTTCAGTTATTTAATGTTGATTTCTGTTGATGACAATCAAAAAATCTTAACAGACACAGGCACTATTACTAATACTGGAGGCCAGATAAACAGTTGGTCTTAGAACCAGGGAATAACTTTAACTGTTTAGAAACTATGGGTAGTGGGAAAGAGCTGTGTGCCATTCTTACATTCCAGATGAAAATTAAGTATGTCTTAAAAAAAATTACGGTGAGTGGCTTTATTTCTATTACAATATGAATATCTCATTAGTTTCCTCACAAATCTTTTCCATTTTTCTAAGACTTTTTTGCTTGAATCAGAGCATTATTCAATCAAATAAGACACATTTTTGTTGAATGAACACATTTATTCCTAATGCCTTGGGTTTGGAGTTGCCAAAAAGGAAATCAAACCAACTCATTCATACAAATGGATTAGGCTGCATACTCTCATCTTTCATCATTGTGTTCACAGAAGAGTTATGCTTCTATTTTAAGAATGAAGAACAAATTTCTGGAAAAGATAAATTGTTATTGAAGAATTCCTGTATAATCAGAAGACTTAGAGGCAAATAATTGTAATTTGGACCCTGAGACTGAAGCCACTTCAATAATGATGCTCATTAGATTTTTTGTTTCTCTTCTCTGGCCTATTTAGGAGCAACAATTGCTTAATGTCCTGATGGACATAACCCATGTAAACATGGTGATTATTTCTGGTACGATGTCATTCATGCAGATCACCAGATTGAGGGCTCCAGTTGCTCGCCATGTCTCCACTAAGCAAAAATGAATCTTTCTCAAAATGCAACAACACATGTTTAGGCTGTGAAAAAAAAAGTGGGATGGTGGTCTATCTGCAAGTGACTTGCTAGCAAGCAAACATTTATTATTCTTTGATTTGTCCTAACAAAGTTTCTTTTATTAATAGCAGACTATTAAGATCCATGCTGAGCAAACTGCACAGGGGGTTATAAAATTGTTTATTGTTCTCTTCAAGGAAATATCTAGGCAAATACAGCAGAACTAGATATGAATAAAGAATATGATAGCCTCAGTTTTCATTATTTAATCTGCCTCTCAGAATAGAAAACTTTGGTGTTTTGTAACTTATAAAGTAGTATAATTCTTCCACCAAAACTTATAAGGATATCCACTAAATATATTTATAAAGTTTTTTTTACTCTATTTTACTTCACATAGTAACCTTTTGAAATAGGAAAAAGCAAAAAGAACTGTGAATTAGGGTTATAAAAGATATCAGTGTACAGTTAAACACAATTTTTATATGTATGAAAATATTTTAAATGCCAAGACAAAAAGCTATGAATATTGGATAGTTATTATATAATGTAATGTAATGTATTATATAATGAAAGACAGAACACTTAGAATCTAGACCTAGCTTTGCCATAACTTATTCTAATGACTTTGAATAAGTCACTTACTTAACCCAACATTCACTTCTGTTTTCTTTTTTTTTATGTTATGTTAATCACCATACATTACATCATTAGTTTTTGATGTAGTGCTCCATGATTCATTGTATGCATATAACACCCAGTGCTCCATGTAGTACGTGCCCTCTTTAATACCCATCACCAGGCTAACCCATCCCCCTACCCCCTTCCCCCCTAGAACCCTCAGTTTGTTTCTCAGAGTCCATAGTCTCTCATGGTTCGTCTCCCCCTCTGATTTTCCCCCCTTCATTATTCCCTTCCTGCTATCTTCTTCTTCTTCTTCTTTTTTTTTTAACATATAATAGTACTATTTGTTTCAGAGGTACAGGTCTGCGATTCAACAGTCTTACACAATTCACAGCGCTCACCATAGCACATACCCTCCGCAATGTCTATCACCCAGCCACCCCATCCCTCCCACCCCCCACCCAGTAACTCTCTGTTTGTTTCCTGAGATTAAGAATTCCTCATATCAGTGAGGTCATATGATACATGTCTTTCTCTGATTGACTTATTTCGCTCAGCATAATACCCTCCAGTTCCATCCACTCACTTCTGTTTTCTATCCATAAAATAAGGCTGAGCATTAGATCCTGTTTTACATACTTGGCTCTAAGTCAGATTCAGTACAGAAAAATGTTTATTGATCATTATATAATTTTATAAATTGAATCTGATACATTTTATCAGGGGATAGTCTAAAATCATCTACAAACTCTCACTTTCTGGAAGACTTATCTTTCTATTATCTGCCTGGTAGTCCCTGAAGAGAATTGATAATGTGATTCCCCTAAGAGATGTGCCCTGAGGACAATTATAATCTCAAAATTTCATGATTCTAACTATATGGTTTTGGAATGGGCCAACCAAGCCCGTTTGGACTTTCTCAATGTACTTGAATAACAACAAAGAGTAAGGGACCAAATTATATATTTAACTTTATCATATAGCCATTGATGATTTTAGAATGAATTTTGAATTTCCTCCACACATGTCCAGAAAATCTAGTAGAGTTCTGTTGTTTAAAAGTTTGCTTATATACTAAAATGAAGAGGTTTTCAAATTACTTAGCCCATGGAAAATTGTGCATTCTTAAAACTTATCTAGCTCTATGCCAACAATTTCAATCTGAAATGAGCTAGCAAGGTAAAATGGAGTTAAGATGGTAGAGTAGTAGGGGGACTCTGAGCTTGCCTGTTCCCCTGAACGCAGCTAGATCAACATCAAATCATTTTGAACAACTAGGAAATTGATCTGAGGATTAAGAAAACAATCTGTACAGTTGGAGGAAGAGAACATGGCGATGTGAGGTTCAGAACTATGAATTGAGGGAGAGAAAAGCTGCGGTGCTGCAAAGGGGAGGGAGCCCTTTGCGCAGAGCCAAGTCAGGAAGAGAGGGAGCGAGTGGGAGAGTGAGAGCAGCTCATAGGGTTTTCACAAACCCCGGCAGTGAGGGGATTCCCTGGGTTGCACTGGGAGAGATCACTCCCCTTCCTGGAGTACATTTGGAGGAGGGTATTTTGTCTGTCCAAGGCCAAAAGGCCAACAGGGAGCCATTGAGTGGCCATTCAACAGCAAGGGACAGAAGTGTGCACAGAGGGCAGATAACGTGGTT
The DNA here is from genome assembly GCF_037043125.1 of Eumetopias jubatus. Lineage (NCBI taxonomy): Eukaryota > Metazoa > Chordata > Mammalia > Carnivora > Otariidae > Eumetopias > Eumetopias jubatus. Next base: position 101,412,722 of record NW_028274811.1, read on the forward strand.
TCAGCTTTCCACTGTGCATCACAATAGACTCCAGCTACCATGCACCTGCCATGTGACTGCTTTTCTGGGACAGAAGCTCTCCTTCAGGGGAGGGGAGTGGGTCTGCACTTTGCCAGGCCCTTTAAGATATGGAGTTTTGAATCCCAGCCACTGGCCAGAGATAAAACCCAGGAGAACTGTGGCACCAGATGGGCCGATGGCTGGATACAGTCAGGTTAAGGTCAGGGATCTGATGAAAGCCTAGGACGCGGGAGAGGAGATTGTTTGCTTTTCTGTGAGGGCCTCCTAAACAGCCGGAGCTGTGAGTTCCCCTCCCCAGGGTTGAGAGGTCAGAGTGATGCCATCTTCCACCTGCCCACCCACCAGCACAGTAGACTTCAGGGAGAAACACAGCGCCTCTAGTGGAGACTGGAGGCGCTTACACCAAACCCCAACCCCCTGAGTCCAGCAAGGGCATCTTCACAAGGGCAGATCTGTGAGCCAACACAGTCAGCCTCTCCCTCAGGAGACCACCACAGGCCCCCACCATGTACTAATTCTCCTGATCATAGAGTGCTCCAAGTGTGAGCTTCAGTTCTGTAGAAATTGCTTTTTTAATTTTAATTTTTAATTTTTTATATTTTTATTTTATTTTATGTTATTTTATTCTTTTTTCCCTTTTTTTGGTATCAGGCTTAGAGTTTCTTTTTTTAATTTATTGGTTTGTTTCCTTTCGTCATTTTTTGGATCAAGTTCCTTTTTTTTCTTTTCCTTTTTACTTCTTTTTTCTTTTTCATTGGAATCAGGCTTATAGTTTTTTGTTTGCCTGTATGTTTGCTTTTTTGATCCTTTTCCTTTTCTCTTTTCTGGGATCAGGTTTGTTTGCTTGTTTTTTTCAAATCAGGCTTATCTTAACAAACAGATCAAAGCACACCTAGTTAAAGGTCCAGACACTTCCCACTGCAAGCAAGGAGTTCTGTAGATGACTGCTCTGTGGGAAAGAGCAGCCAAAAGTGCACACAGCATACACCAGAAACACTTCCTGAAGCACCAGGCCCTGTATGGTGTATGACTCTTTCTTAATATAGTATTATTCTCAGGAGCCGGAAACATGACAAGGTTTCATAATACACAAAAGACAGAAACTTAGTCAAAATGACAAGATGGAGGAATTCTCCCCAAAAGAAAGATAAAGAAGAAATCACAGCCAAGGATTTGCTCAAAACAGTTTTAAGCAATATATCTGAACAAGAATTTAGACCAGTAGTCATAAGAATACTAGCTGCACTTGAGAAAAGTATAGAAAACCCCAGAGAAACCCTCGTTGGTGAGATAAAAGATTTAAAAACTAGTCAAGCCAAAATAAAAAAAAAATGGTATAACTGAAATGCAAAACTGACTCAGTGTAATCACAATGAGGATGGAAGAAGCAGAGAAATGAATAGGTGATATACAAGACAAAGTTATGGAAAATAATGAAGCTGAAAAGAAGAGGGAAAGAAAACTATTAGACCATGAATATAGACTTAGGGAACTCAGTGATTCCACAAAGTGTAATAATATCCATATCATAGGAGTCTCAGAAGAAGAAGACGGGGATAAAAGGGCAGAAGGTTTATTTGAACAAATTATAGCTGAGAACTTCCCTAATCCAGGCAAGCAAACAGGCATTCAAGCCCAAGAGACACAGAGAACTCCCCTCAAAATCAACAAAACAGGTTAACACCAAGACATATAGTAAAACTTGCAAAATACAAAGATAGAGAATTCTGAAAGCAGCTTGGGAGAAAAGGTCCTTAACCTGCAAGGGTAGACACATAAGGATGGCAGCAGACCAGTCCACAGAAACTTGGCAGGCCAGAAAGCGTGGCCTGATATATTCAATGTGCTAAATGGGAAAAATATGCAGCCAAGAATACCTTATCCAGCAAGGCTGTCATTCACAATAGAAGGAGAGAGTTTCCAAGACAAGCAAAAACTAAAGGAGTTTGTGAACTCTAATCCAGCTCTGCAAGAAATACTAAAGGGGACCCTTTGAGCAGAGAAGAGAAACCAAAAGCAACAAAGACTAGAGACAACCTACAGGAACAGAAACTTTACAGGTAATACAATGGCACTAAATTCATATCTATCAATAATTACTCTGAATGTAAATGGACTCAGTGCTCCAATCAAAAGACATAGGGCATCAGAATGGATAAAAAAAACAAGATCCATCAATATACTGCTTACAAGATACTCATTTTAGACCCAAAGACACATCCAGATTGAAAATGAAGGGTGGGGGAGAACCATCTATCATGCTAATGGACATCAAAAGAAAGCTGGAGTAGCCATCCTTATATCAGACAAACTGGATTTTAAACCAGAGACTATAATAAGAGATGAAGAAGGACACTATATCATAATGAAGGGGTCTGTCCAACAAGAAGATCTAAGAATTGTAAATATTTATGCCCCCAACTTGGGAGGAGTCAAATATATAAATCAATTAATAACAAACTTAAACTCATTGATAATAATATGATAATGGTGGAGAGCTTTAACATCCCACTCACAGAAATGGATAGATCATCTAAGCAGAAAATCAACAAGGAAACAATGGCCAAAGCCATTGGACTAGACACATTGGACCAGATGGACTTAATAGATATATTCAGAGCATTTCATCCTAAAGCAGCAGAATACACATTCTTTTTGTGTGCACACAGAACATTCTCCAGATCACTTACTGGGTCACCAATCAGGCCTCAACCAATGCAAAAAGACTGAGATCATATCATGCATATTTTCAGACCACAATGCTATGAAACTTGAAGTCAACCACAAGAAGAAATTCGGAAATACCGCATAAACATGAAGGGTAAAGAACATCCTACTAAAGAATGAATGGGTCAACCAGGAAATTAAAGAAGAAATTAAAAAATACATAGAAGCAAATGAAAATAAAAACGACATTCCAAAACATTTGGGATGCAGCAAAAGTGGTCATAAGAGGGAAATATATAGCAATACAGGCCTTCCTCAAGAAGCAAGAAAAAGCTCAAATCTTACATCTAAAGAAGCTGGAAAAAGAACAGCAAATAAAGTGTAAAGCCAGCAGAAGAAGGAAAATAATAAAAATTGGAGCAGAAATAAATGATACAAAAATTTTAAAAAATGGTAAAACATATCAACAAAACTAGGAGATTGTTCTTTGAACGAATTAACAAGATTGATAAAACCCTACCCGGACTTATCAAAAACAAAAGAGAAAGGACCCAAATAAATAAAATAATGAATGAATGAGAAGACACAGCCAGCACCACAGAAACACAAACAATTATAAGAGATTATTATGAGCAATTATATGCCAACAAATTGGTAATCTGGAAGAAATGGATACATTCCTACAAACATATAAATTACAAAAACTGAAACAGGAAGAAATAGAAAATTTGAACAGATCCATGACCAGCAAAGAAATTGAATCATTAATCAAAAATCTCCCAACAGGGGTGCCTGGGTGGCTCAGTCATTAAGCGTCTGCCTTCGGCTCAGGTCATGATCCTAGGGTCCTGGGATCAAGCCCCGCATCGGGCTCCTTGCTCAGCGGGAAGCCTGCTTCTCCTTCTCCCACTCCCCCAGCTTGTGTTCACTCTCTCACTGTGTCTCTCTCTGTCAAATAAATAAATAAAATATTAAGAAAAAAAATCTCCCAACAAACAAGAGTCAGGGCCAGATGGCTCCCCAGGAAAATTCTACAAAACACTTAAGGAAGAATATATGGGGCACCTTGGTGGCTCAGTTCATTAAGCATCTGATTCTTGATTTCAGCTCAGGTCATGGTCTCATAGTTGTGAGCTTGAGCCCTCCATTGCGCTTCATGCTGGGTGTGGAACCTGCTTAAGTTTCTCTCACTTCCTCTCCTTCTGCTCCTCTCCACCACTCTCTTTCTCTCGCTCTCTCAAAAAAAAAAAAAAAAACGAAATAAATAAGAATATATCTATTCTTCTGAAGGTGTTCCACAAAATAGAAGTGGAAGGAGAACTTCCAAACTTCATTCTATGAGGCCAGCATTACCTTGATTCCAAAATCAGACAAAGACCCCACTGTAAAGGAGAATTACAGTCCAGTAACCCCGATGAACATGGATGCAGATATTCTCAACAAGATACTAGCTACTGAAGCCAACATTACATTAAAAGGATTATTTACCACAATAAAGTAGGATTTATTCCTGGGCTGCATAGGTGGTTCAACATCTGCAAATCAATCAACGTGATGCACCTCACTAACAAAGGAAAGGATAAGAACCATATGATCCTCTCAATAGATGCAGAAAAAGTATTTGAAAAAATATAGCATCCTTTCTTGATAAAAAACCCTCAAAAAATAAGGGCTAGAAGGAACATACCTCAACACCATAAACGCCATATACGAAAGATGCACAGCTAATATCATTCTCAATAGAGAAAAACTGAGAGCTTTTCCCCTAAGTTCAGGAACAAGACAGGGATGTCCACTCTGACCTCTGTTCTTCAACAAAGTACTGGAAGTCCTAGCTTCAGCAATCAGACAACAAAAACAAATAAAAGGCATCCAAATTGGCAAGGAAGAAGTCAAACTTTCACTCTTTGCAGATGTAGAAATCCTGAAAGAGTCCACCAAAAATTTGTTAGAACTGATACATGAATTCAGCAAAGTTACAGGATAAAAAATCAACATACAGAAATATGTGGCATTTCTATACACCAATAATGAAGCAGCAGAAAGAGAAATCAAGGAATCAATCCCATTTACAATTGCACCAAAAACAATAAGATACCTAGGAATAAACCTAACTAAAGAGGTAAAAGATCTGTACTCAGAAAACTTAGAACACTTATGGAAGAAATTGAAGAAGACCCAAAGAAATGGAAAACCATTCCATGCTCATGGATTAAAAGAAAAAATACTGTTAAAATGACTATACTACCCAAAGCAATCTATACATTTAATACAATCCCTATCAAAATACTGGCAGCATTTTTCACAGATCTATAACAAACAATTCTAAAATTTGTATGGAACCCAAAAAGACACTGAATAGCCAAAGTATGTTGAAAAAGAAAAGAAAAACAGGAGGCATCACAATTTCAGACTTCAAGGTGTATTACAAAGCTATAATCATCAAGACACTATGGTACTGGCACAAAAACAGACACATAGATCAATGGAACAGAATAGAAACCAAAAATGAACCCACAGCTCTATATTCGACATACTGTTTGTTCCACAAATCAGGAAAGAATATCCAATGGAAAAAAGACAGTCTCTTTAACAAATGGTGTTTGGAAAACTGGACAGTGACATTCAGAAGAATGAAATTGGACCACTTTCTTACACCATCCACAAAAATAAGTTCAGAATAGATGAAAGACCTAAATGTGAGACAGGAATGCATCAAAATCCTAGAGGAGAACACAGGCAGCAACCTCTTTGACATTGGGCCTAGCAACTTCTTACTAGACACACCTCTGGAGGCAAAGGAAACAAAAGCAAAAAAGAACTATTGGGACTTCATCAAGATAAAAATCTTCTGCATAGCAAAGGAAACAAAACTAAAAGGCAACCTACAGAATTGGAGAAGATATTTGCAAATAATGTATCAGATAAAGGGTCAGTATCTAAAATCTATAAAGAACTTATCAAACTCAACACCCAAAAAACAAATAATCCAGTTAAGAAATGGACAGAAGCCATGAATAGACACTTTTCCAAAGAAGACATCCAGATGGCTAACAGTCACATGAAAAGATGCTCAACATCATTCATCATCAGACAAATACAAATCAAAACCACAATGAGATACCAGCTCACACCTGTCAGAATGGCTAAAATTAACAAGTCAGGAAACAACAGATGTTGGAGAGGATACAGAGAAAGGGGACCCTTTTTGCACTGTTGGTTGGAATGCAGTCTTGTGCAAACACTCTGGAAAACAGTATGGCGTTTCCTCAAAAAGTTAAAAATAGAACTACCCTATGATCCAACCCAGCAATTGCACTACTAGGTATTTATCCAAAGGATATTAAAATTCTGATTCGAAGGGGCACATGCACCACAATATTTATAGTAGCACTATCAACAATAGCCAAGTTATGGAAAGAGCCCAAATGTCCATCAACTTATAAATGGATAAAGAAGATGTGTGCGTACACACACACACACACGGCATGTATATATATATATGTATATATGTATCTGTGTATATGTGTATGTATCTGTGTGTTTGTGTATGTATGTGTGTATATGTGTGTATATGTGTATGTATCTGTGTGTTTGTATGTGTGTATATGTGTATGCATCTGTGTGTATGTGTATGTGTCTGTGTGTATGTGTATGTGTGTGTATGTGTATGTATGTGTGTGTATGTGTATGTATGTGTGTATATGTGTATGTATGTGTGTATATGTGTATATATGTGTGTATGTGTATATATGTATCTGTGTATATATGTATCTGTGTGTATGTGTATATATCTGTGTGTATGTGTATGTATCTGTGTGTATGTGTATGTACGTGTGTATATATGTATGTATCTGTGTGTATGTGTATGTATGTGTGCATATATATATGCCATATATATAGTATGTGTATAGATATATACACACACACACAGGGAATATTACTCAAATATTCCATTATTAATAAAAAAGAATGAAATTTGCCATTTGCAACAATGTGGATGGAACTAGAGTATTTTATGCTAAGCAAAATAAGTCAAAGACAAATACCATATGATTTGACTCATACATGGAATTTAAGAAACAAAACAGATGAACATAGGAGAAGGGAAGGAAAGTAAGATAAAAACAGGGAGGCAACCATACATTATGTAGTCTTTTGGGTTCTATATGTAAGAGTACAAACTGAGGGTTGCTGAGGGGAGATGGGTGGGGGGATGGGCATTAAGGAGGGCATTTGGGGTGAGCACTGGGTTTTATATGTAAGTGATGAATCACTAAGTTCTACTCCTGAAACCAATAGTACACTATATGTTAACTAACTTGAAATTAGATAAAAACAAAAACCCCTAAACCCCACAAAAGCCTCAAACAAACAATAAAGAAAGTTAAAAAAACACTCAAGTCATTTTCTATTGGACCATAACTTATTTTATGAAAAGTTATTAGTTTTATACAATAGCTCAATATTGTTTTCTTCATATTAACGCCAAATAAAAACAACTTACTCCTTTTAAGTCATTTCTGAGACAAAAATTTTCTAGTTTATTTTCAAAACAGAAACAATTCCTCCTCTCATTAATAGAAATGATAGACAAATTTAATGTTCACATTGAAAAATATGTTTTTTTAAAGATTTATGTATTTATTTGACAGAGAGAGACACAGCGAGAGAGGGAACACAAGCAGGGAGAGTGGGAGAGGGAGAAGCAGACTCCCCACTGAGCAGGGATCCTGGTGTGGGGCTTGATCCTAGGGACCCTGGGATCATGACCTGAACCGAAGGCAGTTGCCCAATGACTGAGCCACCCAGGTGCCCCGAAAAATATGTTTTTAACCATGTGAAAATCACAGCATTCATTGTAAAAATGGTGAAAGAGAGCTAATTGTTCTTTTCTCTCTCTTTTACCATTCAGAACCATCATTTTCAGAGTGATGTCATATTAGCATATTACTCAGTGATTTTTCTATTGGAGAAACCCAGTTCCATAGATGGCTGTCTTTCCATTGCATAATATTGTTATTCTTAGTATTACTACTATATTTGCCATTTTGAATTATCTAGTTGAAAGAGATTTTGGAGCATGTCTAGTAATGCCTTCTCTGTAGCACACTGACAGTTGATTGATTATGTAGCCTATACTTGATCCCTTCTAATGACAGGAAGTTCACTACACTTCAGCATTTTCTTTTCATTTATGGACAGCTCTGATTTGCTAGGCATATTTCAAGCCCTATTTCTTTTTCTGATCTAATGGTCTAATGACACTTCTGAAACCTTATTTGTCCTGGGTAATTATCCCTGATTGTTTCCAAGATTTTCCTAGGACACAGTTTCCAAACATTTCATCTTCTTAGGAAGCTTTTCAAAGTTTGAACAATGTCTACTTGATGTGACAAGTACAGAGTATGATAGCTTGTTCTATCCCTTGAACTAGACAACAGTTCTCTTTTTATAGTCTTGGATTTCATTAGCTTTTTAGCAGCGAGTTAGTTGAAATGTCCATTCATAGAAGGTTATAATCTTATCTTTTTTAGTATAATTTTAAGCATAGTGTCTGCTACCCTACATTGGGACCAGCTGACTTATTTTGAATAATTAACTTCTGAACTTAAATGCAGAACTTTATATTTACCTATCTCATTTTATCCTTATAATGGAAATGACATTATAATGGAAAAGATATTATTAGTTCAATTTTTATTGGTAATAATTGTGTCTTACAAAGAAACTTGCCTAAATTCAAATAGCAAGTTAGTGGTAAAGTTAAATACCAGAACTTAGCATTTTTAATTTGGTGATAAAATGTCTAACATTGACTAACGAGTTAGAAATTCACTTATATGGTAAACTCTGTTGTTAACACGTAGTTGAGAAAATAAATAAAACTGCTGGTATTTAATCCATTCCCCTCTTTTTATTTCATTCCTATCAGATTCCTTCCTGTTTCTATGTATCCCCTTAATTATTCACAGTATTCTTCTCTATCCCATTACACAAATCAGTCATGTAACAAAAAAGATCTGCATTTGCTCTTGTTTTGTCCCATAGAGATATAGGCATTACATTTCAGATCCACATGGTTTTTCCCAAATCTACTAAAGCTTTAACATGTACTTGTCTTACTAAACTGAACATTTGCTCAGTTTGAATCTCAGTTTCAACTGTTTATATCCAGTGTTTAAATGAGAATTCTCTGGTGATCAAGCTGAGAATTACTGCACATTTTAGTTTTTACTTAAGAGGCACAATTAAAAGATGAGAAAATAGAGTTTCAGTGATGGGGGAGTAACATCCCTTTTTTCCCCCAGAAGGTTCTCTAAATATTTTGCTTAATACTGTCTCTTCTGCAGATATTTCAGTATTAAATGGTACCTTCCTCTGAGGTGGAATAGAGCATCTATCAGACTCAAAGCAACAGTGCACGCTTTCTTTTAAGGACATGAAATAGCTGGGAAATGCTTACCTGAAAATAAATTTTTTCTATATTATCATGTTTAACCCTGATGTGATGGTTTATTACTCATCCCCATATAGAGATTGGCATGGGCAGGTGCTACTGACAAATTTGTCAATTCCAGCCCAGAGCTACAAAATTCCGTGTCCAAGGGCACAGAATCCACCAACAGTATTAACGTTTAAAAAATACCTAAGACAGTTCTGTTCTCTCAAGCATTCCATTTAGTCCAGTTGAGCTGTGCTAACCTTTTTCTCTTTGACAGAGCAACTTTGAATGCATGTCAGGAGGGAGCTTTATAAATATTTATTGAATAAAACAGCTTGTTTGGATATGAAAGGAGTTTAAAGATAGGAATTAAGGCCAGTAAAACTCTAACTTTCTGATGTGGAAAATGTGTGTTGGGAGAAAGCCCAACATCAAATTTTAAATAATAACCAATTTTGTTTTTAGTGTTCAACTTAATGTAGTGTTATAATAGAACTATAGAACTTGCAATTGTCAGGTGTAAAAAAAATTGGAGGGATAAATTTGATTTATTTATCACTCATTCATTCATCTTTCTATTCATCTACTCCTCAAATTTCCTAAGAATGACAAAGTCATTTATAAAAACACAGATATTTTTAATTATATTAAGGATACCCAGGCAAAGCAAAAAAAATATGATAAATCCAAGGATGGTATTTATAACAAAATTATGCTCTATAAGGTCTGACCATTTTCCTTAGGAGGATTATAAGCTTGTTCCTGAGTTTTCTAATGATTGGCACAAGGAAGGGAATGCTGATCAATTGCATGTTTCATTTTCATATAATAAGTTTCTTTTCATATAATAAAAACAAAATAGTTTATTAGAAGATACACAACATTTTTCTAGGTGTGAGAATATAGTAAATATTTTCCTCTGGAAATTGTAAGCTATAAGAAAGATAAAGATAACTTCCATATGACAAATACAACTTTGAACTATACATTATAATTTTGTTGTTTATTTGTCAGGATCTGAGGTGGGCATTCGTATACTTTGTTTAGATGAATAGGCTGTTTTAGTATTGTTGGTGACAATAAATTCTTCAGTGGTCCCCTTATTGCTGTGCGTTTTAAAATGCATGTTCTTGTTTTCTGTAGCTGTCTTCTGTACTCTGTCTTATACACAACTTTATCTCCTTATTCTTCCCCTGAATCCCTCTTGATAAAATTCAAGTGGCTCAATCAATGAATGGTAATTTACAAGAACAATTCCTCATTTTTCCAGAACATCTTTCATCAATTATTCCTAAAAATAACTCAATTTTGGCCAGCCTCCTCCTGTTAAATCCCTATAACACAAGTTAGATACTCTTTTGAAGCCTTCTCTAAGTTCAATACTTCTTGGAAGCCTTCTGCCATGCATTTTCTAATAAAAGCTCATGCATATGATGCTCTGGTGGTTTTTCTTCATTACCTAAAGCTGTGGTAACTGGCACTTAGTAAATGTTCAAATATCTTTGTGGAATAAAACAAAGACCTTTTAAGAATCATCTAAAAATTATTCTAAAATGATTTATATGGTCTAAATCAGGAAAGCATTCAAATACCTTCATACGTCCAACTGTTTTCCAAGAAGTCAATCCCAGGAACTAACAAGAGTTGTTCTTTGATGTTCCTAAGTTTTCAAGTTTCTTTTTCTTTTCTTTTCTTTTTTTTTAAAGATTTTATTTATTTGACAGAGAGAGACAAAGTGAGAACAGGAACACAAGCAGGGAGAAGCAGGCTTTCCACCAAGCAGGGAGCCCGATGTGGGACTTGATCCCAGGACCCTGGGATCACGACCTGAGCCAAAGGCAGATGCTTAATGACTGAGCCACCCAGGTGCCCCCTCAAGTTTATTTTTCTTTGCCAGTAATTTCTTTTTCACACATAGCTTTTTGTTACTGTCTATAGAATTGAATGGCTGAATCAAAATATTTCCCTATGTGAATGGAGTTATCAAATAGTAATAAAGCTGGACAGTCAACCTGAATTTTCTTGTACGACACCATATCTCTGTTCTAGTAAACTGCAGAGGATCTAGACTGAAAAGTTGAAGAGTTTATACATTTTGTTGTCCTGCTTAACATGGATCACAAAGCATGGATTTCCCAGAACCAAATAGAGGTTAAAACACCAAGGCAGAACTTGCTTGTTATATTCATATGGGTATTAATAGATTTGGGGACGAAGGTAGAGAAATAATTCTCTGGGAGGTTAGAGTTGTGGACCTCTGTACTTGCTCAGTTCCAAACATCATTTGTTCATTTCTTTTTTTTTTTTTAAGATTTTATTTATTTATTTGACAGAGAGAGACACAGCGAAAGAGGGAACACAGCAGGGGGAGTGGGAGATGGAGAAGCAGGCTTCCCCGCAGAGCAGGGAGCCCGACGCGGGGCTCGATCCCAGGAGCCTGGGATCATGACCTGAGCTGAAGGCAGACGCTTAATGACTGAGCCACCCAGGCGCCCCATTTGTTCATTTCATAGGTACAGTGGTAGGCTTTGGGGAAGGAAAATTGAACGAGACACAGTCTTTTCTTTCAAGGATGTCGTAGTGTTATGGCACAGAAAACGTAGCAAATTCTAAGATTAGAAAGCATACAGTTTTGTAGGCATGCACATTTGTGAGGTGAAGTGCCAATGCCTCCATCATATGATTTCAGTATTACCAATACATAGTTCACCAAGTACAAAGAGAGGGGGAAAAAATCCAGAAATGGGGGAAGAAACTTCAAAGGCACAGGGATTTTGGAAAGTATACTTACCCCAAAATCTAGTGGTAGGAGAAAGGAATGAGCATTTCAAAAAAAAAAAAAAAAGCACAACTTACTTAACAATAATATTGGGCTTTCATGGGCTATATGTTTCATATTACCCAGAATGAGGATATTTTGTAAAGTAGAAGGCTTTTTACTTTCATTAATGTTTCAGGTTTAAAGTAAAAAAAAAAAATGAAGAGAAAATGTATTTCTTGTAAGGTTAAATGTTTTCTTCTAAGATTATCATTGCTTTGGTTAATATTTAATCATGATAATTATTTTGATCTTTCTGTTTCAATCAAATATCACAAATGGAAAATTTTAGATTATTCCTCACATTGGAGGGTTAATAAGGGCTAATAAAATCTGGGAAAAACCACTTTGGCAAGAATACACATTTGAGTAATGAGTGGAATGAATTGGTGTAGTGGGAAGAAGTAGTTTGCTGGAAAGAGAAACAGAAAAATCACGTATGCTTAAAAATGGATCCTGTGAGTATTCTATTGGTTAGAAGTTCATATTTTGTAAGTAAAACTCTTTTAAAAATACAATGATAAAACATTCTTTTAAAAAAAAGTAGATTTGAAAAAAAAGTAGATTTGTTAAAATAATAATTCTTGGAATGAAAAAGACCTGGATCATATTCTGGCTTTAACATTTACTAATTTCATGGGAGAGGAAGTGCCAAACTTTCCAAAACGTTTTTTTCCTTTTTCCCTAGAGAGAGAAATCTCTTTTCTAATCTCTTTTCTAAATCTCTCATTCTTCTGACTCTGGGTCAATGGTTGGACCATTGTTATTCATAATCAGGGTCACTGTGTAGCCCTCTACTTTTCTCTCCAGTAACCATAAGGAGACCAAGTCCCACTCCTGCATGGGTGGGCCAGTTGCCCCTCTTGCATCTCTATGTTCCTCTCAGAGCATTCCTTAAATCTAGAGAATTATCCTGACTAGATTCCCTTCTTTGACATACAGAAGTCCACTTAGTGCTTGAGTCAAGGCTGTGTGTTTGATCTAGGTTACAAGAAAGTCTTGTGTTCGGGTATCACTGTTTGCCTACCTAAGTCTAAAGTGCAGATTTAGATTCCCATTTATTAGTAGTATATGTATTTAGCATTCTCAGCAGTTATCTAGAAGGAGAAGGTGTTTGATGAAATGCGATTGTGGGGTTCTTTGTTTCTTATTCAAATTCTATCCAATAGTGCTTCAAACACTATCTTAAAGTCTAATATTTGCATTTGAGGATTAGATATCCAGAGCCTTAAAAAAATAACACCATCTGAGTTTTGGCTTGTTAAATAATTATGACATCTTTAAAATGGTATTAACCCTAGGTCAAAGGGTTGAAAGATCAAAATGAGCTACCATACTTTGTACATCACCTGTTGGCATATAGTAAGGGCTTAATAATTTTTATTTATCAGACTCTAAACAATAAAAGGATAGGAAATTGTCTTGTTCACTATTGTTTCTTAACCCTTAGCATATTGTCAGTTTAAGATGTGTGTGTGTTCTACTTGAATGAACATGGGGAGTGTTAAAATTTTTTTACTGTGTAAAATAATAAGATAATCATCTATCTGACATTCTGGAATGTATCCTCTAATTGGTATGGAGAAGGAAACAGAAGATACATTTTATGGAATAAAATAACAGGACCTTTGTATTGTAGTAAAATTTGACAGTTTCTGGGCAGCAGAGGATAATGGGTATCTGAATAATTTCAGTGGAGAACTCAAGAGGTAGGACAAATACACATTCATGATATAGTTTTAAAATTTATTTAAATTTAATATTTTTCAACCAAAACCAATGTGTTTATGTGTGTGTACATATATATTATATACATACACATATATGTATATATCACACTATATATACCATATATACATTAAAGAATGATCAAATAATAATAAAATATATTAAAATTATTTTCCTAAAATAAAAGTGCCAATGTGTTGATTATACTAGGCAACATAATTGGAGTAACATTTAAAACATATTTTTTTGAAGTATAAGCTGTGAGTTTATTTTAAATCAGTAGCTCTATTCATGGACAAATCACACTCATAAATGTGGTATTGACTGTCAGAATCTTTAGTTTGATCTGTGACTTTTTCCAAGAAAGTGTCAAAGTAAACTGTAGCTGACTTTCTTTTTCATCTGCTTATAAATTTGTTGCTAGAGCTGTTTAATTTTTCTTTTCCTAGATGAATTACAGAATAAAGTAATAGTATATAGAAAAAAGCATATGTGATTCCATTTTTAACCCTCATAATATTTGCATAATATTGTGATTGAATATGCTTCCAATAAAGAGAGTTTTGCTTTAAACATGTAATTGTGAACAAGTAACTACAAAGATTTGAGGGTATTGCTTGATACACAATTTGATTAAAATATTTATTATTTCCTTGCTCTTCAAAATGGTCAATAATATTACCCAGCTATCTATTTCCTTTTTAGAATGCACTTTTTAGGGCTTTTCTTCATTACTTTTTCTAATGGTTGATATCCTGAGGAACCACCTGATAAAGGATTTATGTCACCAATAGGGGACAGTTATTTGAAAATTCATTAATCAGTTTCTGCTTCATTCTGTTGTCAAGAGCATTTATAGTAGACATCTTTTGAGATTTCTGCTTAGAACATTGACAATTGTGTATATACCTCCTCCACCCAAATAATGGTAAATGGTCATAAATGACCCAAGCTAGCTAAATCAGATCATTTCTTAAGATAACTTGGAATTATGATATAGCAAGAGAACACATTAATTTGGAAAATGTGGGGCTGTTGTGTCAACTTGGAAGCAGAGAAACCAGACTGTGGGGAGAAAAGAATAAGAAGATGCACAAAGGAAAAAGAAAAGAGACTGTGTAGAGAGAACAAGAATGTGAAGTAGAATGAGAGAGAGGAGGAGGAGTAAGGACAGTTCTTGCAGTATATTAAAGTAGTCTTCATTTCAAAAGAAGAGTATAGTCATTCATTCTTTTCTTCATTTGTCCAACATTTATTCTTTGTCACTGTGTGGCAGGCACCACTAAAGATTCTGATGATAAAGTGGTAAACATGGGACTCTAAGCCATTTTTTGTGGATATTTTATCCTAGTGAGACAGATCTTCAATGAATAAACAATAATATAGTATAATTTAGGATAATGGTAAGTAATAAGAAGTGATATAGAGCAGAATGAAGGGTTAAATTGTGGGAATTGTGGAGAGGAAAATCTTCTGTGAAGAGGGGACAGTTTTAGAGCCTGTTTTAAGCAATGAACACTACTCATTTTCTATTTTCCTATTTCCTCTCCTAGAGTTGCTAGCTCAGTGATGATATGATTATAGTTACTATACCTGACACTTGACCCCTGAACACATGCCTTATATTTTTGCTTTTGTTTTCTTTAGAGAAACCCCTGCCCAGTCCTGGTACCAATGTTAATTTTTTAGAGTAATTGATGCTAGCTGCTACAAGACATAAATCCCCAAATCTCCATGGCTTAACCCAATAAAAGTACATTTCTCATCTCACAGTCTGGTGTAATTTGGGCAGCTGTCCAAAGCAGCTCTCCTCCAAGTGGTGACTGGAGAATCAAAGTTTCTGCCATCTTTTAGCTACACCATCTGGAGCATGCAGGCTTCAAGGTCACTACAGCAGAGGAAGAGAGAGATAAAGGAGGCATACCATCTCCTGGATTCTTTAGACTGGAGATGATACTCATTATTGCCATTCAAACTTACTTGGTTTGTATTAATTCCATGGTTTCAACCTAACATGCACAGGGACTGGGAAATATGAAGGAGATTGGCAATACTTGTTGAACATTAATGATTACTTCTATAAGAGATATGTTTTGAAAATAGAGCCACAGGATTTGGTGATGGATGGACTAAGGGAAGGGTGTGAGAAAGGGTGGAAAACCGAAGATGATTCCTAAGCTTTGACCTATGTAATTAATGGTTAATGGTAGTGATTAGGAGTGGTTATTGACACAAGTACAAACCTGACTTTAATAGTATTCATAAGTGTGCTTTATTAATATCTGTATCTGTGGCTGTTATTGCTTGGTAACATTACCTATACTTGATTTGGTGACACAAAAATATAGCTGTTTTATAAAAATTCTTCTAGTCTGTAAAACTGAAATACTGTACTTATTTTTTCTAAACTGAATCTTCAGCTCCCCAGGTGATTCTAATGTATATCCAGGGCTGAGAGCCCCTGGTGCCAAAACTTGTAGATCATTGTAGCAAAAAACAAACAACAACAACAACAGCAACAACAACAAAACTGGGTCTTACTCCGATTAAGATGAGAAGTTATGGGATGGTTTTGGGAGGAGTGACATGATTCGGTCTTTTAACATAACTGCTTTGGCTGCTTTATTATTTTATTTGTTACTCTTAAAAACAGATTGTATGATATTTAAAGCAACAAGGCCAGCTAATATCAGCAAGAGAAGTGGAGAGATAAAAGAAGGGAAAGGACTGAAAAGGGAGTCCTGAGGCACACTGAGTTAGAGAAATGACAAAAAAGAAGAAATAGTGGTGATGCAGTAGATGAAAAAACAGGATACTACAGTATCTTACAATCTAAGTGAATAATGTGTTTCAAGGATTATGAAGGTTAAAGTGTGTGTCACAACAGGGTGGATCTTCTGGCAAGGGACACTAAGACCAGTTGCAGCATATGCAATGTTTATTAGGGAATGCCTGTGGGAGCAAAACCCGTGGAGGAAGAAGAAGGAAGACACATGGGGCAAAGAGAAAGGGAGTCGCAATGCCCATCTGATGATAACAGCCTCGGCTAACTCCACAGTTAAAATAGTCCTTCCAGAGTTATCCCTTGTTGGGCCCAAATGGTTAGATTTTTAATGCCCACCACAGTTAGTCACAGAATGTGTGTTTTCCTGGAAAGGGTGTAACCTTGAGCCAGGCAACTGCGCAGTTGAGGCAATTTCTTAAGGGGCTGATAGCCAAGGACTGTTGGCTGACATCTCTTTCAGTGGCTGAGACACGTCCTTCCTTAAGTGGTGCATCATTGTGCCCGCTATAATCCATTCTTTGCACTCAGATTTGTATATATAAAATTTTATGTCTTTTATAAATATATATAGATTATATATATTTAGAGATTAGATATATTTATGTGCGTGTGTGTATATATATATATATATATATATTTTTTTTTTTTTTCTCCTGAAAGCATATGCTCCAAGATTCTAACTGGTCCCCTCTTTCTGAGCTAAACTTAGAAAGGGAAGTTTAGTTGGGAAAAACCAGAGCCCCTGCTGTTGCAGCTGGTTTTGGGTTTACAACTGATGCTCACTGTGTCTCTCTTCAACAGTACATTCCAGATTTTCCTAAATAACAGTTAGCGTCTCTGGTGATTTCACTGGCTTATCTGGTGGCATGGCCCAGAACCTCATTTCTGGCCACTGTGCCCTTCTCAGGCCAGTGTTGCTTCACTTGTTGATGTAGCATCAAAACTTGGCAAGGAGTACCAGGCAGCAACCAAGTGGAACACTGGAATGCCAAAAATATTTCTCTTTGCCCCCATTGTGTAATAAGAACTCTGCCAAAGGGGCGACTCTTTTTTGCCAGCTTGTCTCTTGACATGAGGCATCCAAAGTGCTCAGGCAACAGCTTTAGCTTATAACTCAAACGGTCTCTTGTTTAGTTCCCTGGTGGAATTGTGCCTTGTGGATTACCAAGACCTCTAGCTCTGAAGAACCTAGAGTTTTTGGAAGACAAAGTACAAATTCTTCCGCTGACAGTTAAATCCTGGGTCTGGTCCTTAACTTTGATCTCCTGCTGCAGGAAGTGAGAGCTTACTACCACCAAAGAGGCTCTCAGGCTCTCACACTTGGCTTTCAATTGCTTGTTAATTACTCTCAGCTTTTCATTGTCTTTTTCTAGAGCATCAGTGGAGCTTAGTAATAGCCACTTAATTCCATTGTCATTATGGTTACTATTTACTCCAGTTTTTCAAATGCTTGATACATTGTGTTAGCTCAGGACTTCTCTTGCTCTGGTACACCATCACAATTCAGTATCAGTGAGTTTTAGCAATTGGTTCATCTAGTTGTACCAGGGTCCATCTGTGCTCCATCTACCACCAATGATGGGACCTTAATTGCTAGCCAGAGTGTGACTAATCCAGCTGCAGAATCCATTTTATTGCCTACATTTTGGGACCACTCCTAGTACATACCATTGCAGGTTGAACTCTCTGGGAAGTAGACATGAGAAAGTTCTAATGTGCAGGCTTTTTTTTCGGGTGTGAACATGGACAAGGTGGCTTTACACAATTAAGACAAACTATGAAGAATTGACAGATGAAGTTGGGGGCTGACAGTACTCCCAGCAGCTAGGGTAAGATCATTAAACAATGCAGAAGTCATTAGTGAATATGGTATTTTTTTTTTTTTTTAGATAGTTCATGCTTGTTCTTTTTAAAAATTCAAATAAAAACAAATTTGACTTTTGCTAGAATTGTATTACATTAGAAAGGGTGCAGTTTAAGTTGCTATAATAAAGAAACCCTACTCTTACAGGGCTTTGAATTTTATCCCATTCTCATATAACAGTTCAGCTCAGTCATCCAAATATTTGTGTTTTACATGTGTAACCAAGGCACATCCTCCTCATTTCACCATATATCAACCTAGGGGAAGAAGCAAAGCCTAGACAGTACACACCCACTCCTTTTAGAAGCAATATGCGGGCATTGCACACTCAATTTCTTCTCATATTCCCGTGACCAGAACTCTATCACATAGCCAAACTCAGATGCAGGATTTGCTGGGAAATGTAGTTTAGCTGGGTGATCATATGCCCATACAAAACTTTATAAGGAATGTTAGGGGACAAATTTAATTCAGCCATCCCTGTACCACAAATGAAGACTTAGATTCAGTCTTCCATGAGATTTTATCTAATATTAAGACTAGGCCAAAATAAACATTCTTTGTGACAGACCTCACATATGCACTCAGCAGTCTAATCCAGAGCTTTCATTACCCACATTGCTATACTGCTGTTCTATAGTAACATTCTGATGACAGGGAATGGGTTTGCTTTTCTAAGTTTTCTTCATCTACTACCCTGAATTTATGCATTTCAGGTTTATCTCAGCTATTTGTGTCTGTGTCATCCCTTTATTTCCTCTGATTCCATTGTAGGGCTTTTGACACAATGAATGTTTAAGCAATATTTACTGAGAGGTGTATAGACTCAGAGTATTGGTATTGCCAGTCAGTTACCATTTTGCATTTTATCAAGTTTAAATTCAAGTCCTAAAACAGTTGGAGACTTGAGATATCCATGTATTGGTTTGGCATGGTATTATTGCTCTCAGAGTAAAAGGTGAGGACAGATAAGACCCATAATAAAGTCTGAAGTTTAGGTTTGAGAATTTTGTTTAAAAAATTGGGGAAGAGTCTGTTTTCTTCTTCACATTTTACCTTTTGAGGTCTGGGACTAAATTGGCGTCGAAATTGCTAAAAACAAATAGACTGATTCTGTAAGGTATTTTGGCAAAATTTATCAGGCGCCATTAACTGTTTATTCCTTAATGTAGTTGTTTCTAGGGGCATCTGGGTGGCTCAGTTGTTAAGTGTCTTCATTTAGCTCATGTCATGATCCCAGGTTCCTGGGATCAAGCCCCGTGTCAGGCTCCCCGCTCAGCGGGAAGCCTGCTTCTCCCTCTCTCCCTGCTTTTGTTCCCTCTCTTGCTGTCTCTCTATGCCTCTGTCAAATAAATAAATAAAATCTTAAAAACAATGTAGTGTGGGCACCTGGGTGGCTCAGTCAGTTGAGCTTCTGCCTTTGGCTTGGGTCATGATCCCCGCTCAGCAGGGAGTCTGCTTCTCCCTCTGCCTGCCACTCTTCCTGCTTGTGCTCTCTCTCTCTGTCAAATAAATAAAATCTTTAAAAAAAATTTTAAAAAGTAGTTGTTTCCATTTTGGAAACTTCAACTCAAAGATGTAACACTAAACATAAGAAACTTCATATACAAAGATATTTATGTCCATACAATAATAACAGTAAAAACTGAAAAAAAGCTAAATGTCAGATTATAAGAGAATTGTTGAATAAACTTACATTCATTTGATAGAAAATAGGCAGCCATCAAAAATAACATGGCAAATAGTCATAATCTTAAGTGAAAAAAATCAGGATACTCATAGGTATCATGTATTTAGTGTTTATTATATGCCAGGTGCTTTTCTAAGTGCATTTTGTAAGTTAACCATCAATTCTCATAACACCCTTAGGAAGAAGACATTGATATTGTCTCTATTATGCAGATGTGGAAGTCTAGGCACAGAATATTTATGGTATCTTACCAAGGTCATAAAGAAAGTAAATGGCAGAGCTGAGAGTTGAACCCAGGCCTTAAGGATTCAGACCTGTGGCCTTATATGTTGAGGACAGTGATTTGTCTGATAAGGTAAAATTTTGTTTTATTGCTTAGGGAAAGCATTGAAGTTTGTCTTGAAATTGATGGGCTTATTTTTATAAGGGGCCGGGAAGCTTTAGGAGAGAAAGGATCAAGATCCAACCCCTTTCTTCTTCTTTTTTTTTTTTTTAAAGATTTTATTTATTTGACAGAGAGAGACACGGCAAAAGAGGGAACACAAGCAGGGGGAGTGGGAGAGGGAGAAGGAGGCTTCCTGCCAAGCAGGGAGCCCAATGTGGGGCTTGAACCCAGGACCCTGGGATCATGACCTGAACCGAAGGCAGACTCTTAACGACTGAGCCACCCAGGTGCCCCTCGACCCCTTTCTTCTAAGCCAGTTGGACTGAGGTGGCCAAGTGAAGTCCTGGGATGAGGTGAGGACAATATGACTCCAGAGGTAGACTTTCCATAAAAGCAGAAAAGCACAGAATGAATGAGTGGGCTCTCCCTGTCTCTAAAGCTATAAGATAAAAGGAAGTGACACAGAGAAATGGGTGACACAGAGAAATGTCCTATGCTAGCCAGGCTTCTGTCCTAGCAAAAGTAGCTTTTATGACTGAATCCAAATAGCGATCATCTTGGGATCCAAGGCTAATGTTGGTGTGAAACCATCCTTAGCTTTCACAACACTGATGGAAAGGTTGCCCTCGGGGTGCCTGTGTGGCTCAGTCGTTAAGCGTCTGCCTTTGGCTTAGGTCGTGATCCCGGGGTCCTGGAATCGAGCACCGCATTAGGCTCCCTGCTCAGTGGGAAGCCTGCTTCTCCCTCTCCCACTCTCCCTGCTTGTGTTCCCTCTCTCACTGTGCCTCTCTCTGTCAAATAAATAAATAAAATCTTAAATAAAAAAAAAAGAAAGGTTGTCCTCTCTTCCACCTTGAACAAACCCAGTGGTCTGCCTGGAGGGTAATCATGTCTCCAAAAAAAGTCCTAGGCCCAAATATTAGCATTGGAACTGTACAAGATGATGAATTCCAACATTCACAGTGGCAACTGTCCTTCTCTGAGTTTCTACTGAATGCCAGGCATATGTCTTGGGAACTGTTTAGATCAAACTAATGAACTCTGATAGCTCTTCTGGAATCTTTCAGCTTCAAGGGAACACATACATATTCTGGCTAAAGTAAGGAATGAGAGCAAATAGGACTTGTCCTTTGGATAAAATTCTGGGTGGTGTGTGTGTGTGTGTGTGTGTGTGTGTGTGAATAATATGGCATGATTCAGGTGTAAATATTATGCTTTGGACTATAAAGATGAACAGTATGGTTACAATATATAATTGATGTTTTGCTAAACAAAACAAATTATATATGAAAAAAGTAAGAGGAAATGCACCAAAATGTTAACATGATTGTTTTATGATGGTGGTTCCTGGGGTATTAAAAAATGTTCTCTGTGTTCAACCTGTTCTTTAAGGAAGAAGCATTACTTTTCTAATGAAAGATAAAAGTAATATATTTATCATTTTATCTATAACTGTAAAGAAACTTATGTTTCTTTGTGATCTCTTCAAACAATTTCTTATACATTTTAATTTATTGCAACCTATTAGTTAAAATATTTCATCATTAATTCACTGAAACTTTTGAAGGAGAATCAGTGTTTACAGAAAAAAAATTATTCACTGTCTGCATAGAGTAGACATGATTTCAGCATTTCACGTGTATAATGTACTGTCTTCTAAACAGATAACATAAGGACCTTAGGGAAACACCAAGGATGTGCATTTATGATCTATGTACACAGTGAAATCTCAAGCAAATCAGCCCTTTACACACTTCTCATAAAAATGCTGAAATCAACCATGCATTAAAATTTAGTGGTTCAGGGAATGCTCACCAATGTCATCTTCATAACCTCTTACAAGGAGCAAGGATAATTCTATAAAGTTGTTCATTACATTTTAACACCTCTTTAGTCTGTACCTTTGGCATGTGAAAATTAAATTAAGGGAAACCCCAAATTAAATTGCCAAATTCTATCATATGTTGTTTTTTTTTTTTTTTTTTTTTTACATTCCTTTAAGCTAAAAAGATTTAGTTTTGTTTTGAAGGTTGCTTGGGGTTGCTTGACTGTAGAAAATCAATGAGACAAATTTATTCACCCAGACAGCAGTCCATGACTCCTACCAGCACACTGGCTCCTTTTCAGGGAGGTAACTTGCAGGTGTCAGTAAAATGTCTTGCTTTTCTTAATGCTGATTTCATGGTCCTGGGAAAGGATAATATAATGCAAAGTACGTGGTAAATTTCAGTAAACAAATCAGGATGTATGTTACCTTTGGGAAGTTCAAATACTTAGTAGTAAACCTCTCCTACCCTGTGGAACAATGGCCCAATCAAGATCACTGGTGGATTGCTGTTCACGTTGTATACCGAACTATGGCAAGATAGTACAGTGAATGGCACCTTTAGAAGTTGTGCAATCCATAAGGAGAAAATATAATGGAAAGAGCATGGTTCTGGAAGCTAGAAGAATGCAGTTCTTTACCTGACTTTGCTAGTGTTGAGCCATTATCTTGATGAAAATTTTTAAAGAATAAAAGCATATCAACAAGAAGTAGATATAACAGCAACTGGCATTTTAAAAATAATAGCTTTGAGATATAATTCACATAACATACAATTCACCTATTTAAAGTGTAATTCAATAGTTGTGTAACCATCATCACAATTTTAGAACATTTTCATCACCCTGAAAAGAAACCTCATATCCATTAGCAGTCATTCCCCAACTCCCTTCAATTTTTTTCTACCCCCACATCCCAGCCCTGGGAAACCGCTGTTCTATTTTTTTGTCTCTATAGATTTTTTTATTCTGAATATTTCATGTAAATGGTATCATAGGTAGTCTCTGGTGACTGATTTCTTTCATTTAGCATACTTGCAAGATTTGTCCATGTAGCATCTGTCAATACTTCATTTCCTTGTATTGCACAATAATACTCCACTGCATGAATATACCACATTTTGCTTATCAATTCATCAGTTGATGGGTATTTAGGTTGTTCTCACTTTTAGTCTATTATAAATAATGCCACTATGAACCTTTGTGTATAAGTTTTGGTGTGAACATACCTTTTTATTTGTTTTGGGTATATATGTAGGAGTGGAATTGCTGGGTCAAATAGTAACTCTATGTTTAACACTGTGAATCACTGTTAGACTGTTTTCAAAGCAGCAGCACCATTTTACAACACAGTATAAGATGATTCCAATTTCTCCACATGCTTAAGAACACTTATTACCTTTTTGATGATAGCTGTCCTAGTGGGTATAAAGTGGCACCTCATCGTGCTTTTGTTTTGAATTTCCCTGATGGTTACTGATGTGTTTATTGGGCATTTGTATATCTTTCTGGAGAAATGTGTATTATATTCAGCAATCAACTTTTAATTGAGTGTTTCTCAAGCAACAATTTCTTTGTAGAGGCCTGAGAGTCGTCAGATTCTTAATGAGTGAGAAATACTACATTTTTTTATCCCAAGTTTAACATTCTATCATCTTATATGATGTATATGATCTGAAGAGGGTGTACAGCTCATAGTATCTCCCCTCATCAGACTGTAAGTGCCAAGAAGACCAGTGCAGTCTGTCTTAGTTATAGTTGAGTTTTTAGCAGCTAGTAGAGAGCTTCTAATGTGATGGATACTAAAAAATTACTGGATGGATAAATGGATAAAGACATCTTGTACAAAAAACTCTTCTGCTTGCCTGGAGTGGATTATGTGATCTTTTCTATCCCCTCTAGGTGAGGTTTGTTCTGAAATATTAAAAGTAATAGTACAAACTTAATCACCCACAACTTAACAAAAAAAAAAAAAAGCTTGATTCAAGAGAAATACCATACCTCTAAGGAAGACAGATCATATATTTCAGGTTTTTCCAAGTATGATATTGTGATATAATAAGAAATATGTATTTGGTCTTTGTCTTGATTCTTGGCACAGAGATCTGGTTTTTGTCCCCATTTCCTGAAATAGCTCTGGATTGATAGAGGTAAAAGGAGTGTGGGGAACCAACTATGTGATTAGAGGGTTGGCACTTTCAGCCCCATCCCCTGACCTCTGTGGAGGGGAGAGGAGCTGGAGGCTGTTAATCACGAATGACTAATGATTTAGTCAATCATGCCTACATAGTGAAACTCCATAAAAACCCTAGCCAAAGGGCTTGGAGAGCTTCCAGGTTAGTGAACAAGAGCACATGCATGTGGCAGGAGGGTGGTATATTCCAAACTCCATGAGGAAAGAAGCTCCTGTGCCTAGGATCCTTCTGGATTTAACTCCATATATCTCTTCATCTGACTGTTCATTTGTATCCTCTAACATACCCTTTGTCATAAATCAGTAATGATAAGTAAACTGTTATTTTGGTTCTGTGAGCCATTCTAGCAAATTATCAAACCTGAGAAGGGGGTCATAGGAACTCCTGATTTATAGCTGGTCAGTCAGGAGTATAGATGATAACCTGGCAGTAGGATTGGCATCTGAAGTTGGGGAGAGTTTTGAAGGACTGAAGCATTAACCTGTGGTGTCTGTACTAACTTTATTCGGTTAGTGTCAGAATTAAATTGAATTGTAGGACACCCAACTGGTGCCAGACCATTGGTCAGTATGGTAAAACCCCCACACATTTAATGTCATAAGTAAAGTGTGAGAATAAAGTAGAGAAGAACTGAAGTTTTTCTCTTTATTTTTTTCAATTTTTTAAAAAAAAAGTTTATTGTTATGTTAATCACCATACATTACATCATTGGTTTTTGATGTAGTGTTCCATGATTCATTGTTTGTGCATAACACCCAGTGCTCCATGCAGAACGTGCCCTCTTTAATACCCATCACCAGGCTAACCCATCCTCCCAACCCCCCTCCACTCTAGAACCCCCAGTTTGTTTTTCAGAGTCCGTGGTCTCTCATGGTTCGTCTCCCCCTCCTATTTCCCCCACTTCATTCTTCCCCTCCTGCTATCTTTTTTTTCCTTAACATATATTGCATTATTTGTTTCAGAGGTACAGATCTGTGATTCAACAGTCTTGCACAATTCACAGTGCTCACCGTAGCACATACCCTCACCAATGTCTATCACCCAGCCACCCAATCCCTCCCACCCCCCACTCCAGCAACTCTCAGTTTGTTTCCTGAGATTAAGAATTCCTCATATCAGTGATTTCATATGATACATGTCTTTCTCTGATTGACTTATTTCACTCAGCATAACACCCTCCAGTTCCAGCCACATTGTTGCAAATGGCAAGATTTCATTCCTTTTGATGGCTGCATAATATTCCATTGTGTATATGTGTGTGTGTGTGTGTGTGTGTGTGTGTGTGTGTGTGTGTGTGTGTGTATACCACATCTTTTTTATCCATTCATCTGTCAATGGACATCTTGGCTCTTTCCACAGTTTGGCTATTGTGGACATTGCTGCTATAAACATCAGGGTGCATTCACCCCTTTGGATACCTACATTTGTATCTTTGGGGTAAATACCCAGTAGTGCAATTGCTGGATCATATGGTAGCTCTATTTTCAACTTTTTGAGGAAACTCCATACTGTTTTCCAGAGTGGCTGCACCAGCTTGCATTCCCACCAACAGTGTAGGAGGGTTCCCCTTTCTCCGCATCCCCGCCAACATCTGTCATTTCCTGACTTGTTAATTTTAGCCATTCGGACTGGTGTGAGGTGGTATCTCATTGAGGTTTTAATTTGATTTCCCTGATGCCGAGCGATGTTGAGCACTTTTTCATGTGTCTTTTGGCCATTTGGATGTCTTCTTTGGAAAAATGTCTGTTCATGTCATCTGTCCATTTCTTGATTGGTTCATTTTTTCTTTGGGTGTTGAGTTTGATAAGTTCTTTATAGATTTTGGATACTAGCCCTTTATCTGATATGTCATTGGCAAATATCTTCTCCCATTCTGTCGGTTGTCTTTTGGTTTTGTTGGTTGTTTCTTTTGCTGTGCAAAAGCTTTTTATCTTGATGAAGTCCCAATAGTTCATTTTTGCCCTTGCTTCCCTTGCCTTTGGCAAAGTTTCTAGGAAGAAGTTGTTGCAGCTGAGGTCAAAGAGGTTCCCACCTGTGTTCTCCTTTAGGATTTTGATGGACTCCTGTCTCACATTTAGGTCTTTCAACCATTTGGAATCTATTTTTGTGTGTGGTGTAAGGAAATGGTCCAGTTTCATTCTTCTGCATGTGGTTGTCCAATTTTCCCCACACCATTTGTTGAAGAGACTGTCTTTTTTCCATTGGACATTCTTTCCTGCTTTGTCAAAGATTAGTTGACCATAGCATCGCGGGTCCATTTTTGGGCTCTCTATTCTGTTCCATTGATCTATGTGTCTGTTTTTGTGCCAGTACCATACTGTCTTGATGATGACAACCTTGTAATAGAGCTGAAAGTCCAGAATTGTGATGCCGCCAGCTTTGCTTTTCTTTTTCAACATTCCTCTGGCTATTTGGGGTCTTTTCTGATTCCATACAAATTTTAGGATTATTTGTTCCATTTCTTTTAAGTGGATGGTATTTTGATGGGGATTGCATTGAATGTGTAGATTGCTCTAGGTAGCACTGACATCTTCACAATATTTGTTCTTCCAATCCATGATCATGGAATGTTTTTCTATGTCTTTGTGTCTTCCTCAATTTCTTTCATGAGTATTTTATAGTTTTCTGAGTACAGATCCTTTGCCTCTTTGGTTAAATTTATTCCTAGGTATCTTATGGTTTTGGGTGCAATTGTAAATGGGATTGACTCCTTAATTTCACTTTCTTCTGTCTGGTTGGTGGTGGATAGGAATGCCACTGATTTCTGTGCATTGATTTTATATCCTGCCACTTTACTGAATTCCTGTATGAGTTCTAGCAGTTTTGGGGTGGAGTCTTTTGGGTTTTCCCCATAAAGTATCATATCATCTGCAAAGAGTGAGAGTTTGACTTCTTTGCCGATTTGTATGCTTTCTATTTCTTTTTGTTGTCTGATTGCTGTGGCTAGGACTTCTAATTACATCACTGGTTTTTCATTCAACTATGTTGAATAGAACTATGTTGAATAGCAATGGTGATAGTGGACATTCCTGTATGTTCTTGACCTTAGGGGAAAAGCTCTCAGTTTTTCGCCATTGAGAATGATATTCGCTGTGGGTTTTTCATAGATGGCTTTTATGATGTTGAGGTATGTACCCTCTATCCCTATACTCTGAAGAGTTTTGATCAAGAAAGGATCCTGTACTTTGTCAAATGCTTTTTCTGCATCTATTGAGAGGATCATATGATTCTTGTTCTTTCTTTTGTTAATGTATTGTATCACTTTCATTGATTTGCGGATTTTGAACCAACCTTGCAGCCCAGGGATAAATCCCACTTGGTCATGGTGAATAATTCTTTTAATGTACTGTTGGATCCCATTGGCTAGTAATTTGGTGAGAATTTTTGCATCCGTGTTCATCAAGGATGTTGGTCTGTAATTCTTTTTGGTGAGGTCTTTGTATGGTTTTGGGATCAAGGTAATGGTGGCTTCATAAAACGGGTTTGGAAGTTTTCCTTCCATTTCTATTTTTTGGAACAGTTTCAGGAGAATAGGTATTAATTCTTCTTGAAATGTTTGGTAGAATCCCCTGGGAAGCCATCTGGTGTTGGGCTTTTGTTTCTTGGGAGATTTTTGATGACTGCTTCAATTTCCTTAGTGGTTATAGGTCTGTTCAGGTTTTCTATTTCTTCCTGGTTTAGTTTTGGTAGTTGATACCTCCTTAAGAATGCATCCATTTCTTCCAGGTTATCTAATTTGCTGGCATATAGTTGCACATAATATGTTCTTATAATTGTTTGTATGTCTTTGGTGTTGGTTGTGATCTCTCCTCTTTCATTCATGATTTTGTTGATTTGGGTCATTTCTCTTTTCTTATTGATCAGTCTGGCCAGGGGTTTATCAATCTTGTTAATTCTTTCAAAGAACCAGCTCCTAGTTTTATTGATCTGTTCTACTGTTCTTTTGGTTTCTATTTCATTGATTTCTGCTCTGATCTTTATTATTTCTCTTCTCCTGCTGGGTTTAGGTTTTATTTGCTGTTTTTTCTCCAGCTCCTTCAGGTGTAGGGTTAGGTTGTGTATTTGAGACCTTTCTTGTTTCTTGAGAAAGGCTTGTATTGTTATATACTTTCCTCTTGGGGCTGCCTTTGCTGCATCCCAAAGATTTTGAACAGTTGTGTTTTCATTTTCATTGGTTTCCATGAATTTTTTTAATTCTTCTTTAATTTCCTGGTTGACCCATTCATTCTTTAGTAGGATGCTCTTTAGCCTCCATGTATTTGAGTTCTTTCTGACTTTCCTCTTGTGATTGAGTTCTAGTTTCAAAGCGTTGTGGTCTGAAAATATGCAGGGAATGATCCCAATCTTTTGGTACTGGTTGAGACCTGATTTGTGTCCTAGGATGTGATCTATTCTGGAGAATGTTCCATGGGCACTAGAGAAGAAAGTGTATTCCATTGCTTTGGGATGGAATGTTCTGAATATGTCTGTGAAGTCCATTTGGTCCAGTGTGTCATTTAAAGTCTTTATTTCCTTGTTGATCTTTTGCTTAGATGATCTGTCCATTTCCATCGGGGGGGTGTTAAAGTCCCCCACTATTATTGTGTTGTTGTTGATGTGTTTATTTGCTTTTGTTATTAATTGGCTTATATAATTGGCTGTTCCCAGGTTAGGGGAATAGATATTTATAATTATTAGATCTTCTTGTTGGATCGACCCTTTAAGTAGGATATAGTGTCCTTCCTCATCTCTTATTACAGTCTTTGTTTTAAAATCTAGGTTGTCTGATACAAGGATTGCCACCCCAGCTTTCTTTTGGTGTCCATTAGCATGGTAAATTGTTTTCCACCCCCTCACTTTCAATCTGGAGGTGTCTTTGGATCTAGAATGAGTCTCTTGCAGACAGCATATCGATGGGTCTTGTTTTTTAATCCAATCCGATACCCTGTGTCTTTTGATTTGGGCATTTAGCCCATTTACATTCAGGGTAACTTTTGAAAGATAGGAATTTAGTGGCATTGTAATGCCTGTAAGGTGACTGTTATTGTATATTGTCTGTGTTCCTTTCTGGTCTATGTTGCTTTTAGGCTCTCTCTTTGCTTAGAGGACCCCTTTCAATATTTCTTGGAGGGCTGGTTTCATGTTTGCAAATTCCTTTAGTTTTTGAGTGTCCTGGAAGCTTTTTATCTCTCCTTCTATTTTCAAAGACAGCCTAGCTGGATATAGTTTTCTTGGCTGCATTTTTTTCTTGTTTAGTGCTCTGAAGATATCGTGCCCGTCCTTTCTGGCCTGCCAGGTCTCTGTGGATAGGTCTGTTGCCAGTCTAATGTTTCTACCATTGTAGGTTACAGATCTCTTGTCCCAAGCTGCTTTCAAGATTTTCTCTTTGTCTCTGAGACTTGTAAGTTTTACTATTAGATGTTGGGGTGTTGACCTATTTTTATTGATTTTGAGAGGGGTTCTCTGTGCCTCCTGGATTTTGATGCCTGTTTCCGTCCCCAGATTAGGGACGTTCTCTGCTATAATTTGCTCCAATATACCTTCTGCCCTTCTCTCTCTTTCTTCTTCTTCTGGGATCCCAATTATTCTAATGTTTCATCTTATGGTATCACTTATCTCTCAAATTCTGCCCTCGTGATCCAGTAGTTGTTTATCGCTCTTTGTCTCAGCTTCTTTATTTTCCATCATTTGGTCTTCTATATCACTGATTCTCTCTTCTGCCTCATTTATCCTAGCAGTTAGCACCCCCATTTTTTATTGCACCTCATTAATAGCCTTTTAATTTTGACTTGGTTAGATTTTAGTTCTTTTATTTCTCCAGAAAGGGTTTCTCTAATACCTTCCATGCTTTTTTTCAAGCCCAGCTAGTATCTTTAAAATCATGATTCTGACCTCTAGGTCCGACATCGTACTAACGTCCGTATTGAGTAGGTCCCTGGCAGGCGGTACTACCTCTTGTTCTTTTTGTTGAGGTGATTTTTTCTGTCTTGTCATTTTGTCCAGAAGAGAAAAATGAATGAGAAGACAAAATGCTAACAGGGTAACAACATCCCCAGAAAATATACTCTAAACAGATCAGAAGAGACCTGAAGCCAGGGGAAAAGAAAGGGAAAGAAAGAAAAAAGATAAAAAAAAAAAAAAAGAAAAAGAAAAAGATAAAAACAAACAAAAACAGAAGAAAACCAAAAAAAAAAAAAAACAACATGATCAAATATGATCAGGCTGGTGCATAGATTAGTGCCATACACTAGATTTTCGGTGTATTTTGGTCTGTTAGAAGAAAGTGCCTCCCAAAATTTTAAAGAAAGAAAAACTTATATATGTACACAAATTAGAGTTGATATGATGAAGGGATGGAATATGACTGTAAAGATGAAAATTATAAAAAAATTTATAAAAGGACTTGATAAGAAATTGTTTGAAAAAAGAAAGAAGGGGATTTAAAAAAAAGAAAAAAAGAGAGAGAGAATGTGATCAGGCAGGAGACTAGAACAAAGCCATACACTAGAGATTTAGGGTATATTTTGATGTGTTAGAAGAAACTGTATCTCAAAATTTTAAAGAGAGAATAACTTATATATATATATATGCCAAAAATAAGGGTAACTACTATGAAGGGATAGAATATGACTCTAAAAATGAAAAATAAAAATATTTTTTAGAAAAGGAATTGATAAAATGTTGGTTGAAAAAGGGAAAAAGAAAAATTAAAAAAAAAAGACAGTTAAAAAATATTAACTTTGAAAGACTAAAGAATCATGGTAAAAAAGCCATGGATTCTATATGCAGTATTCCCCTAGTGCTGGAGTTCTGCCATTTTCTTCAATCGGTAAACTTGGTCTTGGCTGGCTGTTCTTGCTGATCTTCTGGGGGAGGGGCCTGTTGCCGTGGTTCCCAAATGTCTTTGTGGGAGGTGGAATTGCACCACCGTTGCCATAATCGGGCTAAGTAATTTGCTCAGGTTTGCTCTTGGGAGCTTTTGTTCCCTGCAAGCTTTCCCTACAGCTTTGGAAGACGAGAGTAAAAAAGGCGGCCTCCCAATCTCCACCCCGGAGGTGCTGAGAACTCGGGGCCCCGCTCCTCAGTGTGCCCCCAGAGAAAAGCAGTTAGTCACTCCTGCCTCCCCAGTCTCCGGCCGCATTTCATGCTCACCAGGCCTGTGACCAAGCGTTTCTATCTCTGGTACCCGACCCAGTGTGGAGTCTCCAACCCCAGCATATCCCTGCAGTGATCTTCCATGCTGTTCCTTCCGGGGGAGGAAGGGGAGTCTCCCCAGATCTGCCGCTTGTTGGGTCCCTGCTAGAAGAGCAGTGGCCCAACTGTGCCGCGGACTACAGTTTATGGCAACGCCCATCTGTGAGCCCTATCCTCAGCTTCATCTCTGCAGCCAGCTTCCCTGCTCCAATACCTAGGAGCTCTGCTGCACTGAGGCACCCGTGGTCTTTCTGTGACCCCGAGGGTCCTGAGACCACACTGTCCCAGCAAGAGTTCCACCCCCTGCTTAGCCACTGGAGTGACGTCCCTTAGCAGAGCCGACTTCTAAAAGTTCCGATTTTGTGCTCTGTGGCTCTATCACTTGCCAGTAGCAGCTGTTGGAGACCCCCTCCCCCACCATCTATCCTCCCAAATATTGCCTTGGATTCACTTCTCTGCACATCCTACCTTCCAGAAAGTGGTCGCTTTTCTGTTCAGAGAGTTGTTGCTATTCTTTTCTTCAATCTCCTGTTGAGGTTGTAGGTGTTCAGAATGGTTTGATCCCTATCCAGCTGAATTCCTGAGACCAAACGAAATCCAGGTCTCCTACTCCTCTCATTTTGCTCTGGTCCCCCAGTTTTTCCTTTATTTTTAAGATTTTATTTATTTATTTATTTGAGAGACAGCGAGAGTGAGAGATAGAGGGAATATGTGGGGGAGGGGCGGAGGGAGAAGGAGAAGCAGACTCCCCGCTGAGTAGGGAGCCTGAGGCAGGGCTTGATCCTGGGACTCTCGGGTCATGACCTGAGCCTCCTGGGGTCATGACCTGAGCTGAAGGCAGACACTTAACCAACTGAGCCACTCAAGTGCCCCCAGAAGTTTTTCCTTTTACCAGGCATTCCCTTATTTCTGTCACCAGTCCATATTCACCAAGAGTCAGTCAGGAAACCTCTAAATTAGTGCCAACAAGTAATAATTAGAGGTGTGTGCTCTGCTAGAGAGAAAATATTTAATTGTATTATTTTTTGACGCTGGCGATTTTAAGCAGTCTCGTAGATACTGCACAACTGGAATATGAACACCAAAATGCTGCTGCTTAGTGAGTTAAGTCAGTGAAGTGTTGCCCCTCCAATCCTTAGCAAGCAATGCTGAGAAGACAGGTGTTATGGGTTGAATTGTTTCGCTCTCTAAATTCATATGTTGAAATTCTAACTTGTGGTACCTCAGAATGTGACTGTTTTTAGAGATCGTGCCTCTAAAAAGCTGATTACATTAAATGAGGTCAGTAGGGTATGTGCTAATTCAATATAATTGGTTCCCTTGTAAAAAGAGATTAGGACACAGACAGAGAGGCAAAACCATGAGAAAACACAGGGAGAAGGCCACCTACAAGTGAAGAAGAGAGGCTTCACAGGAAACTAACCCTGTAAACACCTTGATCTTAGAATTTTAGCCTCCAGAATTGTGAGAAAATGGATGTCTGTTATTTAAGCCACCTAGATAGTTGTACTTGGTAGGACTGCCCTAACAAATTAATACATCAGATATAGGTTGAGTGGAGGTAGAAAGGAAA
This sequence comes from Eumetopias jubatus, assembly GCF_037043125.1. Lineage (NCBI taxonomy): Eukaryota > Metazoa > Chordata > Mammalia > Carnivora > Otariidae > Eumetopias > Eumetopias jubatus. The sequence continues at coordinate 101,445,890 of NW_028274811.1, forward strand.
ATCTGGGATGGACTATTGCCATAGCAGCATTGTTGGCTCTCTGCTAGGAAGATCAGAGCGATAGAGGCAGCTGAGATAATCTACCAAGAAACAGCAGGATCTAGAGAAAAGGCATTCCTGTTCTTTACCTTTTGATTAAGCACTTCCTCAATATCTCTTTCAGCTAAGAGACAGGATCATTTTCCTAGTTACAAAGGACATGTTCTAAATCAAAGAGCAGGGTAGCCATTCAAAATGACAAATGGCAACTTTTCTGTGTTTAGCATTTGAACATAAATAGTGGACTGCTACACAGTAGATACGACTTTTTTTCTTCCTTCCTTTCTTATTCCCTCCCTTCCTCCTTCCTATCCAATGTCTTTTGTAAAAGAATTCCTGAGGTCTTCTAAATATAAGGGATGAAAAGTGGGCTTTGTTTATTTCTGATTCTTCTTCCCATAGGAACTGAGGATGAATCTTTACCAGTGTACAGGAAGGATCAGTCATTTTTCTACTTCTCCTTTTATAATATCTTTTCCATTTAAGATTGTAAGTGCTTTTAAATATTTACATTTAGCCTAACAATGGGTATAATAGATTTTATTTCTTCTGGTTCATGTATGTCTAATGTCTCTTTTATATTATTGTTTACTCTGTCCATTACATTTTTTTGCTGGTTGGACCAAGTTGCTAATCATTTCTGTTTTATTGTTGTTATTTAGATAAATTTTATTTACCTCTGTCTTGCTATTTTGGAGTTTTATTATTCATTTCATTGCTCTGTTGTCTACCGACCTTTGTTAATAGTAGAATACATTCAGATATAACTTGAAAGTAATTTATAAGTAGTTCCTCCTCATAATAAACTTTTTCTGTTGTGTCCCATTTTCCAAGAAGAAGAGATATTGAGAATAGTCTACCTCTGCATCCTACCTTATTTGAATGCTTTATATTTTTTCAGAGATATCTTAGTATTTTTAGTTCCAGATTATTATTATGTTTTCCCCAGCAGTATGTCTTTACTATGCTAAGAATCCTTGCTTAGCTCTTAAATTACATATGCTCAGCCCTCAGCCACTATATCATGATCCATTTAAATTAATTCAAATCCATTTAAATTAAACTACATATATATATTGCAAAATTAACTGCCCTACTCTCAGTTTTTCCTCTAATAATGAGATCTCTATCCTAATGTTTGTATTTCTGGTTACAGATTTTTCTTGAAAATTTTTCTCAGAAAAGTTTCTTTCTTTTTTTTATTATGTTATGTTAGTCACCATACAGTACATCATTATTTTTTTTTAAAGATTTTATTTATTTAATTGACAGAGAGACACACACACAGCGAGAGCAGGAACACAAGCAGTGGGAATGGGAGAGGGGGAAGCAGGCCTCCCACCAAGCAGGGAGCCAGATGCGGGGCTGGATCCCAGGACCCTGGGATCATGACCTGAGCCGAAGGCAGTCGCTTAATCGACTGAGCCACCCAGGCGCCCCAGTACATCATTATTTTTTAACATAGTGTCCCATGATTCATTGTTTGTGTATAACACCCAGTGCTCCATGCAATACATGCCTCCTTAATACCCATCACCAGGCTAACCCATCCCCCCACCCCCCTCCCCTCTAGAACCCTCAGTTTGTTACTCAGAGTCCATAGTCTCTCATGGTTCGTCTCCCCCTCCAACTCCCCCCTTTCATTTTTTCCTTCCTTCTCCTAATGTCCTCCATGCTATTCCTTATGTTCCACAAATATGTGAAGCCATATGATAATTGTCTTTCTCTGTTTGACTTATTTCACTTAGCATCATCTCCTCCAGTTCCATCCATGTTGATGCAAATGTTTGGTATTCATCCTTTCTGATGGCTGAGTAATATTCCATAATATATATGGACCACATCTTCTTTATCCATTTCTTTCAATTTACTTATGATCTTTCTTCTTTGTATTCTTCTTTTGTTTATTTTCCTCCTGGATCACCTATTATTTTTAGTTAGTACTCTAAATCTATCTTCCAGGTTTGTAATGTTTTCTTAGTATTTCCCATCTCCTTTATTATTATTTTTGCGTTATATCTCCTCTTAATCTTTCAGGCCACTAATTTGGATTGCAACAATGTCTCTTTTATCTGTCTTCATTTTTGAGTTTTATAGTTGTATATCATTTTTTTCCACACAGACTTTTTTGTGTGCTCATTTTGAATGTCGCTAATTGCTTTCATTATTTTTTCTGTGTTTTTCAAGTTACTGTCTTTTTTTCCCAGTAGTTCTATTTCACTAAGAGTCCCTCATTCTATGTTTGTTTTTCCCTCTATCTAGTGGCTTGCTGTTTTTCCTTTGCTCCCTGATACTTAGGTTGAACTTCTGGAGTCCATTAAGTCCATTAAGTACATAAGCATTCTCTATCTGGAGAGTCTTGGTTGAGTAGTGAACCAGACAGCAACTTGTAAGGTTCTTTCTGGAGTCTAGATCCCTGAGAGAGGTTTTTCTGTTTACCAACTTCATTATTGCTAAGGCTGGTGTTCCTCATTTTGTGGAATAAAAGAGATTTCCATTGCACCTTTTAATTCCTTTTCACGTCCTCTGGTCCAAAGAATCCAACCAAACCTCTAAAGCACATTACTTGTGTAGGGGCAGAGCATCAGGACTTCTTTAAAATTCACCATATTTAATAGGATCCCCACTCCAGAAGTATCTCCAGACCATTACTCAGCTCTAATTTCTACTCAGTCTCTTCTTGAGAACTCAGTACAGCCAGAGGACTTGACTCTACCTTTGAAGACTAGCTTGGTTTGGGAAATGATCTGTTGGGTTACACTTTAAGAGCAAGGACACCAGAGACAATTATAACTTGTTGTTTCATAAGAATCTCATATCCATCAATTCTTCAGAAGTTATTATCCATATAGGAACTGAAATGTGTTTTACATTCATATACTTAACTCTTCGTTTCTGAGAACCAGTGAGGTATACGCTTCCCTAGGTATTTTTCTTTTGTAGTCAGTTTGCTGTTTTTGAATAGAGTTGAAGTCTGAGAGAAAGGTTTTCTTCTTATTATTTATTTGAAATACTAACATGAATAAACTCTTTATAACAAAGCCTGCACTCCCTGAAGAGAAAACTAACTTCAGAATACTCAGGCATCTGTAGGGCATTATGTTCACTTGACTATCACATTCATAAACTCTACTTGGCTACTGAATCTCTGGATCAATTTCCTGTCAGAAATAAATGTTTGTAGTGAAAGCCAGCTATTACAAATAAGTAGGTGCTGGAAGAAATTTATCATCTTAAGAAGCATGAATTTATTGACTACCTGTACATAGAATTGCATTGTTCTGAGAGATTATGTTGGGGAAGGGATGGGGAAAGAGGCCAGTGAAAGCAGAAGAGTTTGGGCCCTATCCCTGAGGACTTCACACATCTAATCAGAATATATTATGTCTGTATAATGAGGGTTATATGAAAAACCTGTACATCATCGGATGGTTACATAAAAGATGCACTTAAAAATATGTACCAGAAGACCATCTGTTCAATCCATGTAGTGTAGTGGAAAGATCAGGGAATTGTGGGTTTAAATCCCAATTTGCTTACTTATTAGCTGGGTGACTTTGAGTCTTAAAAACAGTAATATAGTAGGGGAGAAATAGAATAGTCCTGTTTGAGAAATTTAAGATTAATATGATATATACTAGAATGCAAACTTAATGCTATATAACTTCTCTCTTCCTATTTGCAATCACAGGAAAACCATATTTGTGATAATTCCATTTTAGTAACAAAAATAGCTAACACATAATGAACACTAACCATGTGCCAAGCATTGTGCTAAGTGCTTTACATGTATCATTTCATTTTATCTTCAAACGGTCTTACGTATCATGTACTATTTTTATTGCTATTGTACACATGAGAAAACGAAGATTAGGCAAGTGAGTGTGCATATATATCTCTGTGACTACATGTGGACATGGAGTGTAGAGATGTATGTGTGTGTAAGTATATGTGTGTGGGGTTGTATGTAAAACTATCTTGCAAAGCTTGCCACAAACACCTTTCTTTCCTTTTTTCTTAGTAGTTAACTATGATGAAAATTGTAGTAGAAGAAATCTAGAGGCTTATTCTTATTGGAATTGGTAAACTAGTTTTCCATTTGATCTTTACAGTTGTTTTCACTCTGATGTCAATTTATAATTCTGTTAATGCTCAAATCAACCATAGGATACATATCTAAACTTAGTACCTCTTGAAAAGAAAAAAAAAAAAAAAGAACCTGGGAGCTAGTACGTACCATTGATCTCATGAAAGATGTTAGTATTAACAATTAGCTCTTGTTTGCCCAGTATGATTGCCTAAAGCCCAGGTTACATTTCACTCATAGTTCATACTTCTTTAGGGCCTGCTATATATTTCATTCCAACTGAAACATACAAAATACTAATGAGATCTTGACAGGAGATAAAGAAATTCTTGACAACATTTAAATGTCATTTAACATTTATGTAATTTATCATCAAATATTAGACTACTATTCTGTTGATAACTGTTTTTACAATTTTCTTTGTTCCCCTGCTTAAAGATTACCAAGAATAAGTTTTATGATGCCTAAATGTTGATTTATTGAATTGTCACGTACATTCATGAAGTTAACTTAGAAAAATATTTTCTAACTTTTCTTAACTAGTGAAACACTTCTTTAAAAAAATGGCATCTTAGGGGTGCCTGGGTGGCTCAGTTGGTTAAGTGACTGCCTTCGGCTCAGGTCATGATCCTGGAGTCCCGGGATCGAGTCCCATGTCGGGCTCCCTGCTCAGCAGGGAGTCTGCTTCTCCCTCTGACCCTCTTCCCTCTCGTGCTCTCTATCTCTCATTCTCTCTCTCTCAAATAAATAAATAAAATCTTTAAAAAAATAAAAAATTAAAAAATTAAAAATGGCATCTTATATATATTTCTCTGGTGGGTTTGTTCCTCCAAAACATGGAGTCTAATTCTTCTTGATTTGAGGGTAGGTTAGAACTTAATTGACTCTCTTCTAGAAAATACAATATGGCAACAGTGATAGTGAGTGACCAGGTCAAAAAATGGCTTTGGGGCTTCCTCTTTTCTCTCTCCCTTGAATAACTTGCTCTGGGAGAAGCTGACTGCCATGTCATGAAGATCCTCAAATAGCATTATGGAGAGTTCCACATGGTAAGGAACTGAGGCTTGAGCAAATAGCCATGTGAATGAGTCATCGTGGAAGCAGATGACTGCAGCATTGGCTCACAACTTAACTGCAACCTCATGAATGACCCTGAACCATAAACACACAGCTAAGCTGCTCCCACATTACTGACTCTTAAAACTTTGGGAAGAAATAAATATTTATTTTTGAAGTAATTAAGTTTGGGGATAATTTCATACACAACAATGATTAATACACATACCAATATATAAAATAGTTTTAAATGGGACTGCTTCTTATGAAGATTTTTAGGCAGGAATCCAGAGAAACTAGATTTCCTAGGCTTCTCCCTCATGCCCTGCTGAGTTCTATGAAGCACTTCAGCATGGATATAATGACTTACAGCATATTAGATTGTGGCCCACTGGCATAGAAGTCACTTCTGTGTTCTTGAGATGATGATTGAATTTGATATTTGCTGAATAACATTTGCTTTTAATTCTCCCTAAATGGATATACAGACTTAACACAATTTCTATCAAAATCACAGCTAGATTTCTTATATAGACAAAATTATTCTAAAATTTAGTAGAAAGACAAAGGAGGTAGAATAGCTAAAAATTTTTGAAGGAGAAGAGTAAAATGAGAGGAATCAATCTACTTGATTTCAAGACTTTTTATATATCTATGGTAATTCAAACTATTTGGTATTGGCAGAGATAGGCACAGAGACCAATGGAACAGAATAGAGACAGACATAGACCCACACAAATATGCCCTACTAATTGTTGACAAAGGAGTAAATCAATTCAAGGGAGAATAGATCACTTTTGAGCAAATGGTGCTGAAACAAATGAATATCATAGATAAAGAATGAGCTTCAGCTTGTCTCAGACATTATACAAATGTTCAGTTAATATTGATCATGGATTAAATGTAAAAAATAAAAATATAAAACCTTTAGAAGTAAAACGTAGGAGAAAATCTTTAGGATCTAGAGCTAGGCAGAGTTCTTAGACTTGACATTGAAAGTATGACACATAGGATAAAAACTGATAGATTGAACTTTATCAAAATTAGAAAAATTGCTGTGAAAGGCTGCTGAGAAGATGAAAAGACTATCAACAACTTTGGAGGAGATATTTGCAAACTGCATATATGGCAGAGAACTAGAATCTGGAGTATATAAAGTTCACTCAAAGCTCAACAGTAAAAACAAAACAAAACAATTTTGTCCAACTACAAAATGGGCAGAAGACATGAAGAATATATGAAGATGGAAAATAAGATAATGAAAAGATAATCAATATCATGTGTTTTTAGGGAAATCAAAACCACAGTGAGTTCTCACTATTAACTTACCAGTATGGCTTAAATAAAATATAGTAACACCAAATGCTGTCAGGAATGCCAAGTAATGGATGACTCATACATCACTTTTGGAAATGTTATATGGTACAGCCATTCTGGAAAACAATTTGGTGGATTTGTGAATAACTAAACATGCAACTGTCATATGACTTAGCCGTTGCATTTCTGGGCATTTATCATAGAAAAATGAAAACACATTCACACAAAAACCTGTATATGAATATTGGTAGCAGCTTTATTCATAGTAGCTAAAAACTGGAAATAATCCAGATGTCTTCAATGAATAAATGGTTAGAAAATTGTGGTATATTCTTACCATGGAAAAAGGAATAAACTGATGCATGCAAAAAATTGGATTGAACCTCCAGAGAATTATATTGAATAAAATAAGTCAATTCCAAAATGTTACATACTGCATGCTTCTCTTTATATAACATTTTTGAAAAATTATGGACACAGAGAACAGATTAGTGCCTGTCAGAAACTAAAGACAGAGTAGGGTTGTGAATGAAATATGTTTGTAAAAAGGCAACGGGAGGGATCCTTGTGGGGACGGGAATGTTCTATAACTTGATGGTATCGGTGTCAATACCCTAGTTGGGATAGTGTAATATAGTTTTATAAAGATGTTACCATTGGGTGAAAGGGTACACAGGGTATAGGGGATCATCCTATATTGTCTCTTAAAACTGTTTATGACTCAAAATTAAGATTTAATGAAAAACCAAACCAGCTTATACCTTCATATTTGTCTGTAGACTGATTTTTTTTAGATTTTATTTATTTATTTATTTGAGAGAGAGAGAATGAGAGAGAGAGAGAGAGCACATGAGAGGGGGAAGGGTCAGAGGGAGAAGCAGACTCCCTGCTGAGCAGGGAGCCTGATGTGGGACTCGATCCTGAGACTCCAGGATCATGATCTGAGCCGAAAGCAGTTGCTTAACCAACTGAGCCACCCAGGCGCCCTGGACTGATGTTTAATATATACTCCTTAAGTCATAATATAGCCATGTACCTTCCTTAGTGATAAGTAGGAATTGATTTAATACATATCTAATGATAAAGTTTAAAGCTCACTTATTCATAAATCATGCAAAAAACTTAAATCTACTCCACAGCTGTAAGCCCATGTGCCACTGCTCCAGTCATGAAGTTGAGAACTCCAGATAGTACTTAGGAGAGATTCTACCTAGCATAAATATAGCTAAAAGTAAAGCCACTGAAGCTCAAAGTAGCCCTCAGACATATTATAGCAAATATATGAGGCTACTACTGACTTAATTAAGAATTGTAGAGAAATGTAGAAAATATAATATGTGTTATTTTGCCTTGAGTAAATGGGATCTGGATTACCAAAGGTTGCTTTTATCATTTTATTGTAGAAGATTATTTATCTTTTGTGCTTCCAGAGAAGTTGAGGCCAGCAAGATAATTTATGCTAACAGCTTTGCTATTTACTCTTAAAGTCATATGGAAAGAGTATCCCTGTCTTTATATTTCTACTAAATCTTTATTCAGACTGGAAAAATGATTTCTGTATAATGATTTTTTATGAACACAGTTTTATAGTTATTTTAGGGCTCTCTTGAGTCAATATCCATCAGTATAATCTACTATATTTTATGGTCAGATTCTCTGAAGAGTTATCACTTCTTTTCTTAAATCTACATGTCCAGTGGTAGAGTTAACTATTCTGTATCCTCTGGGACATCAATAATGACTTGTTGGTTCCTGTTGATTCTGCATCAATGGAAATTAGATACTTTTTAAAACAGCTTCCCAAACTAGGTTGTAGCTCTGCCAATCCCTTGGTTTCCTGCCAAATATCTTACTTTGTCCAAGGTTGAGATCTTTGCTGCAATTAAATCTCAGGTCATTTGTGCCATCCTGGACAGTGACCATTTGGGTCTCCAACTGCCAAGTGATTTCTCTCTTTGCCACACTTTCCTGACATTATGTGCTCTGAAGGGCACTTGTTAGGCACAAGCTATACGCATCCTAGGATTCTCTCAGTCTCTTGGGTCTTGACTGTTGTCTCAGTAATGGCACCATAGTCTTGACAAAAGCCAGACTCTACAAGGCTATGCAGGGTTATGTCTTCTTCTTCTTCTTCCTCTTCCTCCTCTTCTTCTTCTTCTTCTTCTTCTTCTTCTTCTTCTTCTTCTTCTTCTTCTTCTTCTTCCTTCTTTTTTTAAAAGATTTTATTGAGAGAGAGAGAGAACCAAAGTGGGGAGGGGCAGGAGGAGAGGCAAAGAATCTCAGGTGGGCTCCATGCTGAGCATGGAGCCCGTCTGGGGGCCCAATCCCACAACTCCAAGATCATGACCCCAGCTGAAACCAAGAGTTGGACATCCATCTGCCCAAGCCATCCAGGTGCCTCAAGATTATATCTTCTTTAGGTGCTGAATTGGGTTGTGCAAGGAAGTCATTGCATATTTTGACATCAATGAAATTTTTGAAAGGAGGATTAAAGTATCAAAATAATAAAATGTTACATTTATTTTGGAATAAGTGAGGGCTCCAAAATTATTTTTTGACTGGAATATTTTCTATATTTTAATATTGACCCCAGAGCTCCATTGTATATATGTCAAATTGTAAAAATAAAATGTTGGGAATGAATGAAGAGGGATAGCATAAAGGATGAACAGGGGAAAATCTAGCATCTAACCCAACAGCTATAACTTTTAATGAATTGCCTTTTTAACAAGCTTCCCTGCCAATTATTGTCACAGAATCATATTAACATAAAGCAATCTATGTTTCTGATTTATTTATTGTTTCAAGGCCATACATCTTTTGTCTTTTTGCTTTGGCTTAACTCTGACTTCTAACATGATTTATATATTACTATAACCAATAAATTATTGAAGCAATTGGTGTTATGGTCTGAGTGTTTCTACAATAATGATTTTTATCTTCAAAGTGAAAAAAAATGAAGGTCCAAAGATAATGAAATACAAAAAAGTTTATTTCTATGGAGACTTATACAATCATTTTATTTGAAATTGGCAGTTTAAAAAATATAATTTTGCAGTGTTTTCAGTGCAAAAGTGCTTTAAGTTAGATTATTTCCTTTTAATCATATTCTGTCTGATCTAGAGGTGTCAGCTAAACACAGAAATCCCCATGGGATCTTGTCACTATAGCAACAAGATTGCAGTTTCCAATATCTGTGTAATGAAGTGCTGACAAGTTTTTCAGCACAAGGTGCTAAGTGGAAGTTTGTTTCACTAATTAGGTGGCAAAAATAATCAATTCCTTCATGATTAATGATGTCACAAATTATGCAGTAGGCAAACCTGAAAAACTTTATTAACTAGTACTTTATGTCTTAGAGGGAGGGGTAAAAATGATAAAAGTCAGGTTTCAGTTCCTTTGGTAAGAAAAGCTTAAGTGTCTGGGACCATCCTTAATAACAGATATGCTCTGTGCTTTGTTGAGTTTTTAAAGTTGTTAGCTTGTTAACATTTTATATGATTTAGGAACAAAATGATGACAGCTTGAGTTTGATGTTTGCTTTGATGGCAGAGGACAAAAATGGATTGTAAATATTTGTTAATCTCATTGCCATCTGAAGTTTACTGGAGTTTCAAATGCCTGTGATTTTTCTTACCTAAAAGACCTTGCATTTATTAAGTATGTTTTTGATGAATAGGACATCTTAGTTAATTGAATATGTTGATTAACAGGATAATTACTATACCCTTGAATACCATTCTAGTCCTATAGAGGTGTGTAATCAAGGTAAACTCACAGGATATATAGATATGGTAATAGTTTTTAATGAAACCCTTTTAAATAACCTATGGACCAATGCCTCTTAATTTAGAGAAAGTGGGGAGAACTACATAACATTTCCCCAAATTGGACACTCTTATTTCAGGGACTTACAAGTGACTGAGACAGTTGGGATAGTGGAGTGCCCTTAGAAAATGGGTCCTCCATTCTCTAGGGAATTGGAGAGTTGTCCCTTCCACTCCCACATCCTCCAGAGTGGAAACTTCTTTTGTCTTTGGCTATTCAGGGTCCTCCACTTTTTTCTCCTCTGTCTTTTCCTGGCTCTTCCATAAACCCTGCTTTTATAAAACACAGGGTCCATGAATTAGAAAGGAAATAAAAGGGAAACATAGGAATGAATGATTTGCCTGGTATTTAGTGGCAACACAGTCACTTTTTAGTCAAGGATGTATACTTAGGCTAGGGCTTTTTTGAGTCTTTGTTTCTATTTTGGAATAGGTTGAAGGAAGGGGAACACTCTCCTTGGGATATATTTGAGATATGACCCTGACATACATTTTTTAACATTTATTAACATAGCACCTGGTGCATAATATGTAAAAAGAAAAAGTATCTATTGTGAAAAATAATAGTGATCACGATGAAATGATATAGGACAGACTATATATGCTGGAATGACATGGGATTGGTGGTAATTTGGCTACAGTATGTTCTATTTCAGGACTGCATAAGCTATACTGGTGTCTAGATGGATGAACTACTCTTTTATTATTTCCAAGTAGTCTTACCTGAAGCTGTGGGCTTGGATAGAGATGATGGCCTTACCAAATGCAAGAGAACCATTTTTTTTGGTCAAAGTATATTCTCTGGGACAGGCCATTATTACACCAATGTCCCTCAGCCTAGGATTCTCTGCACATGCAGTGGACTGCTCAAGTATTACAGGGTTTGTGAGTTATTTTCAATGTCCCGGATCTCTGCGGGAGATCACACATTACCTACTGTAGGCTTATAAATGTGTAACATTTAGGGGCGCCTGGGTGGCTCAGTCATTAAGCCTCTGCCTTCGGCTCAGGTCATGATCCCAGGGTCCTGGGATTGAGCCCCACATCAGGCTCCCTGCTCCGCCGGAAGCCTGCTTCTCCCTCTCCCACTCTCCCTGCTTGTGTTCCCTCTCTCGCTGTGTCTCTCTATGTCAAATAAATAAAAGAAATCTTTAAAAAAATGTGTAACATTTATAAGTCTAAAATATAAAATTCTTCACTCTAGTTTATGACAATCTAAATTATGTAGAGTTATATCTGCCCTCATGGTTCAAAGTATTCATAATATATATAGTTTGAAAGATTCTTTACAAAAATGCAATGTTCCTGGTCTAGAAAGAAATGAAGTGGTAAAATTTGGGAAATTAGTAATTTTTTCATGACTTCATTCATTCAAACATTTATTCCACAAAAATTTATTGAGCCACCATTCTGTGCCAGGAATTTGCCTAGCATTGAGAACTCAAATATGAACAAGGCAAAGAGCCTTGCTATCAGTGAACTTAAAGTCAAGAATTTTAGACAAATGATTCATTACTGTATCTTAAAATCATTTAGTTTTACCTATGCTTACCAAGGTTGAGACTGCCTTGGCTTTATCTCTGGAGGGAAGAGGAATAAATTCATTGAAAAATATGTATCAATAGTCATTCTTTCCAGACACAGTGTTAAAAAGCATTAAGATCTATTGTCTGAGTTTCCGCTAGGTAGTTTATTTTACTAATAGCACTTGTGTATTTTCTTTTTTTTTTTTAAGATTTTATTTATTTATTTGAGAGAGAGAGTGTGTGCACATGAGAGAGGACAAGTGGTAGATGGAGACGCAGGCTGCCCATCTAGCAGAGAGCTGGATGTGGGACTCGATCCCAGGACCCGGGATCATGACCTGAGCTGAAGGCAGATGCTTAACGACTGAGCCACCCAGGTGCCCCATGTATTTTCAATAAAAGTACCCCCCTTTCCCCCAAAAATCCAATTGGGTAGAAATCACTCTGATTTTCTTCAGTGAGATAAAGGAAGAGTTGTCATAAGTAATTGTGTGTGTGTGTGTGTGTGTGTGTGTGTGTAAATGTGTGTCCCTGTGTCTGCTTATGCATTCCTGGGCCTCATAGCTGCTTTAATGTGGCTACTGTAATAAAAGAGACAGGTGTTGGCTGGGACAGCAAGCCTACAAAAATCACGCAGAAAATTGCATAATTAGTCTTCAACTATACATTGTACCTTGTTTAAAACTGTCAGGAACCTCTAGGAATCTACATTAGAGATCAGCAAATCCTTCAGGCTTGAAAAGTCATCCTTTTTTCTCCTGTGCTTTGTCTTCTCTTCTTTTATCAAATTAGTGTGACAGGTACTTAGACGTGAACATTTAAAAATACCTTTTATCATTTCACTTAATCTGCCTAAGTTCAAGAGCAAGTTTTCCAATTTTCAAAGATTTAATTGCTTATTATTACAGCTCTAATGTGGCAAAATGCAAGGAGGAATTGGACTGCCACTGCTCCACGTAACAGAGGACGGCCTTACGATAGACCCTTGTCTTCCCAGGGTCACTATGCCACTGCACTTTCCCAAAGAGCTCAGTATCAGTTAGAGCACTTTCAAAAACAAATATTTTAAAGCCCCGCTAGTAGCGGCTTCCATAATCTTTAGAGATTTTATTTATTTATTTGAGAGAGTAAGAGCACACCAGCAGGGGGACGGCAGAGGAAGAGGGAGAAGCAGGCTCCCCACAGAGCAGGGAGCAAGAAGCAGGGCTTGATCCCAGGATCCCGGGAGCATGACCTGAGCCAAAGGCAGAGGCTTAACTGACTGAGCCACCCAGGCGCCCTGCAGCCCCATATTGAAGGCGGTGATTCACTTCACATAGCAAAACTCTGGTGGTCAGTGGTTCCAAGGTCGGTGGAGCAGTGGCAGTTTTCCGTGCAGCATCTCTGTGATTCTCTTGGTTCTCCTTTCATGATTGGAAGTTGGCAGCATCAGCACTCTGCCTGAGGTCCTTATAGAGCAGAATCTCACACAGGAAGGAAGATGGTGGATATAAGGGATATAAAGGGTTTTTTTCTCATGTGCCTCTTTTCAAGGAGGAAAATCTTTCCCTGAGGCACATACTAAATTCACTTTATTTTTCATTGGCCAGAACCGAATTAATGTCTATCCCAGCACCAATTGTAGGTAAGGGAAATATAGTTTTAATGATTTGCTTAGACCAATAGTAACTCATTTCCTAGTGGAGGGAACATGGCTGCTCAAACAAAATTGGAATTCTGTTAGCAAGTAAGAACGGAGAAAGGGCTATTGTGTAGGCAAACAAGAATGTCTGCTCTTTGGTTCTGATCTAAACAACTGTCTTTCTTTAGCTGTCATATTTTTAATTTTTTATGAACATGCCATACCATTAGCAAATTATATTTATATAGTTTCACATCTCTGCAAGAAGTTAATGCCTGGGTTCTCTTCTTTGTTCTTCATAACCACCCAGGCACGAGAGTAGAAGTGACTATCATTATCAGTGCCTTACTGATAAGGAAACTGAACTTTACCTGGGGGAGGCAATCTGCCAAGAGCTGCACAGCTTACAAGACAACGACAAGAAAAAGGTAAGAATTTTAGCCTAAATCTTCTGCAATCTGATGCTCCTTTTAAAGCTATTCCATTGGTGGCCTCTTCAACTGTAACAAAAGTTGCTTTGTCTCCACAATAACCACATCTGTATGCCCGCAAATAGCAGAAGTGCTTGACATTCTCTTCACCTCATGCTACCAAAGTATTATGAGACTATAGACAAGGCAATTTACAGTCCCATAAGACCATGAGCCCTTTGTTCATTCATTTAAGAATAATTTATTAAGCACCAATTCCACCAAACACTGTGTTAAATTATGGGGATAACGTAGCAGACAAAATATTCATGGTCACTGGAATTTAGAATCTAAAAGAGATGACAGAACATTAAATAATCTGTCACATCAAAGTGTCACACAGGCTCTAACGAGGAAGTGGAGGTGTGTTGAAAGCATTTAGTCAAGTCATTGAAAAAGGGGAAAGTTAGAAAAATGTTCCAGAGGAATTGCTATTTAATCTGGTACTTTCAAAGTTAAAAAGAGGGAGAAGACAGTGCTCAAAATGTAGTATCGGCTCAATAAACATTTAATGCCTTTTAAAAACAGCTTTATTGAGATATAATTTGCATTACATACAATTTACCCATTTAACATATAGAATTCAGTGTTTTTTAGTATATTCTCAGCGTTGTACTTCCATCACCACAATCAATTGTAGAACATTTTCATTATTACCAAAAGAAAGCCCACACTCCGTGGCAGACACCCCCAGAATCCTCCTAATCCCCCTTCCCTAGCCCTAAGCAACCACCAATCTACTTTTTGTCTCTATAGCTTTATTAATTTGGGACACTTTTATATAAATGGAATCATACAATATGTGCCCCTTTGTACCTGAATTCTCTAATGTTTCAAAGTTCTTCTATATTATAACATACATCAGTGCTTCATTTCCTTTTTATCTTCAAATAGTGTTACAGTGTATGGATATAACATGTTTTATTTACCCATTCATCATTTGATAGATACTGGGTTGTGTCCGCTTTTTGGCTATTATGAATAATGCTGCTATGAATATTCATGGACAAATTTTTGTGTGCTGTTGAATTGTAAGAGTTCTTTATATATTCTGGGTGCACATCCCTTGTCATATATATGATTTGTAAAAATGTTCTCCTGTTCTGTGAATTCTCTTTTCACCTGCTTCTTGAGGTTCTTTGAAGCAAAACTGTTTTAATTGTGATGATGTCTATTTATCTTTTTGTTTTTGTTGTTGCTGATACAAAATTTGGGGTCATGAAATTTTATTTATATGTTTTCTTCTAAGGTTTTATAATTTTTTATAGCTTCTAAGATTGTATGGCTTTTTTTTATAGTTCTCATACTTAGGTCTTTGATTACATTTTATGCTAATTTTTGTATGTAGTATGAGTTGAATGCCTTTTGAATGATTGAGATTCTTCTTCAGGTCAATGAGTGCTCTTCAAAATGTGTCTGTGACCCAATAACATCAGCATGATGTGGAAGCTTATTAGAAATGCAAATACAGTACTGAAGTTTACATTCTAGACCTGTGTAGTCTGAATCTCTGAGGGTATAACCCAAGAATTTGCATTTTTGGGTTCTCAGGTGATTCTTATACACTCTGAAGTTTGAAAAGTACTGCCTTAGAGAGTTGAAAACAACACTGCTATCCACTCCTACTAAATGACTCTAGCCCTACCAAGGGAAGGTATCACTTTAGCAGAAATTGGTAGCCCTCCTTTTATTTTAAAATGACATACAGCAATTTTCAGCATTCAGCATCTCACGCACACTGTTTCAAATCAGAACTTAGAGATCATTTTGTCCAAAAATTGCATTTTACACAGGAGAGTGCTAACATCCAGAGAATGCACAGTTGACCCTTGAACTATGTGGGGGTCAGGGATTCTGGCCTCTTATGCAGTGAAAAATCCATATATAACTTTGCTCCCAAACTTAACTACTAATGGCATACTGTTGACTAGAAGCCTTACCAATAAAATAAACAGTTGTTTAATGCATATTGTGTATGTTATATGTATTATAAACTGTATTCTTACAATAAAGTAAGCTAGAAAAAGGAAAATGTCATTAAGAAAATCATAAGAGAAAATATATTTAAAGAAAAGTAAAAAGATCTGCATATAAGTGGATCTGTGTAGTTCAAACCTGTGTTGTTTAAGGAACAACTGTTTTCATACGGCTCAAATTTATATTCAAGTAAAACCTTTCTGTACACTAGCAAAGGCCTGTGGACTGTTATTTTGTAGCCTCTGATTTATAAAACACACACGCACATACACACACACACATATCAGGTATTAAAAATTTCCTTTCAAATATATTAGGACATAAAGAAAAAATAATATTTTTGGTGAAATGTCTGTTCTGAGAAAAAAATTATTTTATAAATTGTCTTTAATCTGACAACTGCTAACGTATGGTAATATAATATACACAGTTCTAGGTTTATCATAGCTTAGCACTATATTCTGTAATATGTTTAACTATCTCAACATTTCTGATATATTTCTAGTTAGCAAGCATCAGAGCAGTAAATCAAATTCAAGAAAGGTAATTTCAGAGTATGTAATTTTGGTTGCATACTTATGAAAGATGAAATATTTGAAATATCAAACTAATTCATGAATTATAGGATATATGGGATTCTTTGAATAGGAGCTTACAAATATTCTGTGCTTTAAAGACGAATCATTTGGTTAACTTGCAAAATAATTCCGTGAGACTAGATGGTTTTGAATACTCCCCTTTTTCTCTATGTCCACCACTTGCAAATACCCATGCATGCTCACATGTATGCTAAAAGTAAGCCAAGCAAACCACCTGCTCTCCTGTATACTATCATGCTCTATTATATAACTCTACAAAAAGACTGAATTACCAGGTCTCTGTTTACAAGTGTGTTTGGTCTTACAGCTGGGGCTTTTGGACATAAAGATTATTATAATTTCAGGTTAAGCAAAAAGCTCCCTATAGATTGGTATTCATGTCATGTTGGTTGGGGAAATTTCAATTTTTCTCTACTTTCTAAGACAAATGCAAATCATGACTTCACAGCTGGAAAGATTCTGTCTTACGAGAGAACAGCTTCTCCATTGCCAAAGATGCATAGCATAGTATAGTTGTTCCTACTAGGCATAGATTTAATCTTGAGATTGTAGTTTGTATGGTTTACATTTATGATATAAATATTTGTGGCTCTCCGTAGAGATGAGATGTGTTTGAGAACTTGAACTCTGTAACCACATAGACCTAGGTTCAAGTACTGGCTCTGCTAGCTCTGTAACTCTGGGCAAATAACAGGTCTTTCTAAGCCACACTTACTCCCTTTATAAAACTGAAGTAATATGGATACCTAACTCATAAGGTTTTTTTTGGGACAAACTGAATTTATGCAAATATGGGGTCTAGTATGTTATTATTGTTAGAGTCTTTGTTCCATGTTTTACTATGAAAAACAAGAAGCTTATTTGAAGAAATGGAGGTAAAGAATTCTGGGAATTTTTGTTATTGAAACTCTATTGTGCCTTAACATATATAACTTTATAGAGACACCACTTAAAATCATTATGACGCTGAAGAGAAACTGGATATATCACTGTATTTTATGTTACTTTATTAGTTTTATAGGAAATCTATTTTGTACAGATCTTAAATCCCAAGTTAACCATTTTGTTACAACATCTTATTACAAGGCTCAATTTGTTTACAGGATGGAGAATATCAACATAAAAATTCCTACCTAGAGAAATATGAGAAAAATGTGAATGCATGTAGAGTGACATGAATATTTCTCAGTATTTTTGCAGAAAATCATGAATTTATGTATCTAAATAAGCCAATTAAACCCATATTGTCACTTCAAGTTTAATCACAGAAACTCTAAAGATGATGACCTAATATTATTTAAGACTGATGAATCACTGACCTCTACCTCTGAAACTAATAATGCATTCTATGTTAACTAATAGAGTTTAAATAAAAAAATAAAAAAAATAGAGGCTTTATTTTAATCACTATATTAGATTGTGAAGCCCCCAAGGCCCTGGGCCATGTCTTACTAGTTTTGTTTTTATTCATAACAATGGGCACAGGTCTGATAGATATGAGATAATAAATATTGGCAAATGAATGCTGGACATCACAACATAGATAGGTCTCTATAATACTTTGAAACCCACTATGAAGCAGGGCCTACTTTAAAAGTTTTTTCATTAAAGGCTTTTGTAGGGTGCCTGGGTGGCTCAGTTAGTTAAGCGACTGTCTTTGGCTCAGGTCATGATCCTGGAGTCCCAGGATCGCGTCCCGCATTGGGCTCCCTGCTGAGCAAGGAGTCTGCTTCTCCCTCTGACTCTGCCCCCTCTCATGTTCTCTCTCTATCTCTCTCAAATAAATAAATAAAATCTTAATAAAAAGGCTTTTTCAAAATGTGAAAAAAATATGGTGACCTAAGAGTACAAAGTACTAAATGAAAGCTTCAGAGAATATATTCATCCCCTCAAAGGACTGTATTTTGCTTTTATAATGACAAGTGATATGGGGTTAATAATTTTTTATTTGAGCCAAATTGAAGATCTCTCTAAGCTTCATTTCTTTATTTAAGTCTGGTCCCAAGTACCCATAGAATTGTCATTCCAAGAGCGTCATTGACTTCCTACCTCTCAACTGATTTATATTTTTCAAATGGCTAACCTGTAGAGTGACATTAGCTTGGCAGTTAAGACACATTTTTTTCTCTTCTTTCCTTTCTGGATCCTACCGAGAGAAACATCTAGAAACCCCATGAGAATAAGAGCAAGAGAAGCTCTTTATTGTGGTTTGGCTGATGACTGCTGTTTTTAGAATGCCCGTTCCCATGGGCAAAACACAAAAAGAAAATTATATTTAAAAAATAGTGTTCCATGTGATGTGTGGAAAAGTTTGGAAATCCACTTGGGTCCCATGGGAAATTAAAGAGCAGGAAAAATTGGACCAAAGAGATTAAGACAATTTTTAGATTACAAACACTTTCTGGGAAAGGATTCAAACCAATTCAAATAAGCGGCACAGAGGAGAACAAGGGAGGATTCAAGGACGACTGGGTAAAACTAAATTGCAGGGTTAGGTTAATTGGTATGGGTGGGAAGGCTTTCTATCAGGTTTAAGCAGTGAGTGTGTCTAAATAATGCTGAGAAAATTGAGTTAGAGAGTATACACACAACACTTAGGAACTATGATGATTGCATTTCTGCTTAAACCAGAAATCTAGCTAACAGAAATCATTTTCCTATTTATTCACATGTGCAGGAGAGAAAGGACATCTAGAATTAAATCTGAAGGCAAGCTCATGAGCCTGAGTTGGATGTCTGCAACTCTGATGCAATGATGCTGGGTGCAAATCTTTTTAAAGCTACTTTCACTTACTTAGCTTCTCACTTATGACAAGTAAAATTTAAACAGTGAAAGTACATAGCTCAACAGTAGGAGGCTGGGGATGAAAACATAGTTTTCTAAAATTTTGTATGTAATGGTGATGGCAGTCAAAGTTGATTTTATAATTTTTTGTTTAGTTTTTCATTTTTCTCTTTTTTAAAGGGTACATATTTGCTAAATTAAAGGTTTAAACCTGGCATTTTTTTTACCTTAAAAAATTGGATGAGCTTACTCAGAAAGAAATTACTGAGATATTTTCAGAGTCATTTTAATGATATTAAGAAAAAGAGATAGAAAGAGTATGGTGTTTTAGATAATCAGTTAGTGTTTATAAACCTAGCATCAACATTCTATTCCATGCCCCTTACCTCACATACAATTATTTTCCTGAATATCTGGCACCATTATAAGTAGTCAATACCAACCCTTAAAGCTAATAGTTTATCAGTCAGTCTTCTTGTGCTTTTAGTTTCTCTATTGCAAACAACTGAAACCATCTCTAGCCATCTTTAGAAAAAGATAAATTTAATAAAAAGCTTTTTAGAATTCATAGTGTAATGTAAAGGCTGGAGAATCAAACTTGTAAGGTGTGCATGTGGGCAGGAGGGGTAGAAAGAAAGGAAGCATATAACATATTGAAAGAGGCAAGTGCTCTTACCTTACCTCACAATCAAGCAAATAAGAGTAGATTTGGGAGATTGTGATTGGTTCATTACTTGCATATGGCTACCAGGAGAGTGGGCAGAATAAGGATTAAAGATTTTATAACGTTCCTCTGTGCAGCCTCCTATAGAGAGACATGATGTAAGGTAACCCACTGATTATATTTGCAATGGGGAGTTTCCCTCAAGGAGAAAGGACATTGCACATGGGGTACAAGAACACACTTATACACACACAAACACACATTCTTCAAACACATACACGCACATCCTGAAAATGTATACCCTATAGTTAGTGCTCAGAAACTACTTATTTATTTATTGCAATCAAGATTGGTAGGACTAAATGAATCTAATTTAGCAAAACAGTCATCTGGAATGACTTTCTAATAAAGGTTTGTTATAGCTAGTTACAGATACAGAAAAGAGTTCTGGAATCTGTTTTCTACGAATTTTAAATTGACACAAAAATAGTGTTTCTGGTAAAAACTTCTTTTGAAAAGGCTGGGGAGGAATCATAATCTACAAAGGTGACATGCTTTAAAGAATTTGTTAATATTAATTTAACTTTTATTTATTATTTATTTATTTTTTTAAGATTTTATTTGACAGAGAGAGACACAGCGAGAGAGGGAACACAAGCAGGAGGAGTGGGAGAGGGAGAAGCAGGCTTCCCGCGGAGCAGGGAGCCTGATGTGGGGCTCGATCCCAGCATCCTGGGATCATGACCTGAGCCGAAGGCAGACGCTCAACGACTGAGCCACCCAGGCGCCCCTTAATTTGACTTTTAAAACTGTATCTAGGGGCGTCTAGGTGGCTTAGTCGTTGAGCGTCTGCCTTCGGCTCAGGTCATGATCCCGGGGTCCTGGGATCGAGCCCCGCATCGGTCTCCTTGCTGGGCGGGAAGACTGCTTCTCCCTCTCCCACTCCCCCTGCTTGTGTTCCCTCTCTCGCTGTGTCTCGCTCTGTCAATAAAATCTTAAAAAATAAATAAGTAAAACTGTATCTAATAATAAACCAGGTATAAGACAAGAGAATCATGCCAGTTAGACCCAACATTCAGATTCAGTACTAGGTTTTGTTTTAAAGTAGGATAGAAAATAAAAAGATGTATTCTGGACAACTTAAATATTTACTATTCTAGCTAATATCTAAAATAAAATGGAAGTAGTATCAATGAGCAATAATTATTGGTGTGTGAATTTTATGTTCTTTCTCTTTTTCATTTAATTTTTATTGCCATTCATTCATAAGAGATGTCTGTCTCTAATGTTACCCATCATTCAAAGTTTTGGATAAGTGGCCACAATTAGATATTTGGGCTCTCTTTAGTTCCATGTGATCTGCAGCAAAAGAAGAAAAGAGTGAGAAATTGAAGAATAAAAAAAAATGCATGGTGCAGCCAAATGAATGATTTAAACTAGGTATAATGTTTAAACTTTAACCTTTTATTGTTGTTTCCGTGTTCTTGTTTGAAACTACTTTCAAGGCTTGCCTAAGAACATACAACATTTAATTTTAATCTTCTAAATGAAAAACTCCATATTTCATTAAATCAAAAAATATGCATGATTTTCATCTGAATAACTGTGACTGAATTTATTTTACTGGAATGCAATATAAGATCATTACACTTATTTCTTATGCAAATGTATCAAAATTGACAATTTTTGTTTGCTTATAATTCATTGAACACTTATTCATGTAAATAGAGAAAAAGCGACTTGATATCAAAACAAAAACAAAGTTGGAATTAAACTGGCAATTTCCAAATGCATAGCTAAATTCTTTGAAATTCAAATCCCTGGATGAGTGGCAGAAATATATCAGGGGCAAAGTTGTACTCCACTCTTTCAGAACCTGAGCCATGGATTGTGGTAAATCAGGTTACCTGTGAAGTGCTATTAACTGCTTCAAAGTCTCCCTTATCACTTTGATGTTGTTTGTATAACTCATTGTTCTTGGTTGAGAAAAACCAAAGCAGACTTTGGCTGAGAAAACAGAAATAGATTTTATTAAAAGGATATTGGGAATTTATAGTATTGGGGTGCTGGAAGACAAGACTCAAAGCTCTACAGCTAGAAACCACATCTAAAACTAACTCATAGAGTTAGGTTGTTAATAGACTTGACAATTTTCCTGGGATTTATTATTTTCAGAAACCATTACCATTTCTATAAAGAGAGAGATCCTCACCACTTGCTGTTCCATTCACTAGCTCTGATGCACTTCACTAGCTGAATCTAGGTCATATGTGTATGTCATAACATTGATGCCTAGGGAAGTGAGTATCCAGCATTTTCTAGCTTTTATGGTGGGAGATACTCACAAGGTGAGGAACTCCCCAAACATGGAAAAGAAGTTCAGTAGTCTAAAAACTGGAATAGGACACTTATCACCTGTTGGGAATTCAGAGGAGGACACAAAGTAGACTATAATCAAAGATATAATATTTTAAAACATGCTTCAAAAGAACATCAAGGCTTTCCCATGACCAAAATACCTGAAAGGTATATATTAAACAGATTTGGAAGAAGGTACCTATTAGGCTCTTATCAGCATTAATCTTAAGTAAAATTTGTTTTTTCCCCTAGGTGGCAGAACAGAATGTAGGAAAGTTATATTTTGGAGCATGGAGGAATGTGGTGGTGAAAATTCTACAGATTGCTCCCCCCACCCCAGATTAATATCCCCTGATTTTGCAGTCAAATATTAATCTAAGCTGTTGGACATTTTTAAAATTTTTTTATTAACATATAATGTATTATTTGTTTCAATGTATTATTTGTTTCAGGAGTACTGTTGAGCATTTTTATCATAAAAAGTGATGAATTTTGTTAAATACTTTTTGTGGTGTATCATATTCATTGATTTGTGTATTTTGAACCATCCTTGCATCTCAGGAATAAATCTCACTTATGGTGTATGATCCTTTCAATGTCCTGTTGAATTTGGTTTGTTAGTATTTTGTTGTGGATTTTGCATTTGTGTTCATTAGGGATATTGACCTATATTTTCCTTTTCTTGTAGTGTCTTTGGCTTTAGTTTCAGGGTAATACTGGCCTTGTAAAATTAGTTTAGAAATGTTCTGTTTTCTTTAATTTTTTGGAAGAGTTTGAGAAGGATTCTCATTAATTCTTCTTTAAATATTTTGCAGAGTTAATCAGTAAAGCCATCTAGTTCTCGGTTAAATTTCTTTGTTTGGAAGTCTGATTACTGATTCAGTCTCTTTATTCTTATTGGTCTGTTTAGATTTTCTATTTCTTCATGATTCAGTATTGGTAGGTTGTATGTTTCCAGGAATTTATCCATTTCTTCCAAGTTATCTAATACATTGATGTATATTTTTTCAGTTAGTCTTTTGTGATCCTTTGCATTACTATCGCATCAGTTGTAATGTTTCCTTTTCCATTTCTAATTTTATTTGCATTTTCTCTTTTTTCTTCTTATTTAGTCTACTTAAACATTTGTCAATTTTGCTTATCATTTAAAAAAAACAATTCTTCCTTTTATTGATCTTTTCTATTACTTTTCTAGGTATAGAAAGAATGCACTTCAATAAAATAAAGACAAACGTGACAAGCCCACAGCTAGCATTATACTCACGAGTGAAAAACAGAAAATTTTTCTTCTAAGATCAGGAACAAGGCAAGGATTGCCACTTCTATCCAACATAGTACTGGAAGTCCTATCCAGAGTAACTAGGCAAGAAAGCAAAATAATAGGCACTCAAATCAGAAAGGAAGAAGTAAAATTATCTCTGTAGATGGTAGATTTTATATATATAGAAAACCCTAAGTGTCACCAAAAAACTTAGAACTAATAAATAAATTTAATAAAGTTACAGAATGCAAAATCAACATACATAACATAAACATACAAAATCATTTGTGATTCCATATATTACCAAGGAACTATCAAAAAAGGAAATGAAGAAAGCAATCTTATTTATAATAGCATCTGAAAGAAAAGGTATAACTAGGAGTAAACTTAGCCAAAGAAGTAAAAACCTTGCACACTGAAAACTACAGAACATTAATGAAAGAAATTAAAGAAGACACAAATAAATGGAAAAAGATCACATATTCATGGATTGGAAGCCTTAATATTGTTAAAATGTCCATATTACCAATGGGGGAGCTAAGATGGTAGGAGGACCCTAGGCTTGCCTTGACCCTTGAACACAGCTGGATAACTATTGAATCATTCTGAATATCCAAGAAATAGACCTGAGGACTGATGGAACAAAGTACACAACTAGAGGGAGAGAAGAGGCCACAGTGAGAAAGGTAGGAAATGCAGAGCATGTTTTGGGGAGAAACAGATCACAGATGCTACAGAGGGGAGGGAGCCCTGGTTGTAGAGAAAGATGAGAATGGAACACACAGGGATACACACTAGAAGAACACTTCCCCAAAGCCATTGGCTGGGACAATGAGAGGGGCTGAATTTTGTGAGTTTTTGCAACCAGTGGGGCTCAAAGACTGGAGTTTTAGAGGTCTGTGGGCTTGGCTGGGATAGAGTCCTGACAGCACAGCCCTACTCCTGAAGAAAAGGCACACAAACAACCCCAGGGCAGACTGTGTGATCTGAATATCACCTAAGGTGCATGGAGAGAGCCTGTTTACTTTTCTTGGGGTGCATCTCTGAGAGGCGATGTTTGTAGCCACCTCTCAAGACACAAGAGAGCTGGTGGACCCCATTTCCCCTCCATGCCCCACAGAATAGGCACAAACACATCTGCTGAGAGTGGCTAAATTGGACACTGGCTATTTAGCCTACTTTGCTTCAAATCTCATGCCCTTGAGCTCTGGCATGACTGCCCCTTTCAGTGAAAACTTCATCAGTCTCAGTGTGGTGAGATCCTCCTCCAGAAGACCAGAACAGGTTCCCACCACCCTCAGCAGACAGCTGCCCTCAGTCTGGAGTTCTAAAAGTCAGCAGGCTTGGCTGGGATAGAACCTGGAGGTCACTTTGCCACTCCAGGCAGGCAAGCAATGCAGAGACAGCATAAAAACAGCAATCTGAAAAACACCTGGGGCTCACAAGAGGAAATTATCCCCTCTTCTGAGAGTGTTTCTCTGAATGCAGCAAGGACTGCCCTTCTATACAGAAAAAGGAGCTGGCTGGAGCCATTTTCCTCCCCTGCCCCTCAGCATAAAGCAACTTCAATAAACAGCACAGCACCAAAACTGGCTCCCAAACCTGTTTATACCAAGTTCCACTGCCCTGTGCTCTGCTGGTACTGCTTTTCTCAGACAGTTGTGCCTAAGGACCAGTGCAATGGGCTTCTTCCCCAGAAGCCCAGCTGAAACCTCTACATGCTCCATGTCTACTGACCATAGAATTCTTCAAGGCTTCAATTCTAGTGGAAATATCATCAGGTCTTTTTAAACAAGCAGACCAGAGCCCAGCTAGTTAAAACTCATCATACTCTAGCCAAGATCCAAACACTGCCCACTGCATGCAAGGAGAACCTCTGCAGACAACTGACCTGAGGGATAGAGTAGCTAAACACAGTAGCAGAGTATACACCAGAGACAGACCTGGACAGCATATGACCTCTTTTTCATAAAGCCAATACTCTCAGGAGCAGGAAATGCAATAGGCTTTTATAACATGTAGAAGAAGACAGAGACCTAGACAAAATGGAAGATGGAAGAATTCATCCCAAAAGAAGAACAAGAAAAGGTCACAGCCAGGAATCTAATCGAAACAGATATAAGTAATATGCCTGACGGAAAATTTAAAGCAATAATCATAAGGATACTGGTTGGGCTTGAGAAAAGCACAGAAGATGCCAGGGAGTCCCTTACCACAGAGATAAAAGAGCTAAAACTGATCAGGCCAGAATGAAAAATGCAATAACTAAGACTCAAAACCAACTGGATGTAATGGCTACAAGGATAAAAAAAGCAGAGGAATAAATAAGTGATATAGAAGATAAAATAGGATAAAAAGGAAGAAATCAGACATCCAAGTCCAAGAGGCACAGAAAACTCTTATTAAAATCAACAAAAGCAGGCCACCACCAAGACATACTATAGTAAAATTTGCAAAATATAGAAATAAAGAAAATATCCTAAAACAAACAAGAAAAAAGAAGTCCCTAAAATACAAGGGAAGACAAATAAGGTTAGCAGCAGATCTCTCCACAGAAATGTGACAGGCCAGAAGAGAGTGGCACGATATATTCAATGTGCTGAATGGGAGAAACATGCAGCCAAGAATAGTCTATCCAACAAGACTAACATTCAGAATAGAAGGAGGGACAAAGAGTTTCCTGGATAAAAACTAAAGCAGTTTATGACCACTAAACCACCTGTAAGAAATAGTAAAAGGGAAAGAAAGACCAAAAGCAACAAAGACTAGAAAAGAACAGAGAAAATCTCCAGAAACAATGACAAAGCAAGTAACAAGATGGCACTAAATTCCTATCTATCAATAATTACTCTGAATGTGAATGGACTCAATGCTCCAATCAAAAGACATAGGGTGTCAGAATGGACGAAAAAATAAGACCCATCTACATGCTGCCTACAAGAGACTCATTTTAGACCTAATGACATGTGCAGATTGAAAGTGAGGGGATGGAGAAATATTTACTATGCAAATGGATGTCAAAAGAAAGCCAGAGTAGCAATACTTACAAATTTTAACCAGATTTTAAGCCAAAGACTGTAATAAGAAATGAAGAAGGGCACCACATCTTAATAAAAGGGTCTATCAAACAAGAAGATCTAACAATTATAAATATTTATGTCCCCAACTTGGGAGCACCCTAATACATAAAACAATTAGTAACAAACATGGAGGAACTCAATTATGATAATATAATAATAGTAGGGCATTTTAACACCCCACTTACATCAATGGACAGATCATCTAAGCAGAAAATCAACAGGAAAACAGTGGCTTTGAATTGTTCTATTTCAGATATATTCAGAATATTTCATCCTAATGCAGCAGAATACACATTCTTTTCAAGTTCACTTGGAACATTCTCCAAAATAGATCACACACTAGGTTGCAAATTAGGCCTCAACAAATACAAAAACATTGAGACCATGTCATGGATATTTTCTGAGTACAAGGTTATGAAACTTGAAGTCAACCACAAGAAAAAATTTGTAAAGACCACAAATACATGGCAGCTAAAGAACACCCTACTAAAGAATGAATGGGTCAACCATGAAATTAAAGAAGAAACAAAAAAATACATGAAAACACGATGGTCCAAAGCCTTTGGGATGTAGTAAAAGATGCCATAAGAGGGAAGAATATAGCAATACAGGCCTCCCTCAAGAAGCAAGAAAAATCTCAAATATACAACATAAACTCCTAAGGGAGCTAGAATAAGAACAAGAAATGAAGCCTAAAGCCAGCAGAAGAAGGGAAATAATAAAGATTAGAGCAGAAATAAATGGTATAGAAATAAACAAACAAAAACCCCAGTAGGACAGATCAATGAAACCACCAGCTGATTCCTTGAAAAAGTTAATAAAATTGATAACCCCCTAGCCAGACTTATCAAAAAGAAAAGAGAAAGGACCCAAATAAATAAAATCACTAATGAGAGAGGAGAAATCACAACCAACACCACAGAAATACAATTATAAGATAATATTATGAAAAATTATATGCCAAAAATTTGGGCAATCTGGAGGAAATGGATAAATTCCTAGAAACATAAACTACCAAAACTGAAACAGGAAAAAATAGAAAACTTGAACAGATCTATAACCAGCAATGAAATTGAATCAGTAATCAAAGATCTTCCAATAAACAAAAGTCCAGGGCCAGATGGTTTCCAAGGGGAAATCTACCAAACACTTAAAGAAGAGTTAATACCTGTTCTTCTCAAACTATTCAAAAAAATAGGAATGGATGGAAAACTTCCAACTTCATTCTATAAATGAGGCCAGCATTGTACCTGATTCCAAAACCAAACAAAGACTTCACTAAAAAAGAGAACTATAGGTCAGTATCCCTGATGAACATGGATAAAGAAATTCTCAACAAAATATTAGCAAATTGAATCCAACAGTATGTGAGAAGAATCATTCACCACATCTAGTGAGATTTATTCCTGGGTTGCATGGATGGCTCAATATTCACAAATCTATCAATGTGATACACCACATTAATAAAGGAAAGGACAAGAACCATATGATCCTCTCAACAGATGCGGAAAAAGCATTTGACAAAGTACAACATCCATTCATGATAAAAACCCTCATCAAAGTAGGGATAGAGGCAACGTATCAGAACATTATAAATGCCATATACAAAAAACTCACGACTCATTCTCAATGGGGAAAAGAAGTGGAGAGATTTTCCTCTAAGTCAGAAACACGACAGGATGCTTACTCTCACCACTCTTATTTAACATAGTACTGGAAGTCTTTGCCTCAGCAATCAGACAACAAAAAGAAATAAAAGGCATCCAATTTGGCAAAGAAGAAGTCAAACTTTCAGTACTCATAGATGATGTGATACTCTACATAGGAAATCTGAAAGATTTCACCAAAAAATTGCTAGAACTGATTCATAAATTCAGTCAAGTAGCAGGATATAAAATCAATGTACAGAAATCTGTTTCATTTCTATATACCAATAATGAAGCAGCAGAAAGAGAAATCAAGGAATCAGTTCCATTTACAATTGCACCAAGAACCATAAAATACTTAGGAATAAACCTAACTGAAGAGGTAAAAGATCTATATTCTGAAAACTATAAAACACTGATGAAAGAAATTGAATATGACACAAAGAAATGGAAAAACATTCTATGCTCATAGATCAAAAGAAAAAATATTGCCAAAATGTCTATACTACCCAAAGTAATCTATACATTTAATGCAATTCCTATTAAAATACCACCAGTATTTTTCACAGAGCTAGAACAAACAATCTTAAAATTTTTATGAAACCACAAAAGACCCTGAATAGCCAAAGTAATCTTGAAAAAGAAAAGCAAAGCTGGAGGCATCATAATTCCAGACTTCAAATTATACAACAAAGCTGAAGTGATCAATGTGTTACTCGCACAAAAACAGACACATAGATCACTGGAACAGAATAGAAAACCCAGAAATGGACCCACAACTGTGTGGCCAGCTAATGTTCAAAAAACAGGAAAGACTATTCAATGGGAAAAATTCTCTTTAACAAATGGTATTATGAAGACTGGACAGCAACATGCAAAAGAATAAAAGTTGACCACTTTCTTATGTCACACAGAAAAATAAGTTCAAAATGGATGGAAGACCTAAACTGAGACAGGAAACCATCAAAACTCTAGAGGAGGACACAGGCAGTAACTTCTTTGACACTGGCTGTAGTAGCTTCTCACTAGCTATGTCTCCTGAGGCAAGGGAAACAAAAGCAAAAATAAACTATTGAGACTTCATCAAAAAAATCCTTCTGCACAGTGAAGGAAACAATCAACGAAACTAAAAGGCAGCCTACAGAATGGGAGAAGATATTTGCAAATGACATATCTGATAAGGGGTTAGTATCCAAAATATATAAAGAACTTATAAAACTCAACACCTAAAAAACAAATAATTAAAAATAAGCGTAAGTCATGAATAGATATTTTTCTAAAGAAGACATACAGATGGCCAATAGACACATAAAAAGATGCTCAACATCACTCATCATCAGGGAAATATAAATCAAAACTACAATGAGATATCACCTCACACCTGTCAGAATAGCTAAAATTAACACAGCAAACAACAGGTGTTGGTGAGCAAACAGAGAAAGGGGAACCTTCTTGTACTGTTGGTGGGAATGCAAGCTGGTGCAGCCACTCTGGAAAACAGTATGGAGATTCCTCAAAAAGTTAAAAATTGAACTGCCCTACAGTCCAGTAATTGCACTACTAGGTATTTACCCAAAGGTTACAAAAATACTGAAGGGATGCATGCACCCTAATGTTTATAACAGCATTATCTAATAGCCAAATTATGAAAAGATCCCAAATGCCTATTGACTGATGAATGGATAAAGAAGAAGTGGTATATGTATGCAAATCCTGACATTCGCAACACCGTGGATGGAGCTAAAGACTGTTAGGCTAAGTGAAATAAGTCAGTTGGAGAAAGACAAATACCATATAATTTCACTCATGTGGAATTTAAGAAACATAACAGATGAACATATTGGAGAAAAAAAGAGAGAGGCAAACCAGGAAACAGACTCAACTATAGAGAACAAACTGAGTGGAGGTAAGCAGGTGGGATGGTTTAAATAGGTGATGATTATCAAGGAAGGTACTTGTTGTGATGAGCACTTGGTGTCGTATGTAAGTGATGAATTACTAAATTCTACACCTGAAATTAATATTACACTGAGTGTTAACTAACTGGAATTTAAATAAAAAATTGAAAAAAAAGTCCATATTACCTAAAGTGGTCTACAGAATCAATGCTATCCCCATAAGAATCCCAGTGGATTTTTTGTTTTGATTTGTTTTGAGAGAGAGAGAGAGTGCAGCAAAATAAGGTGTAGAGGCAGAGAGAAAGGGAGAGACAGAATCTTATGCAGGCTCAATGTGCAGGCAGCATGGAACTTGACACAGGGCTTGATCTCATGACCTTGAGATCATAACCTGAGCCAAAATCCAAGAGTAGGTTGCTTAACCAACTGAGTTACCCAGACACTCCCCCACAATGGTATTTTTTACAAAAAAAAAAAAAAATCTAAAATTCATGTGGAACTAAAAAGATCCAAAAAAGCCAAAGTGATCTTAAGGAAAAGATCACAGCTGGAGGCATCACATCACCTACTTTCAAAATATGTTACAAAGGTCCAGTAATCAAAATAGTATGGTATAAGACAGACACATAAACCAATGGAACACAGTAGATGGCTCAGAAATAAACCTAAATATGTATGGTCAACTGATCTTTGACAAAGGTGCTGTAAATGCATAATCAGGAAAAAATAGTCTCTTTAACAAATGGTGCTGGTGTTTATACAAAAGAATGAAACTGGATTTCTATATTACACCATACACAGAAATCAACTTAAAGTGGTTTAGAGACTTATTCATAAGATTGGAAACTGTAAAACTGGAAGACAACATAGGGGAAAGCATGTTAGCATTGGTCTTAGCAATGATTTCTTGGATATGACAAAAAAACCACAGGCAACAAAAGCAAAAATAGACAAGTGGGATTATACCATTCTAAAATGTTGCTCACAGAAAAGTAAACAATCAACTGAGTGAAAAGGCAACCTGTAGAATCAAGAAAAAACTTGTGAAACATTTATCCAATAAAAAAATAAAGGGTTTATCCAAGGTGTTCAAATACCTCCTACAACTCAGTGCCCCCCCCAATAAAAGAAAAGAAAAAAAACCAGCCCAATTAGAAATGGACAAAAGCCCTGATTAGACATTCTTCAAAGAAGACATATAAATGACTACTAGATATATGAAAAGATGTTCAACATCAGTAATCATCAGGGAAATGCAAATCAAAACTGTGAGATATCACTTCACAGCTTTTAGGATGGCCATTATAAAAAATACAAAAGGTAAGAAGTGTTGGAGAAAATATGGAGAAATTGGAACCTTTGTACATTGTTGGTGAGAATGTAAAAGGTTATAGCCACTACAGAAAACAGTATGGGGCTTCCTCAACAAATTAAAAATACAACTACCATATGATCCAGCAATCCTACTTCTGGATATATATCCAAAAGAATTGAAATCTGGTTGTTAAAGAGATATCTGTACTTCCATGTACATTGCATTATTCACAATAGCTAAGACATAGAAACAACCCAAATGTCCATGGATGGATAAATGGAGAAAGAAAATGTGATAGACACATATGTTGGGATATTATTTAGCTTTAAAAAAAGAAGTAAATCCTGCCTTTGCAACAACATGGATGAACCTGGAGGACATAATGCTAAGTGAAGTAAGCCAGTCACGGAGGGACAAATACTTATATGAGGAATCTAAAATAATCAAATTCCTGGAAACAGAATGGTGGGATGATGGAATGGTGGTTGCCAGGGGCTGGGGGGTTGTTGCTCAGTGGTTATAAAGTTTCATTCATCCAAGATGAATAAATTCTAGAGATCTGCTATACAACATAGTGCCTATCATTAACAATATGGTATTGTGTACTTAAAAAATTTGTTAAGTGGGTAGATCTCATGTTAAGCATTCTTACCACAACAAACACCAAACAAAATAAAACAAAACACTAAAGAGTAACCACAGGGTGACACAAGAAAACTTTTGGAGTTGATGGATATGTTTATTACTTTAATTGTGGTGATGGTATCATGAGTGTATTCATATGTCCAAACATCAAATTGTATACATTTAACATGTGTAGTTTTTGTATGTGAATTACGCTTCAATAAAGCTGTTAAAAAATATAATCTAGGTACTTTGCTGAAGAAATTTGGCTGCTTACCCACTGACTTTAACATAAGGAGATTATCAGGTTGGCCCATGTAATTACACAAGTCCTTAAAAACAGAAGAGGAAAGCAGATGAGAAATGAAGTTTTAGGGTAGGTTAGACAGACTCAAAGCATTAAGACTAAATGTGTTGTTGGCTTAGAGGATAGAAGGAGTTACAAGTGAAGGAATGTGGATCTCAACCATGAGAATTTGAGAAAGACTCCTAGCCAACACCACTGAGGAAACAGGGACCTTGGTCCTATAAGCACAAGGAAATAAATTTGG
Organism: Eumetopias jubatus; assembly: GCF_037043125.1. NCBI lineage: Eukaryota > Metazoa > Chordata > Mammalia > Carnivora > Otariidae > Eumetopias > Eumetopias jubatus. The sequence goes on from NW_028274811.1 coordinate 101,478,591, forward strand.
CCAACCACCTGAATAAGCTTGGAAGCTGATTTTTCTCCAGTGTCCAAAAAATAATACAATCTGGCTCACACTTTGATTTGGCCTGATGAAACCTGGAGCAGAAACCCAGCTGATATCGGGAATGCCCAGACTTCTGAATTACACAGCTGTGATATAAGAAATCTGTGTTGTTTGAAGCCCCAAGCATATGGCAATGTGTTTGGGTACCAAAAGAAAACTAATACAAGACTATAAGAAAAGACAGGGATATGGAGGAAAGGCTGATTTTCTTGCACAAAGGCTGATCTTCTTGGGTGTAGGGACTGGAAGGTGAGAAACAGAATTTATAGAGAAAGACAGGACTGTGAAAAGAAATTTGAAGGCTCCTGGAGACACATTTGATCTTTTGTATCGTCCTTTCTGCTTTAAAGTGGTTTTCATTCTCAACATACCTCTCCTAGTAGAGTAATATCTACAATTATTTATAGATAAAAAGATTCTTATTTTTATATCTGCAAGGAGGACCAAAAAAGTTGAGGACAGTTTAGAATTTCTACTGACTGGTATAGTAGGTGAAATATGTTGCACTGATCCATAAGCCTCAAAATATGGTCATTATTATTTTTTTTAGAATTTTTCTCTCAATAAATATATGGACATAAGTATAAAAGTAAGCCAGTAGAATATACTCACTATATAGAAAGAAATCCCTCATTTCTCAAACACTGAATTAATTTTTTTAACAGTGCCAGCATTTGTTTTTATCTTCTATTATTACAAACATTTGAGAAAGTTTGGTGTAAAAACAACAGCTAAATAGTAACAGATGGGCTGAGTTGTTTCCAAATAGACATTTGGAAAAAAAAATTACCTGTGATAAGAAGGTATAGATTTCTGAGCCACTGACTATAACATGTTAAAATTCTATTGTCCATTTTAATATAAGAGCAAATTGAAAATTTTGGCATGTTTGGAAATGGTTACATTAGGGTACCAGTAGACAATTTGGAGCTAGGGAGGGAGGGTCAAGATATACCAGCTTCATTCCTTTATATTCCTATATCTAGAGGTAGGATTTGGGCACAACATTGTATTTTCATTTATATTATCTTTTGACCCACCACCAGAGGTTGCATGTCAAGGGCTCTGAAATATTGAAAAAACTAGTCATTTGAAACTGAGAAACTAAGAACAGTATATATTAGAGATAAAACAAACAAATGAACAACAAAAATAGTCTTCTAAACAAACAGTTGCAATAATTGAAAGCACACTTAAAATAATTTAAAATTAAGAGGACTTTATTGTCTCCCACAATTTCAAAATCTAGAAGTAAATGTGTCCTTTGAGTGGTTTGTATCATAGACTCTGGGATATCATCAAGGTTGAGTTGTCAGCCACATGTTTCTGTCATGATAGAAAAATGAATATAGAAGTCCTAGTTGTCAAACAAAACACATCACATTATCTCTAAGGAGTGATAGAATGGTTTCAGTGGTTTTCAAAAGAGCAAGGAAAGAAATTTCTCCATATCCCCCAGGAAGCACCTACTCTTGCTGCTTTGGCTCCAGCTGAGTCACATGAATATTTCTTGCTCTATCCCAAATACAGGAAATTGTCACATGTGGACTGGTTTAGGCCTAGGTTAGTTGAGCCAATAGAATACAGAAACGGGGGATTGAGTTGATCTCCACATCCACATGGCTCTTATGCAATGGATATTGGAGTAACCATTTTAATTCTCATTATAATCTTCATCTAGAAATCCAAGACTCCTTCCTTTACTCCTAAAATAAGATCAGCTTCCATAATATTTTGTACATCTCTCATCATAACAATTATTCTACTTTATAAACTTGTTTATTTTCTATTTCTTCTACTGAATTTTTCTCCAAAATTTCATTGCGAAAATTTTCAAACACAGAAGAATTGAAAGAATTGCAGATTTAGCATCTATAGTTATTTAACACCTAGATTTCTACAAGATTAACATGTTGCTCTATTTGCATTTTCATATCCATCTATTTATTCATTCCTCAATCTATCCATTATTCCAGTTTACTATCTTCTGCTGGATTTTAATATCCTTGAAGGAAAGAGAGCTTCTGCCTTATTCAGTATTCTCTTCATGCTAGCACAATATCTGAAACATAGAAAGATTCCACTAAAGATTGAGGAAGAAAAAATGGAGGAAGGAAGTAGGGAAGGAAAAAAAGGAAGAGAAATAAGGAGGCAGGAAGGAAAGAGGAAGGAAGGGATCTTTTGTGGGAAGAGAGCTTATTTTTAGCTTAACTGGAACAACAGATTATAAGACATGACTGTATTTAAGAAGTCATGGAGCATGGGGAATTTAGCCAAGGTATTGTAATAGTGTTGTATGGTGACAGATGTCATTACACTTGTGAGCATAGCATACTGGATAGAACTGTCAAATAACTATGTCGTACACTGGAAACTAATGCAACATTTTTGAGTCAACTATACTTCAGTTAAAAACAAAAAGAGGTCTTGAAGCAATATCGAATGCCAAAGTCAACCTGAAGTTCAAACAATCTTGGGAAATGAGTGAAAAACTAGGGATGTTAATGTTTTATCAATAATAGTATAAGTGATCAATTCTACATATCTATATCTATATATATTGGTGGCATGGATTGTTGGTATATGACTATTGAATGTATTTAAGTTATTAATATCTCTTTTCTTTTAGCCAGGCATCATTCACAACATAGTTCATGAAGTAATTTTGGTGGAATTAAACATGAAGTATTCATAATTGTGTAATTAATTATGATCTTTTATTATCTTTGCTAATTAATGCCAGTTGATGAGCATGGCACTTTATATAGTCAACTGCACAGTTGGAAGTCTGAGAAGGACAATGATTTGAGTATGGCAGTAAATTCCAGAATCCTTTGTGTTTTCATCTAAAAGGCTCAGACAAGCAGTCTGTGATAGTCAGTGGGATCACATTTGGCCTTTGGTTCCCCAGACTGTAGGCAAAGAATAAGAGATAATTTGAGGATAAAGGGTATTATCAGTGCAAATGCTGCTAAAACACATGTGGAGAAGGGAGAGTGTCCGCAGGACAACAGATGGAGGCCACATCTGTCAGAGGAGGGAGTGAAAAGCTTATAGCATTTATAGAGGACAACCATAGAAACCTATAAAAATATGGTATAAACCATTCGGAAAACATCAATAATCAATTTTGGGGTTGGAATCTGGGATGTAATGCCCCTGGAGGTTTAGAGATTGTATGGTTCTCAACGTGCAAAAGGTAGATGTACTGAATTCTTTCTCTTTTCTTATGCCTCAAGTTGATGGTTAAACTCAGAAGGCATGAGCAATACAAATAATATGCATATTTTTGATACTCAAAAAATGTATCTGTTAGGATGGTAAAAACTAACACATGTTTATGATATACTGTCCCCATTCTGTTGTTATGATATACTGTCCCCATTCCCCAAAATGTTTTATTTTGTCCCCATTCTGTTGTGAAATAGATTTTAATGATTAAACTAATCCAAGCAATATAGCTTTGCTGTGTATATTTGTCATGTCTTCCAGTTGGTTACACATAAATACTCTTTTATATTATCAATAAAGCTGACCAGCACAAGAGAGTATTATCCCCATTTTATAGGTGAGATCATTGACAACCAGAGAGGAAAAAGTCATAGTGATTTAGAACCAGGTTTACTGAATCTTAAACAATTCTACCTTTCTGCATTGTCTTTTGTTTGACAGTTATCACCTTGCTTTGTAAGAGAGCTATGTCTTTCAGTCAATAATGCTATGCTTTCACAATTAAAAATAACAGAATTTATGGAGTTAGCTGCAGAATAAGTGGATATAATTAGTTATATTTGTTTTATGTAGTGATTTGGGGGCTATGCCTAGAAATCCATTTCATACAGCTTCCATTATTTATTTCCCTAATTGCCTTCAAACACAGAAAGAAATGTTATATAAAGGCTTTTTTAAGATTGTATTTATTTATTTGTTAGAGAGCACAAGCAGGGGGAACAGCATGCAGAGCAGGCAGAGGGAGAAGCAGGCTCCCTGCTGAGCAAGGAACCCAATGTGGGACTCAATCCCAACCCTGGGACCATGACCTGAGCTGAAGGCAGGCACTTAACCAACTGAGCTACCCAGGTGCCCCTATAAAGGCCATTTTTATTCAGACATAGACAATCCTCTCAGTTTTGCATGTGTCACACCTCAGTGGGTATTTCTCTCCTTTAGGTCAAAATGTATTAGTAGGACTCTTTCAGGTACAAATACTAAAAATACAACTCATACAGGTTGCACAAAATAAGGAATTTATAGGCTCAGGAAACAAAAATCTGCCTGGAAAGTTCTAAGCTTCTGGCACAGCTGGATCCAGGTGTTCAAAAATGTCTTCAGGATTTTTTCTTTTCCCTTTTCTTGGATCTGCTTTCCTAGAATTTGACTTCAGTCTCTTGTCTTCTAAGATAGGAGAAGGACTACCAGGGGATCTGGGCTTACTTCTAGGCAGCCTAGTGGTGCTCAATGAAAAATACTTTCTTTCCCACTTCAACAAAAGCAACAAAGTCCTAGGTTGGAGTTTATTGGCTTGCCTGAGGTCATTTGGCCATATCTAAATCATGGTATGTAGCTCTGACTGGCCATACACTAACCTCTCAATCCCTGGGCTAGTCTCAGACCCTTTTAATTATATTGTCTAAGCATGGGGTGGGGTTTCACACCAGAAGAAAATCAAGGTACTATTTAGCAGAAGGGAAGAACAAATACTGTGCAGACTCAAACAATGATGTCACTACTTCAAGTTTAAATAAAGTGAGGAGTTCTTTATAGTGCAAAGAGAGGAAAAAAAAGTCATTTTATAAGATATACCTCCTTGAAAGACAGAAGTTGATAATACAGGATATTCATCATTTATATTTGATATGTTGAAATATCAAATATTTGTTGATTAACAATACTGAATTTTCAAAAGCTCAGTCCTCCTTTAAGGTTTGTAAATGAATAAATATTAGCAAACTGGTTAATTAGCATCGTGTCCTTACTTTTACCAGCAAATGAAAATATAAATGTAAAATGAACTTTATTTAATGTACAACCTTCTATTTCTGCTGGTCATTACGATTTTTTAAACTTCATATTCAGAAGATATACATTCCTTGACAAAATATACGCTCTGTAAAGTTCTGGAAGCTTTTATTTGATTTTTTCTTTAATTTTAATTTTCACTTTCACCATGCTGAGAAGAGAATTCTGAAGGGACATGTCTACGAGAGTTGACACCTCGATATTCTATATTCACAGACTAGAACTGCTATGTAAACAAAAGAATCCTGAGTGAAAATTAGTTTCCTGCATTTGAGTCAGGGTGCTGGGTGATGGTGAGGACTAGTTGAATTGGCTGCCACATACAGGGTTTCAGTATTTGGGCCTTAGAATCAAACAGAACTGGGTTGAGTTCATCATTACCAGCTGTGTGACCTTGAACAGTTCACCTCAACGATCCTCAGTTTCCTTATTTTTGAAATCAGCATCAAATGGTCTCCTTCAAAAGATTGTCAGGATTATGTGAGATTAAGCAGTTGAAACATTTGTTGTAGTTTCTGGTGCAAAACAAGCATTCAGTTAGTCATTCTTTATAACTGAAAGACACTAGGTAATGATTTCTTACCCACAGTGATTCAGAGCATAACCCTCGCCAGCTGGCTGTTTGAAATGGTTTTATTTGCTCGGTCGGTGGACTCTTTACTCCTTAGTGAAGACATTTGGAAATACACCACTCATTTCTAATAGGAGTGAATTAGATTTTCATCAGCTTCTGTGTGCACATGACTGTAATTAACAAGTAAAATGAACACAGACCATTTAAAATTCATTAAAGTACACAAGAAAAATTCCATTTGATCACAAGTAAAATTCTCTGCATGTTTACTCACTTAAAGGAAGAATTTAAGGAGAAGAGCTTTACTCTCTAATGTGTTAGCAGATCGCAAATGAAACTGCTTGTAACCTCCTGCTGTCACGGTTGTGAAGCTCAGTTAACATTAGTTGAAGTATCTGAGTGCTTGGTATCACAACCTATGAGCCAGGGACAAAAATCTTTTGTATATTTTATTATTTGTATTTTCCAGTGTGAATATTAGAACATTCAGGTTTTCATTTATTGCTTGTTCTGTTTTGATAATCAGTGTAGTAAATGGCTTCTGTGAAATGTGCTTAAGAGGAACCCGGGAAGGAATTAATATCCCTATCTCTGTGCCAAGTGGATACAGGGAAATCAGTGTTTGCAATTAAAGTCCAAAACTAGACAACCTTAATTCTATCACCAGTCCTCAAAGGATTGACTTTGTGAGATTGAATGGAATCCTGTAATATTTTGAGAAAAGAAAGAAAGAAAGAACTCTGTCCCATTCTCTGGGCCTGGTGGAAAGAGGGATTTGCTAATGATTGTAAAATGTTTGGGACAAAAGGATGGTAGTTTTTGTATCTTGTATGTTTTGTATCTTGTGGAGATGAGACTTAAAAAGCCCACAGGGGCTTTTCTGGTAAGTACTTTGCTGAACTCAGTTGCAAAATTCTGTTTGCCTTGTATTATTTTCTAACATGTACAGAAGAAATGAAGGAACATTGCATCTGTGCAAAATCTTCATTGTAAACTCATGTACAAACCGGTTTTGAGGGCCTAGTCATTTAGTAAAATGCAATCAAATTATTTAGAAAAATCCCTACTAAGCTATTATGTCCTCTTTATTCTTTCATTAAAAATCACACACACATACACAAACACATTTATGAGTGTTTGATGAACTTATCTCTGTTCTAGGACCTAGACGGAAAAAAAAAAGCACTTCTGCCTCAAAGCTGCATCCAATCTTCTAGAAGACGGTACAGATTCAATAATTTCTCAACAGTGAACATGAATATATTAACATTATTTTAAAAACTGTCCCTTAAATCCAAAGGCTAGATTATAACTCTATTGATTCATAGGATGTAAGAGCTAGTAAAGCATTGATTAATTAGTCCAAAATATTCTGTAATTTTATTTTTTATAGTGTTATCCATTTTTGGTCAACATTAAGAAAATGTTCAAATGTAGGGAAAACTTGAAATAATTTTATAGTGAACACATTTATAGCACCTAGATTCTACCATTAAAAATTTTAACTGTATTTCCTCTATCACAAGTCTATCAATCTATAGAGAAACAACCATTTTAAAATGTAATCTTACATGGAACCCCAGTATTTCCTAAAACTCAGTGCTTCTCTGGTCACAACAGAGCTCAATACACAGAAGTCTACTTGCTCTGGTTAGCCCTTTCCTAAGGGGACCCTGTTTTAGTTCTACTGCACACAATTTGACAACCAATGATCCAGTCAAACCTTGTTATTTTGCAGGTTAAAAAAAAAAAAAAAAACTGAGATGCAGCCACAAATACAAGGCTACCTTCTAAGCTGCTGCCAAAACTGGAACTAGAATTTATTTTTCTGTCTTTGCTGCAGATGTAATCTTTTTTTTTTTTTTAAAATCTCATCATGTTGTTTAAACAGATGTCAGGATAGTCTCATCAGGCTGTGCATTTTGTATTCTGGAAGAATGACATGTGTGGTGCTGGTTAGAATGAGTGTGAGAAAGCAAAGCTCTGTGATTCAGGCAAAGTAGCTATTGTTGGGGCATAGGTCGGGGTTATATTTAGGCAATAGGGGTGCTGGTAATGCTGGGGGTCATCAGAAAATTATGTCTTACATAGACCTAGGTTATTGTACAAATGCTATGAAGAAGCATCCCTTTTGGGGTGCCTGGGTAGCTCACTCGGTTGAGTCTGCCTTTGGCTCAGGTCATGATCCTGGGGTCCTGGGATCAAGCCCCACATCAGGCTCCCTGCTCAGCGGGAAGCCAACTTCTCCCTCTGTCTCTGCCCCTTCTCCCCACTTGTGATCTCTTTCTCTCTTTTTCTCTTTCTTTCACTCTCAAATAAGTAAATAAATAATTAAAAAAAAAGATACACCCCTTTCCTTGCTGGTAGATTCATTGATTTACTCATGCCTTCATTCAGGGAGCTCCTCTTTGGTATTCTTATTTCCTTCTATCAGTTACATAGCATTTGGCTTTTTCTTTTAACAAAGGACCTTACTATTTGCAGTTTTCTCTACTGGTGTGTTTTGCCTCTAGCTTTTTCAAAGGACTGATTTTGCTTAGCCTATAGAAATCAAGTTAAATATCACTTGCTCAGAAATGTTTTTCCTGACCCCTCCTAAGATTCTCACACAATTTATGTAATATACATCATTCTATGTATTTCCTTCATAGTGTTTACAGTCATCTGTAACTCTCTGGCTTTTGTTTTGGTTGTTTACTTTCTGTTTATGATACATTGTAAGCCACATGAGGGCAGGACCAGAAAAAGCCTGGTTTACAGTAAATACTGCCTCATTCATTTGAGTATATTTGATTATCTACTATCTGGCAAGCATGGCTTAGAATCTAAAATACTATGATGGAAAAAATAGAGAAAGCCCTTGCTCTTTAAATTTTATATTTTCATGAGGGGAGATGAATAATACACACCAATGAGTAGATAAATGAAATGATAAGGAAAAAATAATAAGATAATACATAGGAAGAGAACAGAGTGATGGAAAGTGACCTTTTAGATATGGTGGTCAGATAAAGTTTCTCTGAGGAGATGATAATGCAACAGAGGTATGAATTAAGTGAGGGAGCAAGTCATTGAGACATCTGGAAGAAGGACTTTATTGGCAGAAAACATGTGCAACATCCCTGAAGTGGTACTGGTTTTGGCATGTACAAATACAGAAAAATGTTCATTCAGCCTGGAGTAAAGAGATCGCAAAAGAAAATCATAGGAGAGCAGATATTTGGGGACTCACTAAACCTTTTAAATTATATTTGTAAAGAGAGGTTTTTACTTCTTTTTAGGATGAGTGTTCTGAAGAGAGTAATGGTTGATTGGGCACATATTGTACACGAATCACTTTGGCTAACGTGTGGAGAGCAGAATGACAGTAGGGATGGAGGAGTAGAATAAGGCCTAGTAGGGAGGCCAATGTGGTGGCCCAGGTGAGAGGTGATGGTGCCATGGATTAGGGTAATTAAATCTGTGAGAGTGGTTAGGATTGGGATACATTCAGAAGAAAGTAACAGCAAGATTTGCTTATACAAAGAAATGGGGTATAAGAGAAAGAAAGAGATTTAAAAAAATGAATGCCAGATTTTTATGCGGAGAACTGGAAGAACGTAGTTGTCATTTGTTGAGATAAGGGAGAGTGAGGGAAGAGCAGGGGATAAACATCAAAGGGTTTGGTTTTATACATGTTAAATTTGAGACTCTTATTGCGGATCCAAGAGGATAAATTAAGGACACAAATGGATATGAGTTTTAAGTTCAGAAAAAGCCAAGGCTGAAGAAATTCAATTGTGAGTCATCAGTATAAAGAATGCATATAAGCAGTGAGACTAATTTCATGTAGAGATTGAGTGTAGATAGGAAAAAGAAGATATCCATGTCCAGACCCCTGTGACTCTATCATTTAGAGATTCCACAAAGAAGATACTGAAGTAAGAAGTAGGAGTGAGGTAGGAGAAAAGAAAGAATATGGTATCATATAAATCAAATGGCATAATTTCTAGAAGAAAGGAATGATCATCTGTATCAAATGCTAATTAATAGGTAGATAATATAAGAACTAAAAATTGGCTAATTTATTTCTTCAGATCAAGGTCATTACAGATCTTGACAAGAATGGATCTGGTGATTAGAGTAGGTTGGCAAGAGGATGGAAAGACAATGGAGAAAGTGTTATGCCATAGAAAGGAACGGATAAACAGGGTGCTTACTGGAAAGAATATAAAATCGAGAGATTATTGCTAAATGTAGAATTATCATAAAATTTTCTCTTGATAATGGAAACGATATAGTGAAAGAGATATTAGTGATGAATGAGATAGAGGAGACAAAGGCAGGAATAATATTCTAGAGTGAGCAGGAAGGGATGGTAAAAACAAATGGAGAGAGAACAATTCATTATTGCAGCAGGGAACAGAGTAGAACAGGTTACTTGATCATTTTTGTAAGGGAGAAATTCCATTGGTGGGTTTGGAATCGAAAATGGTTAGGGAGGGAAATGAGAATACCATGGAGAATGGTCAGCAGATCAGAAGTCTATGACGATGAGGATTTGGTGGTGTCAGGCTATTTTGAGAGAAATGAGATTTCAGAGGGGAAGTTAGAAAACAAAAGGACTTCAGAGAGGGGGAGCTATTGGTAACGGAAAGGTCTAGAATATAGCTTATTTTTCAACTCCAACTTACTGTTAGAATCACTCAGGAAATTTATTTGTGTATTTATTTGTCCATCCATTTATGTATTCTTTCTTGCATTCCTTCCTTTATTTCTCTATAATAAAAAACACTGTTGCCTGGCCCAAATCCATGTAACGAAGCCATTAATTGGTCTGGGCTTTGGAACCAGAACATTAAAATTTAAAAAGGTTCCCAGGTGCTGGTGATATTGGAGAACCATTGATTTGCAACCTTAACTGTACAATGGAGTCATTTGAAGTGAGAAAATTAAGGTATTTGTTGCATTGTTTCTTTGACTTTCTTTGAAGGTATTTCTTGCATTGTTTCTTTGACTTTCTTTGAAATCAGAAATAAAAATGATAGGAAGAGAAGATGCAAGGAAGTATTTGAGCAAGGTGCTAAAGTCTTGAAGAAATGATATCATTCTATAGATGGCAGCAACAGGTTGGGGAAGCATATGGTGCATTCTGATGCTAAGAGCTGGGGGCTTTCATTACAGAGAAGAGAGGAATGGGTATTTGAATGCAGCAATGTGATGCAAGGTGATCATTTACCCCACTTCCAGGTCTAGGTTATGGCAGTTGACACAATGACCAACTAAGAGACTTGCAGGGAACCCCAAAGGAAAACTAGACACTTGTTAGTATAAAAAGTGAAAAAAAGTGTTAAGAGAAGTGCTTTACCTTTCTTAGGATTTGACAACCAAACATTATAGTGTTCAATGAATGTTTGTTGAGTGAATAAGTATTTTTTATTCAGATCAGTGTTTGTGCACAACAGTGAGTGTATTATGCTGGATTAAAAATAATTATTTGAATATCTCTTTACCTTATTTATTTAATAAGAAATTACATTGTGGAATATCAACAGAAATATTATTTGCTCTGAGTTCATGCTAAGGAGCTCATCTATTACTAAAGGAGGTTTACATGAAGATGTTGGATTCTGTTGTTTGAATATTATATGGATGAGTTATTGAATATACAAATGGACAATGGCCAGAATGTATGCGACAACAGAACTGACCACAAGCTCTGCATCAACTGGACCCTGAAGCCAAACCACACCTTCTGTAGCCATCAGCCCAGAGTGGTCAGGACTTGGTCAATAATTTTAACTTCCCTGTATTTTACCCTTGTTCCAACTGAGGATAAGCCAGAGAAAGCCAAATATGTTTCCCAAACCACTCACATAAGATGCTTGGCTTGGCTTTTAGTTAGCCTACCTCCAGTTTCTCCAAGCCAACAACTTCCAATCTGAGTATACCTAAAGCCCTCCCTTTTTTCAATATAGTGTTCTCATTCCCCTGCCTATCTTTGAGTCTTTGTTAAATGCAACTGATGAAGACTGACTTCTTTATTATTGCAAGCTCTGAATAGCCTCTGTTCTCATTTGAGTGGTTTTTATTTCTTTTCATTTGGGAATGACTAATAAGAATGCATATGTGGGTAATAATAATAGAGTCCATTAAGCCATTAAAATATTAAAAAATTAGGTATTTCAATGAAACATTCTAATAGAGGCAGTTCTTTTCATTTTATTGTTTAGAAATATTGATAGCTGTAATTTAAAAAAATATGAAATATGTAAGGGATGTTTAAATAGATAAATAGTAATAACCTTAATATAAACATTTGTTGTGGCAGTAAGCTTAGATTCTGCATTCAGTATTATTAACAATTTTAAATATTTTTTACCCAATAGGAAATGTAAGTTCAGCTTATAGACAAGATAATGTACTAATGCACAGGAATGTTTTAAAATATGTTTAAAATTTATTAATCCTTCAAAAAAATTTACTGATATATCTCCTGATGTAAGGGAAACAAAAGCAAAAATAAACTATTGGGACCACATCAAAATAAAAAGTTTCTGCACAGCAAAGGAAACAATTAACAAAACTAAAAGACAACCTACTGAATGGGAGAGGATATTTGCAAATGACATACCCAATAAAGGGTGAATTTCCACATGTATAAAGAACTTATACATCTCAACACCCTAAAACAAACAATCCATTAAAAAATGGGCAGAAAAGCTTTTGCACAGCAAAAGAAACAGTCAACAAAACCAAAAGACAACTGACAGAATGGGAGAAGATATTTGCAAATGACATATCAGATAAAGGGCTAGTATCCAAAATCTATAAAGAACTTACCAAACTCAATACCCAAAGAACAAATAATCCAATCAAGAAATGGACAGAAGACATGAACAGACATTTTTCCAAAGAAGACATCCAAATGGCCAAAAGACACATGAAAAAGTGTTCAACATCGCTCACCATCAGGGAGATCCAAATCAAAACCTCAATGAGATACCACCTCACACCAGTCAGAATGGCTAAAATTAACAAGTCAGGAAATGACAGATGTTGGAGGGGATGCAGAGAAAGGGGAATCCTCCTACACTGTTGGTGGGAACACAAGCTGGAGCAGCCACTCCGGAAAACAGTATGGAGGTTCCTCAAAAAGTTGAAAATAGAGCTACCACATGACCCAGCGATTGCACTACTGGGTATTTACCCCAAAGATACAAATGTAGAGATCCAAAGGGGTATGTGCACCCCGATGTTTATAGCAGCAATGTCCACAATAGCCAAAACTGTGGAAAGAGCCAAGATGTCCATCAACAGAGGAATGGATAAAGAAGATGTGGTGTATATATACAATGGAATATTATGCAGCCACCAATAGGAATGAAATCTTGCCATTTGCAACGACGTGGATGGAACTGGAGGGTATTATGCTGAGTGAAATAAGTCAATCAGAGAAAAACATGTATCATATGGTATCACTGATAGGAGGAATTCTTAATCTCAGGAAACAAACTGAGGGTTGCTGGAGTGGTGGGGGTGGGAAGGATGGGGTGGCTGGGTGATAGACACTGGGGAGGGTATGTGCTATGGTGAGTGCTGTGAATTGTGTAAGACTGTTGAATCACAGACGTGTACCTCTGAAACAAATAATACATTATATGTTAAAAAAAAAGAAGATAGTAGGAAGGGGAAAATGAAGGGGGGAAATTGGAGGGGGAGATGAACCATGAGAGACTATAGACTCTGAGAAACAAACTGAGGGTTCTAGAGGGGAGGGGGGTGGGGGGATGGGTTGGCCTGGTGATGAGTATTAAAGAGGGCGTGTATTGAATGGAGCACTGGGTGTTATATTCAAACAATGAATCATGGGACACTACATCAAAAACTAATGATGTAATGTATGGTAATTAACATAACAAAATAAAAAAACAAAAAAAATAAAATAAAAGGAAAAAGTTAAAAAAAATGGGCAGAAGACATGAACAGACAATTCTTCAAAGAGGACATAGAGATGGCCAACAGACACACAAAAAGAGGTTCAACATCACTAATCATTAGGGAAGGACAAATCAAAACCACAATGAGACATCACCTCACACCTGTCAGAATTGTTAACATTTATCCTAGCAGTTAGAGCCTCCATTTTTGATTGCACCTTATTAATAGCCTTTTTGATTTCGACTTGGTTAGATTTTAGTTCTTTTATTTATCCAGAGAGGGTTTCTCTAGTATCCTCCATGCTTTTTTTCAAGCCCAGCTAGTATCTTTAAAATCGTCATTCTGAACTCTAGTTCTGACATCTTACTAATGTCTGTATTAATTAGGACCCTCACAGTCAGTGCTGCCTCTTGTTCTTTTTTTTTTTTTTTTGAGGTGATTTTTTTCCATGTTGTCATTTTGTCCAGAGGACAATAGATGAATGAGAGAACAAAGTGCTAATAGGGTAGCAACGACCCCAGAAAAATATACACTAAACAAATCAGAAGAGAACTGAAACTGGGGGAAAAGAAAGAGAAAGAAAGAAAAAAGAAAGAAAAAAGAAAAAGATTAAAAAAAAGAATATGATTAAATATGATCAGGCTGGTGCATAGATCAGTGCCACACACTAGATTTTGTGTGTATTTTGGTGTGTTAGAAGAAAGTGCCTCCCAAAATTTTAAAGAAAGAAAAACTCATATATGTACAAAAATAAGGGTAAATACGATGAAGGGATGGAATATGACTGTAAGGATGAAAATTATAGAAGATTTTATCAAAGGAATTGATAAGAAGTTGGTTGAAAAAAGAAAGAAGAGGAATTAAAAAAAAGGGAGAGAATGTGATAGGGCAAGAGACTAGAATAAACCCATATACTAGAGATTTAGGGTATATTTTGGTCTGTTAGAAGAAACTGTATCCCAAAATTTTAAAGAGAGAACAACTTATATATATATATATATATACCAAAAAGAAGGTTAACTACTATGAAGGGATAGAATATGACTCTAAGAATGAAAAATATAAAAGATTTTTAAAAAAGGGATTGATAAGATATTAGTTGAAAAAGGAAAAAAAGTTCAAAAAAAAGAAAGAAAAAGAAAAAAAATTAAAAAAATTAACTTTGAAAGACTAAAGAATCAGGGGAAAAAAGCCATGAATTCTATGTGCTGTATTCCCCTAGCGCTGGAGTTCTGCCATTCTCAATGATTGGTAAACTTGGTCTTGGCTGGCTATTCTTGGGGATCTTCTGGGGGAGAAGCCTGTTGCCATGGTTTTCAAATGTCTTTGCCAGAGGTGGAATTGCAACATCCACAAATTAATCAATGTGATACAATACATTAATAAAAGAAAGAACAAGAACCGTATGATCCTCTCAACAGATGCAGAAAAAGCACTGGACAAAATACAGCATCCTTTCTTGATTAAAACTCTTCAGAATATTGGGAGGGAGGGTACATACCTCAATATCATAAAAGCCATCTATGAAAAACCCACAGTGAATATCATTCTCAATGGGGAAAAACTGAGAGCTTTCCCCCTAAGGTCAGGAACGCGGCAGGGATGTCCACTCTCACCACTACTATTCAACATAGTACTAGAAGTCTTAGCCACAGCAATCAGACAACAAAAAGAAATAAAAGGTATCCGAATCAGCAAAGAAGAAGTCAAACTCTCACTGTTTGCAGATGATATGATACTTTATGTGGAAAACCCAAAAGACTCCACCCCAAAACTGCTAGAACTCATACAGGAATTC
The DNA here is from genome assembly GCF_037043125.1 of Eumetopias jubatus. NCBI lineage: Eukaryota > Metazoa > Chordata > Mammalia > Carnivora > Otariidae > Eumetopias > Eumetopias jubatus. The sequence goes on from NW_028274811.1 coordinate 101,493,962, forward strand.
AGTAAAGTAGCAGGATATAAAATCAATGCACAGAAATCAGTGGCATTCCTATACACCAACAACAAGACAGAAGAAAGAGAAATTAAGGTGTTGATCCCATTTACAATTGCACCCAAAACCATAAGATACCTAGGAACAAATCTAACCAAAGAGGCAAAGAATCTGTACGCAGAAAACTATAAAATATTCATGAAAGAAATTGAAGAAGACACAAAGAAATGGAAAAACATTCCACACTCATGGATTGGAAGAACAAATATTGTGAAGATGTCAATGCTACCTAGAGCAATCTACACATTTAAAGCAATCCCTATCAAAATACCATCCACTTTTTTCAAAGAAATGGAACAAATAATCCTAAAATTTGTATGGAACCCGAAAAGACCCTGAATAGCCAGAGGAATGTTGAAAAAGAAAAACAAACCTGGTGGCATCACAATTCCGGACTTCCAGCTCTATTACAATGCTGTCATCATCAAGGCAGTATGGTACTGGCACAAAAACAGACACATAGATCAATGGAGCAGAATAGAGACCCCAGAAATGGACTCTCAACTCAATGGTCAACTAATCTTTGACAAAGCAGGAAAGAATGTCCAATGGAAAAAAGACAGTCTGTTCAACAAATGGTGTGGGGAAAATTGGACAACCACATGCAGAAGAATGAAACTGGACCATTTCCTTACACCACACACAAAAATAGACCCAAAATGGTTGAAAGACCTAAATGTGAGACAGGAGTCCATCAGAATCCTAAAGGAGAACACAGGCAGCAACCTCTTTGACCTCAGCGGCAGCAACTCCTTCCTAGAAACATCGCCAAAGGCAAGGGAAGCAAAGGCAAAAATGAACTATTGGGACTTCAACAAGATAAAAAGCTTTTGCACGGCAAAAGAAACAGTCCACAAAACCAAAAGACAACCGACAGAATGGGAGAAGATATTTGCAAATGACATATCAGATAAAGGGCTAGTATTTAAAATCTATAAAAAACTTACCAAACTCAACACCCAAAGAACAAATGATCCAATCAAGAAATAGGCAGAAGACATGAACAGACATTTTTCCAAAGAAGACATCCAAATGGCCAAGAGACACATGAAAAAGTGCTCAACATCACTCAGCATCAGGGAATTAAAGATTCCAAATCAAAATCTCAATGAGATACCACCTCACACCAGTCCGAATGGCTAAAATTAACAAGTCAGGAAATGACAGATGTTGGCGGGGATGCGGAGAAAGGGGAACCCCCCTACACTGTTGGTGGGAACACAAGCTGGAGCAGCCACTCTGGAAAACAGTATGGAGGTTCCTCAAACAGTTGAAAATAGAGCTACCATACGATCCAGCAATTGCACTACTGGGTATTAACCCCAAAGATACAAATGTAGGGATCCGAAGGGGTATGTGCACCCCAGTGTTTATGGCAGCAATGTCCACAATAGCCAAACTATAGAAAGAGCCAAGATGTCCATCAACAGAGGAATGGATAAAGAAGATGTGGTATACATATACAATGGAATATTATGCAGCCATCAAAAGGAATGAAATCTTGCCATTTGCAACGACGTGGATGGAACTGGAGGGTATTATGCTGAGCAAAATAAATCAATCAGAGAAAGACATGTATCATAAGATCTCACTAATATGAGGAATTCTTAATCTCAGGAAACAAACTGAGTGTTGCTGGAGTGGTGGGGGTGGGAAGGATGGGGTGACTGGGTGACAGACATTAAGGAGAGTATGGAATTGTGTAAGACTGTTGAATCGCAGACCTGTACCTCTGAAACAAATAATACATTATATGTTAAAAAAAAAAGAAGATAGTAGGAAGGGAGAAATGAAGGGGGGTAAATCGGTGGGGGAGATGAACCATGAGACACTATGGACTCTGAGAAACAAACTGAGGGTTCTAGAGGGGAGGAGGGTGAGGGGATGGGCTAGCCTGGTGATGGGTATTAAAGAGGGCACGTACTGAATGGAGCGCTGGGTGTTATACAGAAAAAATGAATCATGGAACACTACATCAAAAACTGATGATGTAATGTATGGTGATTAATGTAACATAATAAAATTTAAAAAAAAAGAAGTCCGTGTGATGACCAACTCAGAGATTGGAAGCCAAGGAAACCCAGTAACCACCATAAGCTGGAAGACATAAAGAGGGGTTCTCCCTCATACATTTCAGAGATGGTGTGACCTTGATAAAACCTTGATTTTGGTCTCCTGGCCTCCAGAACTGTAAATAAATTTGTTTAAAAAAAAAAAGAGTTAAAAACAAAAACACAAGATACAACAAGTGTTGGGTAGGATGTGGAGAAAAACTAAACCTCATGCACTATTGATGAGAATGCAGACTGGTGCAAGACACTGTGGAAGATAGCATGGAGGTTCCTCAAAAAATTAAAAAATAGAACTACCATATGATCCAGTAATTCCACTACTCATGCTTACACAAAGAAAATGAAAACACTGATTTGAAAAGATATACGCACCTTTGTGTTTATTGCAGCATTATTTACAATGGCCGAATTATGGAAGTAGCCCAAATGTCCACTGGTAGATGAATAGATAAAAAAGATGTGGTATGTATACAATGGAATGTTACTCAGTCATAAAAAAAGAATGAAATCTTGCCGTTTGCAACAATATGGATGGATCTAGAGAGTATTATGCTAAATGAAATAAGTCAGTCAGAGAAAGATGAATAGCATATGATTTCACTCATAATGTGGAATTTTAAAACAAATGAACAAAGGAAAAAGAGACAAACCAAAAAACAACTCAAACTATAGAGAACAAACATGGTTACCAAAGGGGAAGAGGGTGATGGATGGGTGAAATAGGGGAAGGGGATTAAGAGTACACTTACCATGATGAACCCTGAATAATGTATAAAATTGTTGAATCACTATATTGTACACCTGAAACTAATATAACATTGTACATCAACTGTACTGGAATTAATGTAAAAAAATAAAATAAATTAAAAAAAAACAAAAAAAACCCCAAAAAATCCTCCCAACAGAGAAAAAAATAATTTACTTAAGACACAAAATATTAGTACATGGACTTGAATGAAATATTTAATTCTGAAGATGAAAAGTAATGGATATTATTCAAAGAATATGTGTGTATAAATTTTTTAAAGATTTATTTTCAATGAAACAACTTACCTTTTCCATCTTTTTCAGAAATTAATCCCTTTTAAGATTTTCACAATCCTTAGTATAGATCTTTTTTCAAAAATCAATAAATCACCCATAAAATCCTGAGCTAGATATCTTTCTTTTTTGCATGGTATTTGTATTAGAGATATTAGTATTTTTCTCCATTTCTTCCCAAAACTTCCACCAAAAATGATATTTGCTATAGAATTCCATTTTGTATGCTAATTAGAGGTTCCTTATAGAAACAAATATGAAAAGGAGATTTTAGAGAGAAATTTTATCTATTAGGAAGTGCTAACGCTTAGGTCTAAGCTATTATTTTTAACCGTTATTATTATCAATTAGGTTTCATATAAAAATGTTATTTGAGGTTATATTTACCATGACAGAAATTTTATTACTAATCTTTGATTTAAAAAATTTTAATATACTACTTCACAATTGCATTGTGATTTTCAGTGGTTCTCAATATGTGAAACATGGACTAATAGCATTGCCTAGGAACCCATAAGAAATAAAAATTCTCGGGCCCCATCCCAGATTGAGTAATCAGAAACTTTGGAGATAAGGCCCCCAAATTTGTGTTTTAAGTCTTCCAGGTGATTTTGATGCCTATTAAAGTTCGAGATCCTCTGATCTATATACTATTTTTAGTTAATCCATGGATAGTTAATCCATAGTTAAATAATAGCAACAAAAAAGAATATTTGATTTATACAGTAAAGACTATTAGACTTTACTGAAGTTTTGTAAGAATTACTAAATATGCCAGGTATTTGCTGCCCTGAGATAAACCATTAAGAATTTGTGGTATGTGGCAATAGCCTATAAGGGCTGCTATTTCTTTTCCAAAGCTTTATGCTTAGGTGAGTAATTCAGTTTACAAACAAACAAACAAAAAAAAACCTAAAAAAAATTTCTAATATTAAAGTTTAGAAACTTTTCAGAAATAGTCCTCAACCCTCTATATTATCATGAAAAATAGAAAATCTTCATTCTTTTAGTAGTTACTTTAATTATCTGCTTTACCTCAAGCAGGGATTCCAAACTCAAATACCATCATGGGCCAGGCTGGTAACTTGACTGAGCTGGTCAGGTGGAATCTTCATTTCTGTACAGAAAATTGTTTTCATCCAGTTATATTGAAATATGCAGGCTTTTCAGTTTATTCATTTTTTCACTTTTGACAGAGACATGGGAACAAATACAACCCATGCCTTTTGATACTAGGAAAACAGCAATAAAGCACAATGATGACTATGAACATCTCAGTATTAGGAAGGTAATAGAGGTAGAAATTGTGACAACTTAAATACTGTCTTGTCTTAATGGTAGGAAGGGAACCCAGTAGGTGGGAGGGAGTTTCTCCTTAACACCTGCCATTTGTAGCCATGTGTGAATGTCCAGTTAACAGTATTTTAGCTCCTACTCTCTCCACAAAGAGAAGCTAGAAATGAAAATTTTCATCTAAAATTTCTTTAAAAAATTTTGTTTGTATGATAAGAACAATTAATATTGGATTTGCTCTGTTAACAAATTTTTAAGTGCACAATACCATATTGTTCACTACAGGCACAGTGTTGGACAGTGTATTTTTTGAACTTGCATATCTGAAAATTCCCTCCATACCCATCGAATAACCAACCACTCTCTGTTCCCCTCCTCCAGCGACAGGTGGCCACCATTTCCTCTTCTGTTCCTATGAGTTTGATTCTTATTTAAGTGGAATCATGCAGTATACCTCCTTTTGTGACTGGGTTATTTCACTTAGCATAATATTGTCCAGGTTCATCCATCCCCCACGTTGATGCACATGGCAAGATTTTCTTTTTCTAAGGCTGAATAACGTTCCATTATATGTATTATACCTCTTTTTCTTTATCCATTTATTTGTTGATAGATATTTGTGTTGTTTCCATATCTTGGCTATTATAGATAAGCTACAATACACATAGAAGTATGTATATCAAGAATTTTGGATATATACCCATAAGTGAGATTGCTTTATTATACAGTAATTCTATTTTTTTTTTGACATGAGAAATTTTTTTTAATTTTTTACTGTTATGTTAATCACCATATATTACATCATTAGTTTTTGATGTAGTGTTCCATGATTCATTGTTTGTTCATAACACCCAGTGCTCCATGCAGAATATTTTTTAATGTTAAATTGGCGCAATAGGACCCACAGTCTCTGGCATTTGGTAAACTGTATGTGGAGAGTCGTTTTCAGGAAGAAAGTGAACATATCATCTTCTTATTTGTCTTGGAGAAAAAATATAGATATAGAAGTTTGAAGAGTTTTTCCATTATATACACATGTATATAATATACATATTATATATGCATATATATACATATTATATACTTATACATACAATATATATTTATATATTATATATTTATGAATCAGAATTATCTGATATCTCTAACTGGACAAAAATAAGGGAGCTTTTTATCCTAGCATGTTAATCTTCTCCTGTTTTTTTTTTTCCTGCTGATTTTAGAAGTGATATCACCTTCCTTAGGATCACTAGAAAACCATTTTAGATAATATCTAATTATGCTCTAAAAGCTTCAAGGTGGTACTCAAAAATAATTTACTTAAGGTAGCTTAATAATGGAAAGTTTCTTCAAAATCTTTTTCTTTGTCTTATATCCCTATACTCTATTCCCATTTCTCTTCCCATTTTATATATCCATTCTAACATGTTTAATGATTTCCTTTCTGTTTATATGTTCTTCCTAAATAGGTATCATTGATTTATATGCATATACTTTAAATTCATATAAAAGTAATTAGGTTGTATAAAAAAAAACTTCTGCCCTGTAAATTACTATGTAATCTCCAAATGTGTCTATAAAGTGACACACTGCAGTTATTTAAACAAAGAAGATTTCCACCTTATTGAGGTGCACTGAAACTTAACAATTTTTATAAGATTTTGATGGCTTTCAATAAATTTATGATTTTTAAAGAAAATTTTAATTTTTTCCTTAATTTTCCCTTTCTTCAAAGAAGCAAAATATTTGAGTAGGACCCAAATTTTTAAAAATGAACCATTTTGCAATTTCTTCCCATTGATTTTAGGGTGAACATGTCTAGACTTTTAAATGTGTTAAATACATAAATTGAGAATAAAAAATTAACATTAGGTATTTTTTTCCTTTGAAGTTTCACAAAATAGGCCATTCAGATATTTGGAACTATGTACTAAAATGTCAGGTAACAGTGTAAAACTAAAGTGGAATTTAAATTTAGTGTTTTCTTGCCCTTAATTATTAAGCTTATTTCACTCATTCATTTCATAAGTGCTAATGCATCAACATAAAAACAGATGTATTCTCAGACCATGCTGCATAATGGATAGTTACTATTCTGGAGATATAACAAAAGATATCCCCTGTGTTCTTACACGAACATTTCTCTCAGTGAAAACACATTTTCTGTCTTTAGTATTCCATTTCTTGACTGTCATTTTTTTGCATCTTTTCCTCTTCTGATTCTAAAATACTCTGTCAATCTTGGATTCCCAAAATAGAACATGATCTTCTAGATATGGAAAGGAGTATAGTAAAAAAAGGGAAAATGAAGCACATTCTGAAATAAGCAAGGCAATATTGAAACACAAAATTGTAGAATTCGTTCACTTTTGAATATGTATGTAAATGTACTGGCTAAGTTAGTATAAGATATAATTCTGTATGATTTAGTTGGCTTTATCTCAGGAATGTAAGGATGGTTTAACATCTGTCTCGTAAATCATATCAATAAACAGAACAAAATTATCTTGGTTGTTACTAATGATCATTAGAGAAAATTAAACATACATTCCTGAAAAACAAGCAAACATATTGAACTCCCTTTAGAAGAATTTTTTTTTAAGGTTTGTAAGTAGTTTTTGTATTAAATCAAATGAAAACATCAAATATAACAGTGAAACACAAGAGATATTTCCACTAACAGAAGAACTAAAATAAAGATCCCTACTATTGACATGTTATATACCATTGATTTGAAAACACTAACCTGTATGATGAGACAAGGATATTAATAAGTAAGCATACTGTAAGGGAGTTAAAATATCATTAATTGTGATGATATAATTAGCTTCAGAGTGATTTTCTTCCAGATGAACACACCCTTTCTCAAGTGTGTTTCTGAGATAATGGCAAGTAAAAGAATGATCCATGAAGAAATGTAAGCACATGATTTTAACCACTGATTTGGCCAATTCTGGTGGAAAAAATAATTTGATACTATGCCCGTGGTCACTTTAAATATTCTTTATCTTCTTTTGCTCATAGTCTCACTCACTTTGAGAAACCAATTATTTCTAGATTCCTCCCCAAACTCTCCCTAACAGTGGATCCGACTAGATTGAATGTGGCTCTGTTTCCATTTATATTCATGACTGTCCAGGGTTAGTGAATGGGATATTGTAAGGAAGCTGTTTGTGAGCATAGGCATCTCAGCTTTAACTAAAAACTTAACCCATGTGTTATGCACAAACAATGAATCATGGAACGCTACATCAAAAACGAATGATGTAATGTATGGTGATTAACATAACATAACAATAAAAAATTAAAAAAAAAACAAAAAAAAACAAAAAAACTTAACCCATGGTCATATCTCTCTGTACCCTCAGTTTTTCTTATTCTTGTGTTCAAATAATGTATGCTACTTTCATATCCACTCAAGGAGGACTGTTATCTCCTCTTATTAGCGGTTAAAGGAGGGAAACCAAGGGGAGATCTTAAAGATGATGGATCTTTGGTGCATTGTCATGGCATTAGCTACGAGTGTACTTCTTATCTAATAGGGAGAAATAGCTCAGTTCGCTGGCCCACAGTTGACTCCCTACAAAGAACTCCATTAAGCCAGTGGTCAATCAAGGCCAGAAGAACTGTGATCAGCTGCACAGGTATTGCCTGTGGTATCTGTGAAAGGATTCAGCATCTCACTATACCATTGTTTTATGCTCAGATTAGGATCTCTTTGAATAACTGAATTTGATCATTCAGGACCTGAAGTGGAAATTTTAATCTTGCTGGATCTAGCCTGAAAGTTTTGTGTGTCTCACAAAATATATTTCAAACATGTGAATTAGCAACATTTGAAAGTCAAGAAATTCACAGTAAGTCTAGATTTCTTTCTTCTTATGAAAAAAATGGCAAAATACTGTAGCATCAGACCTTCTTCCTACATGGCAGGCATCAACTGTAGGTTGTAAGTGTTCTTAATGGACTGACCCTGCAGACTTTGGAGACAGTGACCTCTGACTTTGCCAGTGGCCCTAGTTGTATTTTTGTTCCTGAGACAGAAGTAAATTGAATGTGAATGTGACTGACCACTCTTCTACCCAGGCAATCTCCCCCAAGAGTTTTCCTTGGGCAATTCTGTTCTTAGGAACAAGTCTTAGTATGAAAATGTTATGATTTGAAGTGCTTACATATGCTTCACTGAGAGAATCAGGAAGTAGATGGTTTGAGTTGTCTTCTGGATTTCAATTTTTTTTTCCTTCTTGCTTCTATAGTAGACAATCATCCCTTAAATAGCATTGTTGTGATTATGGCTTGATTGTTTTTAATAATTGTATCTCAAGACAGATGCAGTAAGAAAACAGTGTGAAATCTACTTGTAATGAAGTGTTACTGTTCTGTGCTGGTAGCCTGAAACTTTGAGAACATTTGTTACCCAGAGATATATTAAAACTGAAACCCCCATAGAAACTAGAAACAGAGAATGGAGTAGCAATAAAAAGTCCTAGTTATATGAGGCCTTTATTTAGCAGAATTTATGAAGATCAATTTTATTTAGCATTGTGGCATTGGAGTTTCCTGCAAGAGTTCTTCAGGAGAAGGGTGTTAAGGTAGGAATAAAGCCGTTAAGCAATTAATCTTAAACAGCCCTGTGGGACAGCTGTCAGAAAATCTAATTAATCTGGCCTGAGTCCAAATATTAGGGTATATGAAATTTAGACCAAATCTCCAGCCACAAATTATATTGACAGATTTAACCAGCTGAATACGCTTCATCAAAAACACTCAAATCACCTTTCAAGTCATTTACTAAAGAGTTCCAAAGTTTTTTGAATGGAAATGGGGAAACAAAGTTGATAATACTAACAGCAGGTATTTACTTAATAATGTGTTAAGCATTTTGCACATGTATCTCATTTAATAGTAGCAACCACTCAATGATAGAAGCTCTCAAATTATGCCCATTTGAAAGATGAGAAGCCAAAGTATAGAAAAATTAATAAATTGTCTGAGGTCATGTGGATAGTCAGAAAGAGAGAAATCTGAGATTCAAACTTTCCTGCATGCCTTACTATTCTCTATGTATAAGGGAAAAGTGGGGATTACTTAAACATACTACTATGGTCATCAACGGATTCTATTTTAGTGAGTTAAATAGATTTTTATTTTCCTACTCTGTGATGGTCCCTAAGGCATTTATAGTCTAGTAAAATTACTCAGAGACCCATTGTTAGCCCTCCAAATTTGACCATTTTATTCTCTGATTCAACATTTTCTGTTTTCTTTCTGTTTTACTAATGATTTGAAGTTGCTTATCAGATGTGACAAAATTTCAGTGATGAAGCTCTTTCTCTAGGAAAACATAGATCTCTGCATGCAAAAGTCTCTTAATCTTAAATAGTCTAGTTGATTCTTATAGCAATAATAATAATGATAACACTGGCAAAAACATCATCAGCAAACATTTCTTAAACACTTATTACATGCCAGTACAAAGCCTAGGGATTATATACCATCAAATCTTCTATATTAAAATAAAAATTGCCCCCTGCCAAATAATATTCATTCATCCTTAAGAACTATTTTTTTTTCGTGCTCGCTTCGGCAGCACATATACTAAAATTGGAAGAACTATTTTTTTCTTTTTTTAAATTTTTTTATTGTTATGTTAATCACCATACAGTACATCATTAGTTTTTGATGTAGTGTTCCATGATTCATTGTTTGTTCATAACACCCAGTGCTCCACGCAGAATGTGCCCTCTTTAATACCCATCACCAGGCTAACCCATCCCCCCACCCGCATCCTTAAGAAGTATTTAATGCCATCTACATTCAGAGCAATATATGGAAAATGCAGTCTTCCCCATAGGTTTCTTGTGGAAATTTTGTGATAAAATATAAATGAACATAAAAACAATAAATTCAGGAGAAGACAATGAATTTACAAGCTTTGAAATAAGATGAGCCTGGAGTAGGGTTGCAAGAATAAGGAAATAAAAATGTAAGACATATTGTTAAATTTGAATTTCAGATAAAGGACACTTTTGTTTTTAGCATGAGAATATTCCAATTATTGTGTGTCCTTCCCTAGGTGTGTGACAGTGGACAATTTCTCTAAGTTTCTCTTTATCCATTTGTGAAGATTTAGAATTTCTCTAAGTTTCTATTTATCCAGTTGTGACGATTAGAATTCAATGGCATAAGGTACGTAGCACTATGTCTGCCTCCAAGTAGGTTACGAATAACCAGTTGATTTCAAACATTTGAAGTATGAGGTCCCTAAAGCATGTGAAGTTATTTTTTCCACATGACTTCTAGCCATTAGCATTTTAGTAGCTAGCAACCAGTCTATGACTGTGGGGAATTGAAGATCTAGACACTGAGTTCTAAAATTAAGCATTTTGATATCATAATACCCAAACTCTTACTTTATGGATAAAAAAGAAACAGGAAATCAAATAAGCCTACAGCCAGGATTAGTACATAAACCTCTTCAATATCCATTAAGAGTTCTTTGCAATGCAGCAACTTGTCTTACAGGAAATACTGTTGAAAAACAGTTAATTCAGTAGATTTATGCAAGGATACACACACACACACACACACACAGTCTCTCTCTCTCTCTCACACACACACACATGCACACACGTGTTGGGTAGGCACAGCAAAATTCCAAATCTCCTTTTATAACTTGAATAATATTTTGTTCTATCGTGCAGACACAGCCTATGGTGGTATTTACCACAGCCTATGGTATTTACCTAACTACAGTTGAGTTAATAAACACTAGTATATTTAATCATTGCTAATAAAATGCTCTTCAAGTATGGGTTTTCATCACTAACCACCATCATCCAGAATGTGAAAATGTGATGCATTTTGTATACTTGCTCAGCAAGCTTTTAAGTAACTTTGACTTCTCACCCTAGTAATAAAAAATAACTTACCTCATAGCACTGACTTAAGTTCTTCTTGATAATTTATTTTTATCCTAACAAATGCTAAGGTCTTTTCTAATCAATGATGAGCATCTCACTTTTGCTGACACTGAGCTCTTCAATAGGCACTTTGCAAAGTGAGGCTCATTTGCATTCAACTAGTCATCACTCTGCAAGGTGTAATTTGCGTTTCTGATCATGAGTATAATTTTCCATTAACTTTGTTGCAACATAGAACATAAGTACTCATATTACTTTAACTCTAATCTATTATTTTTAATATACGACATCATTTTTAAAAATCAATCCAAATTTCTGTCTCAGGCTTATGAGCTGTTATTTTTGCAGACATTCAATTCTATTGTTTACTAGCTAAAGAGTTAAAATAACTTATTCTCAAATCAGACAGACCTGTGCTTATATTTCAGTCCTGATACTAAAATGTATTACATTAGGCAAGCAACTTAAGTACTCTGGACTTCAGATTTCTTATTTATGAAATGAGCACACTAACAACAGTCATGGCATAGGGATTGTGTGAGGATATAATGAAACAATGCATGGAAAGTACTTTACCTGGTGATGGACGCAGATAATACCAAACGTAGTCAATATTTGTTTTCTCTTTTTTCAGCTATCATCATTGTTCTTTTAATTTTTCTCTTATTTTCTTGATTATTCCATCACTACTTTTAGTTATTTTCACATTTTACATTAAAGACGATTATTTTATGAAAATATATGTGAATCTTGGAAGGGGTCAGGGGACTTTGGCAGAAGAATCAGGTAATAGTACTCCCTTAGTGGAGGGGAGTTTGTGGAGGAAAAGAAAAACAACAATGGAACACAGTGCTATGATCATCCCCCAAAATTGTGCCATTTCCTTTGACACTTTTGTGGCATACTTACTGATAATTGACAAACTGATATATTTTAGTTTGCACATGATTAGGAATTAAAAAAATGGGCTGGCTTAGGTGTGATGACACTTAGTGGTTTGGCCCATAGTTCTGCTGCTAAGCATGGAAAAAGATGGCTATTGGAGGCTGGTATTAGTCATTAGGATGGTCAAAAAGAAAGCACAGAAACTCTCATATGAAGAAATGTGAATGGATTTCAAGTTTAGACGACATCTAAGTGGACTTCAGAGAAGGTGCTTGACTTGGAAATAGAATTAACTGAGGTCACTTTGAGGTGCATCAATCTAGAAGAAATTTGCTTTCAGGGACATGAATCTTGATAATTAACACTCTTGATGGAAAAAAAGCCTCATTGCAATGAAAGCAGGCTAGACTCAATTATTTTGTCAGTTCTGTAGTAGGTAAGATTTGAGAATACATTTCAGAAAGAACTGTTTCCCATTTTTTCTTGCTTTCCATCCATTATAACATATATGACTTAGGCAATCAAACAAAACAAAAATAACAAGTTTTTTTTGTAAAAAATCGATATAAATATGTATGCAGGTTTATGTAGGGAAACTTAGAAGTTATTATTATGTAAGATTATGAATGAGATCATTAGGAGCACAGAGTTTTAATCTTGGGCCACCACTTAGCAGCTGTGTGAATTTGACTATGTTTTTGACTCTTCTGTACCACAGTTTCATCATCTATAACATGGGGATAATTATATTACCTACTGCATAGAATTGCTGATAGGATGAAGTGAGTTAATACATATAATATAGCTGAACAGAACCCAAGTGCAATGTAATTATTTAATTTTAGCTATTATATTACTGACTGAAATGGTGCAAGCCATTTCTTATATTGCCAATTTTTTTATTATGCCTTGATATGACATGTACTTATGTATTTTTAAATTCCCTAAATATATTATTTATTCCAATGACTAGAAAAGAGAACATAGCAGACAGAGGTTCAGATGGGTTGGTTGGATTAGTAAAGAGCCATTTGAATGTTATAATTTGAATCATATCCAGGAAGGAAAATTTATTTATTTTTTTTATATAATGTGCTTCTTACATATAATCCTATTAATAAAACAATCTATTTTTTTTTTTCAGATTTGTGAGGTTTGTCAAAATGAATCTCTTCTTCTGGTTTGCTGACTAGGTCTCAAGAATTGGAAATAATTTTAAAGTATGTGACTGACAAGTTTTGAGCCATGTCATCATGACAACCGAACTAAGCAATATATCATTGTGATGAAGATGGCAGAGGAGGTACCAGGAGGGTGGGGTAGCAGAAACAAACAGAAAACAATGGTCTATGCTGAGATGATCAAATAACTCCAATTATCATTGACACCGATTTAAGGCCAAATTTACTCCCAAAATGCAGCATGCATTTTTTACATAATCATACAAATAATCCATTTACATACAGTGACCTTGTGATGGAAATATATTTAAAATCTGCAACAAAAACACGTCCTTACCTGTCATTTCATAGTTTAATTTGCAGATGAATAGTAACATACATTTAAAAAGTTGGTGCTTCCTCTCTGTTATGCCACTATTTGCAAATAATAATAATAATTATCATGGCAATACTTATTGAGCAGTTACCGTGTGCTAAGTGCCATCCTAAATCTCACCTGTTATTACGCTTTTAAATTTCCCAGTAATGCTATCAAGTGTACATTTTTATTGCCTTCAGTTATTATTTTTAGGGAACTATGGCTTAAATTAGTTACTTGCCCAATGTCACCCAGCTAATACTTGGCAGATCACGACTGAACCCAGGTCTTGATTCTCAACCTCTATGTAGTACTGCCAGAAATAGTATGATGGATGGTGAAAGTTGGCCCAGAGCTCAAGGGCCATCTAGTAGTTCTCAGAATATGGGATGTCAAGCCTGACCATATAAAATAGCTTTAAGTGGTTTATGAAATCGGCATCAAATGATATTAAAGATGAGGAAGTTATTCCCTGTTTAATTCTTTTTTTTCCTTAACTTATTTCATTTAAATTCAATTAGTTAACATATAATGTATCATTAGTTTCAGATGTAGAGTTCAGTAGTTTATCAGTTGCTTTTAATACCCAGTGCTCATTACATCATGTGCCTTCCTCAATGCCCATCACCCTGTTACCCCATCCCTCCACTCACCTCCCCACTCCCTGCTCAATTCTTGCTCAACCAGAATTATCCTGAGAAAGCATTAGTCTGGTGATTGTTGCTCTAACTCCCTTGAACATGAGATAATTTTTATTTTTTAGAGTGGTCCTTATAATTCATGGTCTTCAGCATCAGGTAACCAACAATGTCTAGATAGAATCAAGCAATATTTAGTTTGTTGTTGATGTATTTTCATATATTGTTTAGTTTGTTGCTGGTTTATTTTCTTTTTTTCAAGAAAGATTTTATTTATTTACTTGAGAAAGAGAGAGAGAGCACTAGCAGGGGGAGAGGGAGATGCAGGCTTCCTGCTGAACCGGGAGCCTGATGGGGCTTGATCCCAGGGTCCTGGGATCATGACCTGAGCCAAAGGCAGATGCTTAACCAACTGAGCCACCCAGGTGCCCTGGTGTATTTTCTATCAATAGAAAAAAATTTCATTTGTAGAACTGATATAAAATGAAATTCACTTATGTAAGTAAAGGGATAGTGTAAGTTACATTTGAGTATAGTAATATCCTAATAGAAGTATGAAAACGTGTAAAACTTGGAAAAGTTTGCATTTCAAACAGTTTCTGAAATTTTCATACAGCTTTGAGTTTAAATTCTGCCACTCAGCCCAACAACCACACCTACCCCCTGCCACACTGCCCTATCATTGTGTTTTACTGTATAAACCTCAGGAAATCATTTATGTCTTAGGATTCACACCTGAAAAATGGGATATGAGAATACAAATCTTATAGGATTCTTGTCTTATTAAATGTCTAAATATATGTGTAGTGCTTAGTTCAGTGGTAGATATCTTATAGTAGTCATCTGTAGATGGACCGTTAATATTATTTGCCAGCTTTTCATTCTCTTTCTTTTTTTCCATATCTCATATTGGTTATCTCTGTATCAAAAGTTAAATGTCACATTAAGTGAACTTAGAACCAGAAAAAGCTTAACTCTCTGAAACCAACCCCCATCTCTGAGTAAAGTTAGGTTTTGTCTAAAATGAGAATACAATTTATAGTAACAGTTATTGTAGTACCAAAATTTTAAACAGATGAAGTACTCAAATTAACATTAAACAATTATTTAGTATTTTTTCTTACCATATCTATTTTTTCTTTTTCTTTTTTCTTCTTTCCTTTTCTTTTTCCTTTTTTCCCCTTCTTTCCTCCCTCCCTCCCTCCCTCCCTTTCTTCCTTCCTTCCTTCCTACCACAAGTCAGTCTAATTATGCATGGTCATATATAACCTGAACCATAAGGCTAATCAGAATGTGACAGCCCTGTCATCAAGTATAATAAGGGTCAAGAAATTAAGGTTTCTTATAGATACTTCTTATAAGAGATATTCTGGAATTCACTGAAAAAAACTGAATGGTGATGAGCTATCATTTTATGGTATTAGTAACATCAAGTGGCAGAATAGCTTTTCTCTTCTGCTTCTGATGGGATGAAATCTGGTTGATGGAAACAAATGTTTGAATTCCACAGAGACCTAAAATTAATACTTTTTTTCTGGTTACAGGGCCTTTGCATGTGAACATATATCTGACTGGAATAAGTTATAACCCCACCTAGATTTTTTTCTTTTACTTTACATTAGTGCTTCTTATTGTACTTATGAATTACCTCATATCTGGAGACTTTGTTCAAAGGCAGACTCTGATTTAGTAAGTCTGGAATATGCCCTGGGATTTTGGATTTCATAGAAGCTTCTAAGTAGTGTAGATGTTGATCCACAGACCATATTTTGACAGGCAGGCATTTTATCACCTCCTTAGAAAGACCTTCCATGCTCTTGCCATTTAAAGTAATTCTCTTCCTAATATTATTTTGCTTGTTTATGATTTGCTTGTCTGTCATTTCTAGATTATAAACTTCACAAGGTTGGTGACAATGTTACGTTGCTCATGATATCTCTAGTACCTGACACCTTGTAGTTGCCTACAAAACAGATAAAGAAATAAATGAAGTTACTTCTAGATTGTTTCAGTGTGTCACAATATCTAGATCAGCAATTCTCAGATTTTAGCATGCATCACAAACCTGCATGGGCTTGCTAAAATGCAGATTGCTGAACTCCCCCATGCAGTTTCTGACTCAATAGGTCTAGAGTGGTACCTGAGAATCTGCAGTTCTAAGTTTGCAGGTGTGGCTGAGGATGCTGGTCCAGAAACTGCACTTTGAGAACTGACCTATAATAAATGAACTTAATAGTAATTGCTCTCAAAAGATGATGCTGGAATGCTGATTCCATCTCTGAGGAAATATTCAAGCCATCTAATTTCCCTGCTTATTTAGCACTTAGGATTCAGTTTCCATATATGTGTTTGTGTGTGTGTGTGTGTGTGTGTGTGTGTGTGTGTGTGTATATATATATATACATATATATATATATATGTATATATATATATATATATACTCTTGAAAAAAGAAAGGGAAGAAGAGCTGTCCCTGCATCAGATCTCCTTATAGATTGTAGTCACACCAGGCTCCTTTTAAGTCTCCCGTCATGTCCCTCATACACTGCCTTTTTCTGACATTTTGCAAACATCTGAGCTGGCCCTTGAGATCACTCACTCTGACTCGCCTGGTTCGGTTTCCTTCACAATAGCTCAGAGCCCAACACAACTTCTCTTTCCTTTCTTGTTCTCCCTCTCTCTTTTTTTAAGCATTCAAAGCCTTCCTTCTTGCTCAAATTATGTTCTTTTTTTTCTTTCCTCTTTGTATTGATGAAGCATCTCTGGAAAGTGGAGGAGACTGAATAGTTGCTGTATAAGCTTTCTGGTGCATGGAGAGACATTGAAGTCATTATTGTAAAGTGCATTGTGAATTTTAAGAAGGACTATATGATATCTCATTCTTCCTTTAATTATGTTCAGCAAATACTAATATGGGTAATGAAAATTAGAATTTTGGCCACAGCAGGATGTGAAATGGTATTTTCATTTAAATATTGATTAATAAAAGGTATTTTAAAGAGAAATTAAGCATTGATTCAATGTAAAATTTAGATCAGCAAGCATTTTTTAAGATGTGTGTTTTAATAGATGTCACATTAAAGTTTGATTTAAAGCTGTCAGGAACATCTGACTAAAGATAATGTAAATAAATTCAACAAAATGCATTGTTTTCCCCCCAAAAAAACACAGGCATAATGAAGGTAATGTTAGTTTTATTTGTAAAGTTAAATTTTTAGTGTTATATATTAAGTTCCATTGCAATATTTTTTTTCCTACAAGTCTCCTTCCACATAAAGATCTGATGAAGTTGTGATGAAAATTATTGCTTAAATGACATGTGAAAGAATTGAAAAATTATCATTTGAATAAGGAATACTTTGTGATTCCAACTCAGTTCTCTGACCTGTATTTTATTGTCTATATTTTAGCATTTATTATTATCATTTTTAAAAATTTTATTTATTTGAGAGAGACATAGCATGAGCAGGAGGGAGGAGGCAGAGGGAAAGGGAGAAGCAGGCTCCCTGCTAAGCAGGGAGCCTGATGACTGGGGCTGGGGATGGGGGGGCTCCATCCTAGGATTTGGAGATCACAACCAGAACCAAAGACAGATGCTTAACTGACTGAGCCACCCAGGTACCCCTAGCGTTTATTCTTATATAATTTCCTAAGTTGTTATCTGATTAGGTTTGTAGAAAATAATGCCTTTGTAGATTAGGATGCTTGATTTTTAAGATTTAGGATACATGATGTAGTGAGGAAATAGAGGAAATAAAAGGGACATGTCCTTGGCATTTAATATTTATCATCTTTTTGGAAAATTTTCATTGCTCTGAAGGAGCCAGATATGAAAGAAAATGTGAAGTGGAAGTCATAGGTCTGCCATATTATTACAGGTTTATTTGAACTAATTACAGCATAAATGCCACATTGGTTTTCACTGATTCATTCGCTGGACAGTTCTTCAAGCAGGCAGGAGAAAACTGCTAGAGACATTTTCAGTAGTGCTGAGACTCTTTAATTAAACTCTGGTTGATGTTCCAGAACCTCTCTTCAGAGCCTGGGGGAATAATAATACTTATTTACAAGGTACCTTTTACCCTAAGGCTTTCCGGTCACCTTATTACAGTCAGTATACCAGACTGTCCTAAAAAGGAAAAGCAAACGTTCTGTCTGAATTGATAACAAGTGCATATGTTTTTGTGTGAATGTGAATTTTACAGATTAAAATACTTCAGATTCCATTCTGTCTTTAATACTCATCAAAATAATCCAATATATAAAGAGATAGTGAGGGAAAAAATTAGGACTCTTTCTGATTCCTGATGAGCTTCTATCCTCACTCCCTTCCTATGACTACATACTTATAAATCTGATTAGGTAAACTAGAAATGTCTTTGAGAGAATTCAATAACTTTCCTAGTTTTTAATCCCAGGAAGGAATCTATTTCTTTGCATATTTAACTATTTATATGTAACTATGTGTTCTGTCTCTTTTATCCTACCCCCTAAACTTATTCCAGAAATATTTCAGGTGGCTTATAAAAAGACATATAATAAAGAATGGATACATTTAAAAAACAGGCTAAAAAATGAGGCAAAGAAAAATAAAGATGTGGAAATAATACAGAACTATGTGTTAAGATACTCTATAAAATACACGCACTTTAACTGATGCAGACAGGCTGGGTCCAAGGACCCAGAGGGGGTCCCACCCAGCCAAGAGGGTGTTTGGCTTTGCACAGGATAGAAATCAAATGTGAGTCAGAGAAAGTAACAACAAAGTTCTTCAAATAGAGTAAGTGACAGATAGAGAATAGCAGATGGAGTATCTGAGAGACTCCGAAAGGAAAGGAAAATGAGTCTCATCTTTTCTCGGGGTTAGGGGTTTATATGGAAAAAGAAGTCTAGGATACATGTTCCTTAGGCATCCAGGGTAGACTCCAATCAAGCATGTGTCAGGTGAACAATAGGAGTTATTCCATAAAATACTAAAGATAAGGGGTTTTGATGCCAGGATCGGCTTCATTTGTTTTAAACTCATGTCCTAGGCTCCAAACACCTAATAACATCCAAGAAGAGCCAGATCCTGCTCTGTCTTTGCTGTTTGTCTGCTAGGCTCCGTTTCTGAATAAGCCAAGAAATATATGCTCCAAAGTCAATTTTATTGCATGATAATTTAATTTAATTAACAAAATAATAAAAATACATTCTTTTTTTTCTAATACCATCTAGTGCTGCAAATACATCACCATCATTTTCTACTTATGTACAGTCTACCTGTACCCTAGCCACACCATATACTTTGTTGTTCCCTGAAACATCACATTTCTGGTCAACTACTTCACTTTTTATGGGCAGTGCCCAGTATGTGTATGTCCCCTCTGCCTCTGAGAATTCTATGTATGCTTCATGCCTCTACTCTTATACCATGTCTTTCATGAAGGCTTCCTCAATCTCGCAATTTGGAATTCATCTTAGCCTCCTTTGAACTTTCATAGAATGTCTAATTTATTTATTGTGTGTTTTATTATGCATGCGTATCTTCCCCTACTGAAATCATAACCTTCTTAAGAGGAGTAATCATCCATTAATCACACTTCTTGTTTCAGTTCTTTTTTGGAATAAGGTACAGCACAAGTACATATATAAGTAAATAATCTTTGCTTCTTGTTAGATCTGGAATAATGCCCCTTACACATAAGATATATGATAGATGTTTCCTTTATAAATAAATGGGTGGTGAATAGCAGACAGAGTAAGCAGGCTAGGGAGTGTTGGAAATGTTATCCCATACAGTACAATTATAGGAAGATTATCATTAACAATAATGTGTTATTACAAGTATCATCCTGATAATGTTAACATTTATTATGGCGCACCTGCACATACCACCCAAAACCAAACTTTCATCTTATCATTCACCTGCTCAAATTTCAGTGTCTGCTTGGTGTGTTAAAGATTTAAAGCTTCATTTTTTTTTTTTGCATTTGTGACATTTTTGTTATCTGTGCTCTTTATCAAATAAAGTAACATACATATCTGAATGTATGAATACTCTACTTCTTGGTATTCCCTATGGTTCTCCCTCCCTTCTCCCTCTCTTCCGTGGTCCCTCCCTCCCTCCCACCCTTCCTTCCTCCCTTCCTTCCTTCCTTCCTTCCTTCCTTCCTTCCTTCCTTCCTTCCTTCCTTCCTTCCTTCCTTCTTCTTTATTCTCCCTTTCTTCTCTGCTTTCCCCATCATTCTCTCTTCCTTTTCCCTCCTGTACTACCTTTATCTCTTCCTTCCCATTTCCTTTCCTTTGTGTCCTTCTTTCTTCTTGCTTACTGTGTGCTACATCTTGATCTGAGCATGCCACAAACACTGTGAAATACTTACTGTGCTTAAGGAGCTCACAGTTTAGAGTAAGTCAGGTCATTTTTTTTTCTTTTTTCTTTTTTGTTTCTTTTATTTATTTTTAAAAACTATTCTCAGTAGGAATCATGCTTATTCTCAATTGTGGGACAACCCATCATTACTTTTTCTCAGTCTTCACCTGATATCTGCATGAATGTTACCCTCATGCCCTTCATTCATGCTTTCTCCAGAATGGAGGAAGCTTTCATAACCATCCTCACAGCAGATGCAAGCTGCCCTACATTTGCTGCTCTGCATTTCATTTCTTTAGTTCTTTACAGTATGCCACCATTAGTGTTCTTGAGTTGGTTGTTTGTTTCATACGTGCTTGTCGCATGTTGCTCAAAGTTATTGGGTAGTTTTTATATAAGTCCTCATTGTTTCTAACATAGGTCCTCATGGGTGATTTGCTTAATCAATTGAACACTTAAGATATTGAAAAGAACTAAGCCAGAAAGAAAGAAAAGGCCTTTTAGAAATAGTGAAAACAAAAGTTGACTTAGAAATAGTTGTGATTTAAAAAAAAAAGATTTATTTATTTATTTTCAGAGAGTGAGGGAGGGCCAGAAGGAGAGGGGCAGAATGGGAGAGAGAGAATCCTAAGCTGGCTCCACACCCAGTACAGAGCCCAATGTGGGGCTCGATCTCACAACCTTGCGATCATGACCTGAGATCACAACCTGAGCCAAAACCAAGAGTCAGATGTTTAACCAACTCCAGCACCCAGGAGCCCCTGTGATTTTTTTTTTTTTTAAGTAGAATTGTGTACAATGAACTCTGGAAGAATAGCATCAGATATCACTAGTGCTTATGGGTATAGGATTTGGGGACTTTTATTCTCTTCTGTGCACATTTCTATATGGCACAGCTATTTTTAAATATGTGTATACTGTTTTTCTTAAAATAAGTAAATTAAGTTTCATAAACTTATTAATTTGTCATATTGTGTGCTGAAGTATGTATGCCAGAATAAAAACTTTTCCTAATGGATTTTGAATATCCAAAGACAAACCGCATATGTTTTGCCTCCAGGGAATACTCTAGGTTATCAATACATTTATAGAAGACAGATATATGGCTGCTTTGTGAAAGAAATTTCACTCTGTATTTCACCCTGTTCAAGGACATTATTATTCATTGTTTAACAATAGAGGGCAGTAGAATAATGGCTCACAGAATTTACTTTAGACTAAACTAACCATGTATCCTTCATTCTAACCTCTAGAAAAATCATCAAAATCGGTCTAACGTGTTTATAAGGGAAGAAAAGTCAGTGTCATGATTTTGCTTTTCATTTGCCAGAATGCATGTTTACTCAGAGAGGAAAAATCAGTTTGGAGGTATTCAGAATCGGGCTCTCTTTCTTTGACTTTGCGTTAACTTTTCTGGGCTTTGAAGTTTCCATCAGAACATTAATAAGCAATATTTACATTTTCCATCAATCTCCTCATGAGGTATGCCTATTCACAAATTTAGAGAAATAGAAAATCAGTTTAAACCAGCTTCAAAATACTTAATGGTTTTTGGGAAAATAACACTTTAAGCAACTGAATTAAACAATTTGTGTTCAAATGTGCTTGGTCATATAGGTTATGTAAAACTCAACTATTGCAAGCTAAGTGTCCTCAGGTGTGAGACTGACAGAGTGCAGCCCAGGGAAATTCTGATTAAAGAGGCAGCTACGGGTGTCATGCCGAGCCGTATAGGAGCCAAAGGCAAAAGACAACTCAGTACTCTGATCATCTTTATTCAAAGTCTGTTTTGTTTATCATGGACTTTTAATATTAATTTCGATTTTAAAAACTTATTGAAATAGTATTTTTCTTGATTACTTCTTTTTCTTTTTTTTTTTGACACTGCTTAAATGTCTCTGAGGTATCTCACTCCCCTCATCCTAAGTCCCAGCCCTAGTAGCTACTCAAACCAATATACTGTTGAGTCACAGCAACATAAGAGAACATTGAGATGAGGTGGAATAATAGAAAGGGAAATAAAAGGTGAATTCAAGACTCAGAAAGACTGTCATCAACAGAATATCCTGCTGTGCAGAATTCTTAGTCTGATACATAATGAAATATTATCTCAATAAGTCATGCTTCAATCCTATTTAGAATTCAGCTGTCTCTTTTTCAAGAACAAGTATGAACTTCTACTTTGATCACATATTTCTCTGTACCTGTATTATAAAATGTACGGGTTTAATTTCTTATTTCAGAGAGAAAAACAAACTAAAGGAAATCATGTTGAGTCTAAATGTAATACTCAATTCATGCCTTTCTTTTGTCATCTTCTCTCCTCTTCAGAACCTGGGTCATCTTCTCAGACCCTCTCTCTCCTAAGAAAAACGACATTAGTGCCAATAATCCTTGATCTTCTGGGAAAACTCTAACTTACCTACTAACTTCAAGCAATCTGATGCATTATCAGACTTTCCCCTAAGTCTTATCAACAGAGCAAAATATAAAAGAGGTAAAGAAGGAAGGAAAGAAAGAAGAAAGAAAGAAGGAAATAAAGAAAAGTTAGTTAGTTAGTGGTTTAAAATAGGCTTATCCAGTTAAGGCAGTGGAGTGAATTCTGGCTATCCCCATCTTGGATTTAACAGATGACTCTTAGGAGTTCGAATTGCACACTTTAGAAAAAATATTTTTCAATGAGCTGAGAGAAAAATAATTTTACACTCAACTAAGTTGTGTAGTTGCTGTGTTCCCTAGTTGGAGAACCATATTACAGGCTCAGAAAAGTCTGGCACATTTTCCCTGGGGGACTACCTAGCATTTCCCAAACATTTATGACAGTGAAAGAAAATTTTCTTTTAAAATATAAAACCAACACAAATATTTCATAGAATTGCTATTCTGAGAAATACAATTTAGGAAATGTTGATCTTTATTCAGAATATAAAGGCCTTAATTATAACCTGATGCATGTTTTGGGTATGATTCTGAATAATAGAAACATAATGATAATAATAATAAACACAGTAACTAACATTTGTAGAATATTGAGTTTTTCTCTGGGTTGGGATATTTAGAGAACAGATATCTTAACTGACTTCCCCTCTCCTCTCCTTATATTGTTCCCTTCTTTTGTCAAAGTATTAACATTATAAAAAATTGCACATCACAAGTTAGAACATATTTGAGTTACCAAAATACAAGTATGAACAGTATTCCTGATGAGGCCTGGAGCACAACGGGCATTTCAAAGTTAATAAAAACTATTTTCTTTATGGCCTAAATTTGTTTTGCACTATACCACTCTCTCTTAGCTCTGAGCAGTTATATTTTTATATCATAGTTGTGCATCTCTTATTTATTCACAAGACGAATAGTTTCATGAAAGGGAGAAGTTTCTGTTTCACATGCATTGGATTATTACTACTGTATTCTCTGCAGCTCATCTTAATACCTGATGTAGGGTAGGCCTGCCAAAGTACTTACTGAATAAACAAATTTCTAGAAGCTTGCTTCCTAAAATTTTAGACATGATGCTATCTTTTAGATGACAATTTATTTTTCATTAGAGACCCTACTTGTATTTATCCAATTAGAAACATGTGGAGCAATAGATGACTCAATAGGTCTAAAATTCAGTTTTATATTTAGTAGAAGGAATTTGTGCAGGAAGAGATTGTCTTCTATTTATTGTTTCCCATACCCTAGAAAGAGATTGGTTTTATATTTTCTTGATAAAGAAAATCTAAAGTTATGCATTGTTTTGCCATTTCAGAATCTTAGAGCATATCTCACATTCAAGTGACCAAGAAGGGGATCCTTAGGTGATGCCAAATGGCAGAATCATCCTTTAACAAGTCTCAGACATTTTTTTGCTATGGATAATCAAACAATATCGGGTCATAATGTGATTGCTTAAATTTTTCTGTATGTCTTCCCAACATTCAGTAGTAGAGTGAAATAGAATGGTTGAATTGATGGGAACTTCTAATTGACGAGAACTTTGTGAAGTTTTATCTGTAGACACTATCTCTGCACATATGACAGTGGCCACAAAGACTCTTGCCAATGCAGTAAAATGATGCTTTTGAGACTACATCTACACTGGCAGCAATGGAGAGTTTCCTTTTTCAACTCATTATTGTCATCACCAACTATCTATCCCCTTTGATGATATTCTCTCTTGATTTGAGAAAGCAAAAGCCTGGTTTGTATAATTCTTTTTTTCATCTCACTAGAAGCTAGCTTGGTTGTATTAAATACACACACACACACACACGTGTGTGTGTGTGTGTGTGTATAGTCATATTTATATATTTATAGGCATATATATATATGCATATAAGACAAATCAGCTCACAATTTCATTCATTGGATGTTAACCTACTTTAAGTATTAATTTCTTGAAACTCATTCTTAGTTCTATTTTCAAGAGGCAGTTCATTTGTGTTTTAAATTATAGGCCAATAATTCTTGCTGGAAAGGAACAAGAGAGTTATTATAAATAAAAACTGACTCATAAATATATTGACCCAACATCTAATAACACTGACCTACTTGCAGTGTGTATTTAATTAAAATAGCATTAGACAGACAAAATTAACCTCAGAGAATAACCAAAGCAAATGGCTATAATAAATGCAATTACCTATTACTATTGTTATACATCACTGAAAGATTTTCATCAATATCTTCTGAAAGATAATTGCATAATAAAATTCAGACATAAAATGTTTCTCCCTGAATATTTGATTTTTTAGTCTTCAGGATGAGAGTTGTTTTTTGTTTTTGTTATTTTTTAAGTCTGAACTTTTTTTGACATTGCTTACAAAGGAGATACTTGAATGATGAAATAAACCTACACAACACATGAAAGAAGATGGGCCACTTGAGAAGAAGTAAATTAAATCCCTTAAATTTAAAAAGAAGGCGGACAAAGTTGTTTTTAAACTTTCTAACAAGGAAGAATGAAAAATAAGCATAACTGGCATAGAAAATATAGGTGGGTATATAAATGTTGGGTATTAATAAATATATTTAACAATTCAACTCTTTGTACTCCCTTAGGGTAGCACTAGAACAATTTGACATATCTTCAACATAACATCAACAAAGAAATATTACCAGAATTTAAGAAAAGAAAAGAGAAAAAGGTTATGATAAAATCTTTTGATGTTGATAAGTTTAGGTTCTTTTATTCTTTTTTTTTTTTTCTTTTTTTTTTTTAAGATTTTAGTTATTTATTCATGAGAGACAGAGGAGCAGAGAGAGAGAGAAGCAGAGGGAGAAGCAGGCTCCCAAGGAGCAGGGAGCCCGATGCGGGACTCGATCCCAGGACCCTGGGATCATGACCTGAGCCGAAGGCAGACGCTTAACCATCTGAGCCACCCAGGCGCCCTTAGGTTCTTTTATTCTGATGGTAGAACATAGAGGTAGAACAAAGCTGTTTTAAATGCTGTATTTCTTTTCATAGTTCATATGCATTTCTGGAAACTCTCCTCAAGACAAATTCCAAAGTAAGTAAATTAAACATTTTATAGTATCACTCCTTGTTTTTGAGAATTATAGGCTAGTGCTTTTGCTACAGTGTAGGGTTTTGTTTGTTTGTTTTTAGTTGAATGTAGGTAATTACATATTAGAATGCAGAAAGGTAGGCAATTTGGCTACTTGGTTGCAACTATTACGTAAATGGACTAAGTTTCATCTTTCAGGACAGAACGCAAAATTCCTTGAGGAAAAGTAACCCTTTAAACATCTTGAAACTGCTCTTTCACAGTTACTTTAGACCAATTGCATACAGGAGCTCATCTGGTCCTCATGAGGTCATAGGAGGATTCCAGATCCCCCCCCTTCACAGCACATACTCAATACATCCCAAATAGGGAAAATACTACATTTGGAAATATACGAGTACTATAAAAATATTTCTTTAACTGTATAAATTAAAACAGATGTGACAGTAGTATTAATTCTGTAATATTTTAAAATTGAAGGTTTCAAGGTTGTGGGGAGAGGCTTAAGAAAACCCTTATCTCAAGAAGAGGTTGCACAGGTGATAGTAACGTCCCAATGTTAGAAAAGCAACACTGTCTTCCAAAGGGGATTATGTCTTTCTTACCACTGAAAACCCAGTGCCTGGCATGGTTGACTGGCACATAGTAAGCACTCAAAAAAATGTTTATTGTTTGACAGCATTAGCCTGCCTTGATAAAATGGAATTGTGGCCATTTTGATCTCATGGATTCTCCTTCATGCTTCACATTTGCTAGGAGAAGACTAAAACAATGGTTGACAAAGTATAAAGAGGACGGGATCTACAGCTTGGACCTGGAGAAATCTGAAGGAAAGAATAATAAAAATCCTTCAGTTTCCAGACACAACTCTTTCTCTGGAAGGTTGGACCTTTATTATTCTCTTTACTTCTTTGGGGAAATAGAGCCCTGAATAAGCTTCACTTGCTCATTGACAATAAAAAGAACAATAATTATTCAAGAACATGATGAGAATTATCACTGGTTCCAGTTCATGGTATCTAGAAGTTCCTAAATCAAGTGTTATGAGGTATAGACATCTTTTTATGGATAGCTTCTTGGGCTTTCTTTCCAATCCAGCTCCTGGGGAAGAAAGCTGAAGAATGTATAGGGTACATATGAATAACATTTTGGGAATCTTGCCAAAGTTTTGGGGTTACCAACCTGCAAGCCTGTCAATTGCTTTTAATTACTTTTTTATAATTGTTTAAAATATCTTTTTAGGGATGCCTGGGTGGCTCAGATGTTTAAGTGTCTGCCTTCAGCTCAGGTCATGATCCCAGAGTTTCGGGATGGAGCCCCATGTCCAGTTCCCTACTCAGTGGGGAGCCTCCTTCTCCCTCCCCCTCTGCCTGCTACTCCCCTTGCTTGTGCTCTCTCTCTGTCAAATAAATAAATAAAATCTTAAAAAAATAAAATATCTTATTAAATTTAAAACCCAGCATGTAACTATTTCTCTGTACATGTGATTCAGATGCTTATTAT
Organism: Eumetopias jubatus; assembly: GCF_037043125.1. Classification (NCBI taxonomy): domain Eukaryota; kingdom Metazoa; phylum Chordata; class Mammalia; order Carnivora; family Otariidae; genus Eumetopias; species Eumetopias jubatus. The sequence continues at coordinate 101,521,754 of NW_028274811.1, forward strand.
TGAAAGTATTATACAAAATGGGTAATGTTCAATAATTATTTTCCTTATGTTCACTTTATAATTATTTATTATATAGAAAATGTCTTTATGCATAAATTCACTTTTTTACATCCAAATTTGAAAATAAAAGTAACATAAAATATAAAGCCTATGTCACTAAGAATGGGGATGTTCTTAGCTGTTAATAGAAAGCAAAACCACATAGAAAACAATCTTTCTCAGCTAGAAATATATGTTATATTACCCTTTTAGTAGGATGAATATTTTTCTTCCAAGAGTTTCCAAGTCATACCATCTCTTTGACCTCATTAGTTTGCTTTGAGGCTTACTAAATTGAAGACAGGAGTAGGCACAAAATTTGCTTTTAATAAGATCCTAGCAGTTTCTTCATTTGAGTATTGGATTTGCATTACAATAGCAAGAATGCAAATATTTGGTATTGGACATTGTACTCTTCATAGATTAATAAAATTCAAATAGTTTAATGAAATTAAAAAAAATTAACTCTGGTGTGGATTTTTCATGACCATTGAAAAAGTCTAGAGCAGATGAAGTAGTTTGAAATACTTTATTGTAATGTTTTTTTTGTTTTAAATTTGAAAGAATGAAGACAAGAACCTTAAATATCTTTTAAATTGAGCTCACAATTTTTTCTTTATGAGGCCTTTACTGAGCCTTGCTGTTGGCCCTACATCTGTGTTAGTTTCCTAGGGCTGCCATAACAAATTATCACAAACTGGGTGGCTTAAAACAACAGGAATTTATTCTCTCACAGTTCAGGAACACAGAATTCTGAAATCAAAATGTTGGCAGGGTTACTTCCTTGTGGAGGCTTTGAGTGAGAATCTGTTGTATTCTTTTCTCCTAGCTTTCTGTGGTTGTCAGCAGTCCTTGGCATTGCTTGGCTTGTCGCTGCATCACTTTGATTTCTGCCACTCTAATGGCTTTCTTCCCTGCATGTTTCTCTGTGTGTCCTCTCTCCTCTTTATAAGGACAACAGTCACTGAAATGAGGGCTCTTCCTAACCTAGTATGACCTTATCTTAAGTAATTACGTCTGCAAGAACTTGTTTCCAAATAGGGTGACATTATGAAGTGCCAGGTGTACGTGAATTTTGAGGGGACACTATTCAAACTTTACTGTGTATTGGTTTCTTCCTCATGGCTTAACAAAACTCAAACTCTTTTTTTTCTGGAGTAGATTTCTCCTTACAGCTCAAAAAGTCTGGACTATATGAAGTATATTCAGCCTTCCTGTTGGTACAGGGCCCTGCCTTTGTATAACATCCTCTGTAGCAACTCTGCACAAATCTAACTTATCAATTACCACTTTAAAACAAAATCATTGCCATTCCTTTTTCTCCTTAAGAATGCAAGCTTTTTGAGGAAAGGGAATATGCCTTGGCATGATTGAAATCTTAAGTTTTAACAACTATCTGGCACATAGAAGGCAAACTGTTGACATGGTTAATTTATTCATTCATTTAGTCATCAAATACTTGTGGAATGCCTACTGTGCGCTGGCACAACCAATATAGCAGAAGGGAGAACACATTAATCTATTTTGAATTACATACCTATTTTGAATCATAGCCCTATTTGAATATTGAGTCAACAATTTTCTAGAAAGTATACGTACGCACATACAGTTTATCATACAATTCCAGGGTTCATAGAACCCAGAGATTCATGAATTCTTGGTTAAAAATCCTGGTATTGGTCATATATAAAGTATTTATCTTGCTTCCATTTTCTCATCCCCAGAGTAGTGCAAGACTACTCGGTAATACTTGTTTTATCAATTAGAATACATTTGGCAGTAGATAACAGAAATCTCAATTAATATTGTATTAAACCGGTATCGCTTTATTTTCTCACTTAAAATTAATTGTATATATTGGCAGTTGCTGGCATTTTTTTAGTTCCTCAACGAATTCATCCAAGATCTAACCCCTTAGTCTCTGTCTCCCTTCCTAAGTCAGGGTATTGACTTTGGGTGGTATGACTTTATACAGAGTAGGAAGCAGTGGTTGGCTGGGAAAGTAAGGACCTTATCTTCTTTCCTCTCACATTAGAGAGTAAAAATTCTTTCCCATTAACAACCTAGCAGACTTCCTGTTCTGTTTAATTAGCCAGAAGAGAAAAACATGGAAACCCTTTGGTGCAAGTAATGCTGGGAAATTAGTATCTATCCATGACCAGATTAGATCGATAATGATTTATTTCTGGGGCTGGCTACATTGCCTTGCAGAGCATAATTGAGATTCTCTTAGGAAAGAAGGTAAGTGAGATGACTGTTGAGTAGATGAATGAGTGTCTGCCACACATGTGTAAATCTTAAAAGCTTTGAAAGTGCTTTCCAAAATATAGTCTAATCTAAACATCATACTTGTGGCTCAAGAATTATTTCCCATTTGCAGCTGATGAAACTAAGCCTGAGAAAATAAACTGACTTGCCTAAAACTTCACAGGTAAGGGGCTGAGCTGAGATATAATCTTTTAAGCTATTTGTATCTGTGCACATTTTTTTTTTTAGGATGTTCATTCACATGTCAGTAAGTATTAAAAAAAGATAATGATCCTTTTTTTAAAAAAGAAAAAAAAGACAGTATTAGAGAAGGAGTAAGGGTGAATTCAATTAAATTCATTTGAATTTTCATGTCCGCATTGCATGTACAGGGTTGATTCCCTCAATGTGATAATGGAAAGAAGATAGGTCTAAATTAAATGTATATTAAATGAACTTAGAATTGAGGAGGACAAAGCATGAGAATCCCATGCCATTCTCTATCTTAAAAGAAAGATGCTTAGTAGAAATCTGTATTTAAACTCAGAATTTCTTGCTTTCTCATCCTGAGATTGCAGCAAACAAAATTTATCATCTGCTCTTTAAGAGCTGATAGCAATGAAGATAGGAGTAGAAATGCACCTAGTAACTTCTTGTCTAGGGCTGATTCTACTGTAAAATATGGACTCCTCTGAGCAGTTCAGTTATGTCAGGGGGCTAGAAACACTTTCATTTTTAAAAGAGAATTGGGCCAATAAATAATATTTCTAAGTATTTTTTAAAGATTTTATTTGTTTATTTGACAGAGAGAGAGAGAGAGAGAGCACAAGCAGGGGAAACCGTAGAGGGAGAGAGAGAAGCAGGCTCCCTGCCAAGCAGGGAACCCAAAGCAGGGCTCGATCCCAGGACCCTGAGATCATGACCTGAGCCGAAGGCAGACACTTAACCCTCTTAGCCACCCAGGTGCCCCTCTAAGTATTTATCAAGAAAAAATGTATATACATCATAGTAGATGTTTTCTCCTGGTCAGCATTCATTGCTCTTCTTCTGGTAACCTCATTTTGATTTCTAACTGTGGAACCACCTTTCTGTCATATTCACTAGACATGGCCTTAGGCCTTCCGAGCCTACCCTCTCCTTGTTCTAGGAATTGACAAGTGAGCCACAAAGGGCCAGTTAACCTATTCTACCTCTCAGCTATCAGTATTTAGCTCTGGTTTGCAACCATGAGAGGAAAATAAGATAAATATGGAGCTTTTGCTAGAACCACCAGGAAAGACATGCTATTTTTACACTAAGGTTCCTAAATTACTGGAATTGATGAGGCTGAAGGACAACTTGGCAATCACTGTAAGTGGAAAAGAAGAGAAGACAGAGGGGCTCTCTTATTTATTGAATATCAGTCACATCACAGGCAGTATGTGAAGTGTTTTACACATAGTATCCCATGTAATCTTTACTCAAATCTTATAAAATCAACATTATTTCCTCCATTTTCAGATGTAGTCTTAAGAGATTAAGTGATTTGGGTGCGGAGCAAGATGGTGGAGGAGTAAGAGACCTGGATTTCCTCTGGTCTCAGGAATTCAGCTGAATAGGGATCAAACCATTCTGAACACCTACGAACTCAACAGGAGACCGAAGAAGAGAGTAGCAACAACTCTCTGAACAGAGAACTGACCACTTACTAGAAGGTAGGATGTGCGGAGAAGTGAATCCAAGGCGATATTCAGGAGGATAGACGGCGGGGGAGGGGGCCTCCGTCGGCCACTACCGGCAAGTGATAGAGCCACAGAGCACAAAATCGGAACTTTTAGAAGTTGGCTCCACTGAGGGACGTCACTCCAGTGGCTAAGCAGGAGGTGGAAACCTCCCGGGACAGTGTGGTCTCAGGACCCTTAGGGTCACAGAAAGACCGGGGGTGCCTGAGTGCAGCAGAGCTCCCAGGTATTGGAGCAGCGAAGCCGGCTGCAGAGATGGAGCCGAGGCGCGGGCTCTCAGCTCGGGGTGGCCATAAACTGTGATCCGCGGCCCACTTGGGCCACTGCTCCTCCAGCAGGGACCCAACAAGCAGCAGAGCCGGGGAGATTCCCCGCCTTCCCCCAGGAGGAGCGGCGCGGGAGCGCACAGCAGGGATCTGCTGGGTTTGGAGACTCCACACGGGGTCGGGTGCCAGAGATAGAAATGCTTGGTCACAGGCCAGGTGAGCGCAGAGTGCGGCCGGAGACCGGGGAGACGGGAGTGATTGACTACTTTTCTCTGGGGGCGCATTGAGGTGCGGGGCCCCGAGTTCTCAGCTCCTCCGGGCAGAGAGTGGGAGGCCACCATTTTCACCCTGGTCCTCCAAAGCTGTGCTGAGAGCTTGCAGGGAACAAAAGCTCCTGAGAGCAAACCCAAGCAGCTTGCTTAGCCCGGACTGACAAAGGCAGAGCAATTCTGCCTCCGGCAAAGACATTTGGGAACCACGGCAACAGGCCCCTCCCCCAGAAGATCAGCATGAACAGCCAGCAAGCCAAGACCAAGTTTACCGATCAAGGAGAACGGGAGAACTCCAGTGCTAGGGGAATACTGCACATAGAATTCATGGCTTTTTTACTATGATTCATTAGTTTTTCAAAGTTAATTTTTTTAACTGTTTTTTTTTTTGAATTTTTCTTTTTCCCTTTTTCAACCAGCATCTTATCAATCCCTTTTTTAAAAAAAACATTTTTTATTTTTCATTTTTAGAGTCATATTTTATCCCTTCATAGTAGTTACCCTTATTTTTGGCATATATATATAAGTTCTTCTCTCTTTAAAATTTTGATATACAGTTTCTTCTAACAGATCAAAATATACCCTAAATAACTAGTGTATGGCTTTGTTCTAGTCTCCTACCTGATCACAGTCTCTCCCATTTTTTTTTCTTTTTTTTAAATCTTCTTCTTTCTTCTTTCAAACAACTTCTTATCAATTCCATTTATAAAACCTTTTATAAGTTTCATCTTTACAGTCATCTTCCATCCCTTCATTGTATCAACCCTTATTTTGTACATATATAAGTCTTCCTTTAAAGTTTTAGGAGGCACATTCTTCTAACAGATGAAAATACGCCCAAGATCTAGTGTGTGGCACTGATCTATGCACTAGCCTGATCATATTTGATCATATTCTGTTTTTTTTTGTTTTGTTCTGTTTTTGTTTGTTTTTATCTTTTTCTTTTTCATTTTCTTTTCTTTCTCTTTCTTTTTTCTTTCTTTCCCTTTCTTTTCCCCTGGTTTCAGGTCTTTTCTGATTTGTGTACAGTATATTTGCTGGGGACGTTGTTAACCTGTTAGCATTTTGTTCTCTGATTTATCTGTTCTCCTCCGGACAAAATAACAAGACGAAAAAAATCACCTCAGCAAAAAGAACAAGCGGTAGTACTGTCTGCCAGGGACCTACTCAATACTGACATTAGTATGATCTCGGACCTAGAGTTCAGAATCATGACTTTAAAGATACTAGCTGGGCTTGAAAAAAGCGTGGAAGTTATTAGAGAAACCCTTTCTGGAGAAATAAAAGAACTAAAATCTAACCAAGTTGAAATCAAAAAGCTATTGATGAGGTGCAATCAAAAAAGGGGCACTAACTGCTAGGATAAATGAGGCAGAAGAGAGAATCAGAGATATAGAAGACCAAATGATGGAAAATAAAGAGGCTGAGAAAAAGAGAGAAACGACTACAGGATCACGCGAGGGCAGAATTCGAGAGATAAGCGATATGATAAGATGAAACAACATTAGAATAATTGGGATCCCAGAAGAAGAAGAAAGAGAGGGAGGGGCAGAAAGTATATTGGAGCAAATTATAGCAGAGAACTTCCCTAATGTGAGGAAGGAAACAGGCATCAAAATCCAGGAGGCAGAGAGAACCCTCTCAAAATCAATAAAAATAGGTCAACACCCCGACATCTAATAGGAAAACTTACGAGTCTCAGAGACAAAGAGAAAATCCTGAAAGCAGCTCGGGAGAAGAGATATGTAACCTGTAATGGTAGAAACATTAGATTGGCAACAGACCTATCCACAGACACCTGGCAGGCCAGAAAGGACTGGCATGATATCTTTAGAGCACTAAACAAGAAAAATATGCAGCCAAGAATACTATATCCAGCTATGCTGTCATTGAAAATAGAAGGAGAGGTAAAAAGCTTCCAGGACAAACAAAAACTAAAGGAATTTGCAAACATGAAATGGGCCCTACAAGAAATATTGAAAGGGGTCCTCTAAGCAAAGAGAGAGCCTAAAAGCAAGAAATATTGAAAGGGGTCCTCTAAGCAAAGAGAGAGCCTAAAAGCAACATGGATCAGAAAGGAACACAGACAATATACAGTCACAGTCACCTTATAGGCAATACAATGGCACTAAATTCATATCTTTCAATAGTTACCCTGAATGTAAATGGGCTAAATGCCCCAATCAAAAGACACAGGCTATCAGATTGGATTAAAAAACAAGACCCTTCAATATGCTGTCTGCAAGAGACTCATTTTAGACCCAAAGACACCCCCAGATTGAAAATGAGGGGGTGGAATACCATTTACCATGCTAATGGACACCAAAAGAAAGCTGGGGTGGCAATTCTTATATCAGACAAATTAGATTTTAAAACAAAGACTGTAATAAGAGATGAGGAAGGACACTATATCCTACTTAAAGGGTCTATCCAACAAGAAGATCTAACAATTGTAAATATCTATGCCCCGAACATGGGAGCAGCCACTTTTATAAGGCAATTAATAACAAAAGCAAAGAAACACATTGACAACAATACATTAATAGTGGGGGACTTTAACACCCCCTGACGGAAATGGACAGATCATCCAAGCAAAAGATCAACAAGGAAATAAAGACTTTAAATGACACACTGGACCAAATGGACTTCAAAGACATATTCAGAACATTCCATCCCAAAGCAACAGAATACACATTCTTCTCTAGTGCCCATGGAACATGCTCCAGAATTGATCACATCCTAGGTCACAAATCAGGTCTCAACCGATACCAAAAGATTGGGATTATTCCTTGCATATTTTCAGACCACAGTGCTTTGAAACTAGAACTCAATCACAAGATGAAAGTCAGAAAGAACTCAAATACATGGAGGCTAAAGAGCATCCTACTGAAGAATGAATGGGTCAACCAGGAAATTAAAGAAGAATTAAAAAAATTCATGGAAACCAATGAAAATGAAAACACAACTGTTCAAAATCTTTGGGATACAGCAAAGGCAGTCCCGAGAGGAAAGTATATAGCAATAGAAGCCTTTCTCAAGAAACAAGAAAGGTCTCAAATACACAACCTAACCCTACACCTAAAGGAGCTAGAGAAAGAACAGCAAATAAAGCCTAAAGCCAGCAGGAGATGAGAAATAATAAAGACCAGAGCTAGAGAAAGAACAGCAAATAAAGCCTAAACCCAGCAGGAGAAGAGAAATAATAAAGATCAGAGCAGAAATCAATGAACTAGAAACCAAAAGAACAATAGAACAGATCAACGAAACTAGGAGCCGGTTCTTTGAAAGAATTAACAAGATTGATAAACCCCTGGCCAGACTTATCAAAAAGAAAAGAGAAATGACCCAAATCAACAAAATCATGAATGAAAGAGGAGAGATCACAACCAACACCAAAGAAATACAAACAATTGTAAGAACATATTATGAGCAACTCTATGCCAGCAAATTAGATAACCTGGAAGAAATGGGTGCATTCCTAGAGATGGATCAACTACCAAAATTGAACCAGGAAGAAATAGAAAACCTGAACAGACCTATAACCACTAAGGAAATTGAAGCAGTCATCAAAAATCTCCCAAAAAATAAAAGCCAGGGCCAGATGGCTTCCCAGGGGAATTCTATCAGACATTTAAAGAAGAATTAATACCTATTCTCCTGAAACTGTTCCAAAAAATAGAAATGGAAGGAAAACTTCCAAACTCATTTTATGAGGCCAGCATTACCTTGATCCCAAAACCAGACAAAGACGCCATCAAAAAGGAGAATTACAGACCAATATCCTTGATGAACATGGATGCAAAAATTCTCACCAAAATACTAGCCAATAGGATCCAACAGTACATTAAAAGGATTATTCACCATGATCAAGTGGGATTTATCCCTGGGCTGCAAGGTTGGTTCAACATCCGCAAATCAATCAATGTGATACAATACATTAAAAAAGAAAGAACAAGAGTCATATGATCCTCTCAATAGATGCAGAAAAAGCATTTGACAAAGTACAGCATCCTTTCTTGATCAAAACTCTTCAGAGTATAGGGATAGAGGGTACATACCTCAATATCATAAAAGCCATCTATTAAAAACCTACAGCGATTATCATTCTCAATGGGGAAAAGCTGAGAGCTTTCCTCCTAAGGTCAGGAACGCGGCAGGGATGTCCACTATCACCACTGCTATTCAATATAGTATTAGAAGTCCTAGCCACAGCAATCAGACAACAAAAAGAAATCAAGGCATCCAAATTGGCAAAGAGGAAGTCAAACTCTCACTCTTTGCAGATGTTATGATACTGTATGTGGAAAACCGAAAAGACTCCACCCCAAAACTGCTAGAACTCATACAGGAATTCAGTAAAGTAGCAGGATATAAAATCAATGCACAGAAATCAGTGGCATTCCTATACACCAACAAGACAGAAGAGATACAAATCAAGGATTCGATCCCATTTACAATTGCACCCAAAACCATAAGATACCTAGGAATAAATTTAACCAAAGAGGCAAAGGATCTGTACTCAGAAAACTATAAAATACTCATGAAAGAAATTGAAGAAGACACAAAGAAATGGAAAAACGTTCCACACTCTTGGATTGGAAGAACCAACATTGTGAAGATGTCAATGCTACCTAGAGCAATCTACACATTCAATGCAATCCCCATCAAAATACCATCCACTTTTTTCAAAGAAATGGAACAAATAATCCTAAAATTGTATGGAACCAGAAGAGACCCCGAATAGCCAGAGGAATGTTGAAAAAGAAAAGCAAAGCTGGCGGCATCACAATTCCAGACTTCCAGCTCTATTACAAAGCTGTCATCATCAAGACAGTATGGTACTGGCACAAAAACAGACACATAGATCAATGGAGCAGAATAGAGAGCCCAGAAATGGACCCTCAACTCTATGGTCAACTCATCTTTGACAAAGCAGGAAAGAATGTCCAATGGAAAAAAGACAGTCTATTCAACAAATGGTGTTGGGAAAATTGGACAGCCACATGCAGAAGAATGAAAGTGGACCATTTCCTTACACCACACAGAAAAATAGATTCCAAATCGTTGAAAGACCTAAATGTGAGACAGGAGTCCCTCAAAATCCTAAAGGAGAACACAGTCAGCAACCTCTTCGACCTCAGCAGCAGCAACTTCTTCCTAGAAATATCACCAAAGGCAAGGGAAGCAAGGGCAAAAATGAACTATTGGGATTTCATCAAGATCAAAAGCTTTTGCACAGCAAAAGAAACAGTCATCAAAACCAAAAGACAACCGACAGAATGGGAGAAAATATTTGCAAATGACATATCAGATAAAGGGCTAGTATCCAAAATCTATAAAGAACTTATCAAACTCAACACCCAAAGAACAAATAATCCAATCAAGAAATGGGCAGAAGACATGAACAGACATTTTTCCAAAGAAGACATCCAAAAGGCCAACAGACACATGAAAAAGTGCTCAACATTGCTCGGCATCAGGGAAATCCAAATCAAAACCTCAATGAGATACCACCTCACACCAGTCAGAATGGCTAAAATTAACAAGTCAGGAAACCACAGATGTTGGCGGGGATATGGAGAAAGGGGAACCCTCCTACACTGTTGTTGGGAACGCAAGCTGGTGCAACTACTCTGGAAAACGGTATGGAGGTTCCTCAAACAGTTGAAAATAAAGGTACCATACAATCCAGCAATTGCACTACTGGGTATTTACCCCAAAGATACAAATGTAGGGATCCGAAGGGGTACGTGCACCCCAATGTTTATAGCAGCAATGTCCACAATAGCCAAACTGTGGAAAGAGCCAAGATGTCCATCGACAAATGAATGAATAAAGAAGAAGTGGTATATATACACAATGGAATATTATGCAGCCATAAAAAGGAATGAGATCTTGCCATTTGCAATGACATGGATGGAAGTGGAGGGTATTATGCTGAGTGAAATAAGTCAATCAGAGAAAGACATGTATCATATGACCTCGCTGATATGAGGAATTTTTAACCTCGGGAAACAAACTGAGGGTTGCTGGAGTGGTGGGCTTAGGAGGGATGGGGTGGCTGGGTGATAGACATTGGGGAGGGTATGTGCTATGGCGAGCTCTGTGAATTGTGCAAGACTGTTGAATCACAGATCAGTACTTCTGAAACAAATAATGTAATATATTTTAAGAAAAAAAAAGAAGAAGATAGCAAGAGGGGAAAATGAAGGGGAGTAAGTCGGAGGGGGAGATGAACCATGAGAGACGATGGACTCTGAAAAACAAACTGAGGTTTCTAGAGGGGAGGGGGTTGGGAGGATGGGTTAGCCTGGTGATGGGTGTTAAAGAGGGCATGTTCTGCGTGGAGCACTGGGTGTTATGCACAAACAATGAATCATGGAACACTACATCAAAAACTAATGATGTATGGTGATTAACATAACAATAAAAAATTAAGAAAAAAGAGATAAGTGATTTGTCTAAGATTACACAGAGCCAAAGGAAAAGTTTGACCTCAGGGCTGTAGGATATGGAATGGGTTATGTTTGCTATCTCTTTCCATTCTGAGTATTGATATCTTAAGAGTATATATGTTTATGTACATGGCACAGTTATCAGGATATACTGAGATAGAATTATGTATAGCACAGTGGTTCTATATTGTATTTCACCAACTACATCAATCCTGATAGGGAATCATCTCTGGTCAGAGGATACTTCTGGCCTTGACCAAACTGATGACTAAGAAATATCTCTCTCCATAGTTTACTGGGCCAAGTGGACATTGCTAGTCATCTTCCATGTGAAATTAATTGGGTAACATAGTTTATCACAACCACATTTGAATCGATGTAACCACTTGTCACTCACTTGCTCAGGACAAAACCTGGGGTTCATCCCTAATCATCCCTCTTCTCTCATTGCTCACACCCATTAGTATGTTATGTCTACTTTACATCCAAAATATATCCTGGATTAGGCACCTGGGTGGCTCAGTTGGTTAAGCATCTGCCTTTGGCTCAGGTCATGATCCTAAGGTCCTAGGATTGAGCCCTGCATTGGGCTCCCTGTTCAGCAGGAAGTCTGCTTCTCCCTCTCTCTCTGCCTCTCCCCCTGCTTCTGCTCCCTCATTCTCTCTCTCTCTGTCAAATAAATAAATAAAATCTTTAAAATATATCTATATCTATATCATCTATATCTATATATATCCTGGATCTATTTTTCCCCATCTCCTCTGTTACCATTCTAGTCATGCCACCATTATCTGGTAGAACTACTTAACACCCTATTTTTCCTGGATGATATTTCTGTTTCTTTTTGTTGCCTCATTTAGTCAATTCTCCACAAGGTTGCTTTCATGATCTTTTAAAAATAGAAATCAGAACGTATCACTGTTTAAAATTCTCTGTTTAAAATGCTTACATGGCTTCCTATTGCAGTTAAAATAGATTCCTCGCTTATTTACCACACCTACAAGACTAATACCTTCCTCCTACCTATCCCTAAACTCATTCCCTACCATTCCCTTCCTCTCTCCTCCACTCTAGCAATCCTAGTTCTTTGTTGTTGTTGTTATTAAGTAATTACCTCTTAAGCATATTTAAGAGATTATTTCCACTTCAGGGATTTTGCATTTACTCTTTTGTCTTTTTATAATTCTCTACTCCTCTGTTTTTACACTGTTGATGTTTACTCATCATTTGTTATCATCTTAATCATCACCCTTGTAGAAGACTTTTCTTAGCATCCTACCTAAAGTAGCCACTTGCATTAGTCACTTCTCTCCCATTAGCTTGTTTTAATTTCTTAATAGAATTTGTCGCTATTTACAGTGATCTTATTTATGTATCTGCTTACATTTTCTTGTCTTCCCTGCCTTCAACTTACTCAAGTTCCAATAAACTTAAATTCCCATGAGGGGCAGGAAGCTTCTCTTCCTTGTGCATACATTGTCTGGAATTCAGTATGTACTCAGTAATTATTATTGAATGAATGAACCAGAGTTGGAGTAAAAATTAATGTACCCAGAATGAAAAGTTGACAGGTCCATTTCCTAGTATTTGTTTTTTGCTTTTATGTATTTATTTTTTCTGCCTTGGATACAAGTGGGAAACCAGCCAACTGAGGGAGCCACAGAGCCTTGTGAATATGTGATTGGATGGGAAAAAGGCAATAGAATGACTGATTTGTGTAGTTCTATCTCCTTGAACCCATGCATTCTATGTAAAAATAAAACAAGAAAGCTTTTTGTTTGAAATTGAAATCCTTACAGTAGAGATTAGCATGTTATTGACATTTGTACCCTAAATCACTTTCCCAGAAATGAACAACCACCAAGGGTGAAGGATAAAGAGCTGTGTAATTTCCATCAGTAGCAGACACCATACTTAATTTTATTCTTGGCTCAAATACACTGGTCAATTTTAAAATAATGCATTAAATAGAAAATATTCCCTGCTCCCAAAAGAATATATACAGGATAAAAATAAATGTTTTATAAAGCCTAATAGGCTAGATTGTATCTTGCTATTTCCGTAATGTTAGAGCACAGTATTTCTTTGTTTCTGGACTGCAAAAAAAAAAAAAAAGTTTTGCTCATCAACAAAATGAGATTATTCATTATAAATGGGTATCATGTTAATGAAGACAAACAGCTCAAAGTAAACTAAAGATAATTAAAGCTATTGTAGGCAATTAAATTACTAATCTGTTTGTTATACAAAATTTACCCCAACTACTTGTGAGGTTTCTGTAGAAATAATATCATGAAGGAAGTAGGTCCATGGTTTTATCAGTGCTGCCCAGAACTTTCAGTAATGATGGAAATGATTTATATCTGTATTGCCCAAAATGGTAATCACTAAACACATGTGGCTATGGAGCTCTTGAAATGTGGCTAGTATGACCGAGGAACTGATTTTTAAATTTTATTTGTCTTTAATTAATTTTAATTTAAATATCCACATGTGGCTCGTGGCTTCCATATTGGATAGAACAGGTAGATACTAATATCTTTAATGAAGTAACAATACATAGAGATCTGGACACTATGAATTAAACTATCTAGAGATTAGATCTGCTATTGCCAAAGATAATGGAATTATTTTTTTCATAAAACATTTGCATTTTGACTGCATTCTTCAAACCATCATTACTTTGGTAAGACATGTGAGATCATTAGGTACACTGAAATGGCAGTAGGGGAGAGTTTGAGAGCAGGAGGTCCTTTTAAGATTAGTGGAGTCATATATGAGTACATTTATATTACGTGCTAACTTTAGACTCTAACCTCTCATGACAGCTAATAAATCTCTTAAATTAAGATGTAAGGGCTTAATGTTAAAATTGGTTACACCAACTTGCAAGGACAAGTACTTTAGAATTCCTACTCACCCCCTTTTACCTCAACCTTGTTTACCACTAGAGATTTCATAGTAGAATGGTTTGATTTTTTATATATCTACATATAGACTTTCTTTTGTTCTTTTCTCGGTTAGCTTCAATGTTTCTCAACTTTTAGTGTGCAAACAATTTTCTGCACTAGTTTAGTACACAGAACTGTGTGTACTGTATTTCACAGGTAATTTAAGGGCAATTTTTACATAATTGATTTTACCTTCTGTGCTGACTTGACTAACTCCTGTGTGACTCATCTACATCTCTCAGTGCTTAATCCTAGCCTTTTTGTTTGAAATTATTTTCCCCCAAGGTTGTGAAGCAGATCAATTCAGTATTACTTCAACTACACTTAAAACATTTAAAAAAATTCATACCCTCAGTTATCTGATTTTCCTAAGTATTTTTTATGCTCAACTGCCTAATCACTAAAAGCAGAGTTTGAAGTGACCTAATAAATTTTAAGCATCTGAATACTGAGTGATAATATCAATTTCTATCTTTTTTTTCATGTTTTCCAGGTCAACAGAAGCTGTACATTTTTAGAGTCTTTTCAGGGTCAACTTATGAAAAAAATATTCTTTGAGATTTTAATTACAGAAAAGTGATTTTCCACTCTTAGAATTTTCTAGCTAGGTTTCTTAATATCTGCTTACATAGAAATCACATCAGATAGCTTCGCGTTGTCCAACAACTAATCTCTTTATGTAAATTAGTAAATTCTTAAGTATCATGCTAGAGACTGTTGTGCGAGCAAAAAAAAAATCTAATAATAGTCTCAGTGTTTAGGTATTTTACAATCTGGCTGTGGTCACAAAATAATCATAAGTGAAATCAATCTGAATAATTAATGTTTTAGGGTGTTTTCTAAGTTATCAACTATTTTACATATCTACTTGCGTCAAAGCATTTAACTAAATCCTTTGTGATTTTTTAAATTTTATTTATTTATTTGATAGAGAGAACGAGCAGGGGGAGCGGCAGGCAGAGGGAGAGGGAGAGGGAGAAGCAGGCCCCCCACTGAGCAGAGAACCTGACTTGGGGGTCGATCCCAGGACTCTGGGATCATGACCTGAGCCAAAGGCAGATGCTTAACAAACAGAGCCACCCAGGCGCCCTTATGTTTTGTGATTTTTGACAAACATATACTTGTCTTGTAAAACCTTTCAAAGGATGGCAAATAAATTCTCATCAACACATAAAATATATTTGGTACTTCTGAAACACACATGTGCATGCACACACACACACACAGAAGGAGAGAGAGAGAGAAAAAGAGAGAGTTGATCTCTTTCATGTGGAATGTTCTACTTATACTCAGAGATGGAAGTTTACTAGGAATCTATACTTAGGAGAAATATTTGGATAATTTACTAAATGAGAATAGCCTTTGTCTTACCATCTTTATGAAATCCACAGTAATATTACAACCCTACATACTCAACAATGCCTGCATTGTTCATTTGACACAGAGTCTGAAATTCTCTGATAGTGCAAATGTGCTCACTATTTAACAAAAGCAAATGCTTCTTTACGTCTTGCTTCTATGACCAAACTGTAAGATGGACAAGAGAAAAGACATAGTTCCTCATGTTTCTGCAGAATTCTAAGAAGAGTGGGCACATGAAAAATAGCAACAACAAAAAAAGAAGAGTGAGCACATGATACGTATTGGGCCTTCCATGTCCATCTTCAAAGGTTTCTACTCCTTAACTACAAGTTTTATTCATTTCCTAATAAAATTAAGTTTGCTGTCTTAATTTCTTGGGTTAGGTCCTATTTTCCAATTGCTTCACAATTCACTGCTCCAAATATTTATTGAGAATCTGTTATGTGCCAGCCACCTTGTTAGCTACTTAAAAATCTTCCTTGTCCCGAAGGAGTTCATAGTACATAGTAAGTGATGTTAGTTAGCCTTCCATTTATTCTTCTACAGTCTCCTTTATCTTCATTACAGCTTTGATTTATAAGACTACCATGAATTCTTCTTGAACGCTTAGTAGAAGCTCAATAAATATTTAGTGAATAAAAGATAACATAATTGTGCTGGGTACGGTGCTGAGCACTGAACTGTAAAATATCAATGACTTTGGCTGAGTATTAAAGTAGAAATCTGGACTGCAAATATATTAAGAAGCAAAAAAAATGTTTGTCTTTCATATGATATAAGAAAAAATATAATTTCCACTCCAAAAAAAGACATAAGAGAAGAATAAATCTAAGTGAATGGAACTTGAATATGGCTTCAAGAATCATACTTTTACTCAAACGAGAAGCTGTGTATTTTAGGTTATCAGCTTTAGCACCCAGAAATCACATTGAACAAAATAATCACATCAACATCCCCCATGTTCTTCTGACCCAGTAACTGTTAATGCAGTTAGGCATCCCTCAGTGTGGATCTACTTGGGCAGAATTGCTGCTCTTCAAGATAGATTGAACCTTTACTGCTGGGATAAGTGCATTGTTAGGCTGTGCCAAGGGAAATGCTTCTCCTAGGGAATAAGAGCCCAGTGCCGTCCTTGTTGGCTGAATTAGTAAGGAATAAAGATGACTTTATGGCTTTTTTATATCTTTGCCATTTTTTTTTTAGGCTAGATAAAAAATCAGTTCTCAGTGAAAAAGAATGCTGTAGAATAAAGGATAGTGTGTATCAAATACACCTAACCTTTTCCTACCTCTGAGTAATCTCACATTGTTTCATTGGTACAGTTGTTCATACACCTTTATTGAACTGTAATAAGAAGTCAAGCATTGGGGATCTAATCCCCCTTCTCAAAGAGTTCCTTTTGTGCAGGGGAGAAAAATCACGTAGTAGCATTTCTTGTACTGTCATTCAGATTTATATAATGCAAAGGTGGAGCTAGGCAACCCTACCAACTCTAATAACAATTTGTGCTTACTCACATTGATGAGGACAATCACTCTCCAGGTTCCAAGTAGATATGGGTTTAACTGTTGTACTGTGGCCTGGGGAAGGGGAAGACAATGTCATTGATATGGCAAAGGGGATATAAGAGAATATGTGGTATGACTCAATAAATTAGATTTCACAACAGAACATTAGCTTCAGAAGCAAGCAGAATTTTAGCTACAGTATGGTAACTGATAATATGCTTTGATCGAGAAAAATTATAAATATTTTTTCATGCTGGGAGGAAGATAGTTTGTCAGTTAAAATATCTAAATCACTTAGGGACATGTTCAGGCCCAGAGCACTTCACTCTGGGTAACCCAGAGATAAAGAGCATCTTTTCTAAATTAGAGATTGTTGAATTGTCATGGAGTATGAGAATTGAAGCATAAATGAGGTGCATCAGCAGCATCAAAACCTAAACATTGTTTATAAATGAATGTAAGTACAGGGAAGCAAATTTTGCAAAGAGTTCTATTCGCCATTAGTGTGGAAGGGGGTTTGGAGCCAGTGGAATCGGATAGAATGTTGAAGGGCTATTTGGATGCGGGGCTGTCAGGGTAACATGGGAGCAACGATGTGTAACAATCTGTCCTTATCTTCCCATGTATACTGTTGAGTCCCTTTACTCTGAATGAGGCTAATCTGGGCTCCTTGGGCCACATTGTCTTCATTGGTATTTCTAGCTGACATTCTTTTTTAGTAGATTTGTCATGAATAATCGGAACCCCTCCTACTTTCTTGACTCACACCAAGAAACATGAAGGCATGAAGAAGAGAAGTTTGGTCACAGTGAACAGGAAGACAACAGACATAAGTAACAATGTTAAATAAAGGAGAATCATCATCAGAAAGACTAAGAGCAGGAAAGCACTGACAAAAATTTTCTAAATTGCTGGAGAGCCAAATGAGCTAATAGAAAAATTATAACCAGAAAACATCTGGGTTGATAATAAATCTATGGTGGAAGGAAAAACCTGATAAGAATAACAAGTAAAAGATAATATTCTGACGTCTTTCAATGATAAGATAAATTTAATATTTAACACATTCCAGATGTCCTCCAGTGCTTTGTTTTCAGGGCACCTGGGTGGCTCAGTCAGTTAAGTGTCTGCCTTCAGCTCAGGTCATAATCTCAGGGTCCTGGGATGGAGCCTGTTTGTCCCTCTGCCCCTCCCCCTGCTTATGTTCGTTTTCTCTCTCTCTCTCTCTCAAATGTAAAAATAAAATCTTAAAAAAAGAATATAATGCTTTGTTTTCAATATTTTCAGAAATATTTGGAAAATATCTGAAAATATTAAGAAAATTAAAGCAAACCATAATACTAAAGAATGTATTTCTGCTGTACAAATTTCTTGGTTCTTGAGGATCTGCCAGAATTTTTCCCAATAGTCCTAAACTGAGGAATGTTTGCACTCAGCTCTACCCTCTGTGAAGATACTGCTTTATTCATTTTTACATATCACCCGCTTAATGTGTCTTAGATTAAGCATTTATTATTCAGCCAAAAAATTGATGAGAAATTTGCTACTATAACTTTAGGTACATTTTATCTATTACTCTTAGAAACTCAATGACAGAAGTTTAAATCCCCTTTACTAGGAACTTGAAATTACAACCTTAGGGGTGTGGGTGTGTGTGTGTGTGTGTGTGTGTGTGTATATGCGTGCACTCGTGTTCTCTAGTGCAGTAAATCTCAGCCCCAGCTACGCAATGGCAGCACCTGGGGAGCTTTGAGATAATATCGGTATCTGGATCTCATCTCCAGAAAATCTTGACTTTTTGTTTGTTTGGGCTGGGGTCTGGATATGGATACTTTTTTTAAAAGCTCCTCATTGTTTTTGTTGTTGTTTTTTTTTCCATTTTGTATTATGGTTGAGAAACAGTGTTTCAGGGGAAAACAATTTTCATTTGGCTTTATAATCCTTAAAGGTTTTTCAGTGTTGCTAAATTATATTTCTGTATGGTTTAAATTGTCAGGGATATGGTAGAGAGAAATCTCTAAAAGATGAATCTTAAACCATTTGTATATTTGTGTAGAAGAATATTTAAAACTTATAAAACATGATCCAAATTCAGTTCCCAAAGGTCAATGTCAGAATAGTCTTGAAGTGTATCTGTCTTAATCATTATTACCATGTATTAGCATGAAAACTTATTGGAACATAAGACTCACATGAAATATATCTTAATTTGACCATATTAAACAGTCATTTATAAAAAATGTTTCCATTTTACAATGGGGGAATTGAACAAAACATATTGACTAGAAGCTAAATAATTCATCTCTTTAGACTGACACTGTGATTCACTAGAACAGCTTCAAGACCTACTTTGCTGGAGAGGAACCAACTTCATATTGACATAAACCAACACGAAAGGCTGATATTGGGAGTGAATGCAAAATGTTCATTAGAAAGGCAGATGGGTAATATAAGCAAGAACAGAAATTAAATGTCACAAAGCAAAACTTTCTAAGTTTAGAGACAGAAGCATTTACATTTAATATGACTTCTGCTTCTGATTCCTAAATACTTTCCCTAATCACTTGTCTCTTAATACCTGATTGCACTTGACTTTTTAGTGCACCTTGGCTAATTAGCAAACTGGCTTCATCAGGAGAAAAATGTGTGTGTTTTCCAAAGGAGATGCTACAAGAACCTCCAAGAAAATAAAATATTTTTGCCACGTTAATATTCATGACAGAGTGAATGAAAAATCATGTGGACACAATATGGCCAAATTCCTTTTATGATTCAGTCACTTCACTCCTGCCCTGCTTTGCTGGGACTCCAAAGGTATTTCAATGACATTTTCAGTTTATTCTGTTGGGATACTAGCACTTTATGGAAAAACACTTTGAACGTAGCTCTCTACTCTAGCAGCAGGAATTCTAATCCTAGTTAAGGTATATAAAGTTCATGGAACTCTACAGTGAAGGAGAGCAATATTTCAGGAAGAGGAAAATAAATCTCTCTAAAGAATCCCCAAGCAATTTAGCAAAGTTTAATAAACCTTTTATTTTGTTTTAAATAGGCTCTGTTACTTTTTTACTCTTAATCACAAATATACATTAAAATTTATTTAAATAGTCACGGTGAATGCTCTGGATTAAAGCAAGTTTTGAAGTTTAATAGACTGTGAGTTCCTTTATTGAATAAAAAATATTAAATTATTATTTCTTTAAGGATCCAAATATTTGCTCATACTAGTACAGAAATACATTTTCAAAAATTTCATGTGTTTGTGACTACTTTGTTTTGCAAACATTTAGAAGCATTGTATAGATTATTTTAGAGAGCTCACAGAGAGTGTATTTACACATGTGGAAAGAAACACACACACATGCACACACACCATGATACATGATACCATATGGAGGTTTTCACAGTTCTCTAAAGTTCAAGAGAGTTGGTTGTTGTTACTGTTTTTGTTGTTTTCCCATGTTTTAGCAATAAAGTCATCATCTCTTCTACCATGGATGAGGGAATAATCTGACAAGTAGAAGGACTGAGTGCACCAGGAATATTATGACAAAAGAAGGTTGCCAACATTAAATTTGAGTTTCTGGTCAAATCACAGTTATCATTGCTTTCCAACAGTGAACAATCATACTGGCATGAGTCGTGGGCCCCAATAACATTTCTCTGCCTAAAGATCTGTTTTTCCTTTCTTGTAGAATATCACAAATTGCTTCATCAAAAATCCCATCAGCCATGTACATTGAGCATAGCTCTTCCTATACTGTAAACTTGGCTGCCTTTTCTATATATCTTGGTAGTGCCTTAAATTCAACCACCTAATTTGATTTAATTTTCAAGCCTCAATTTATATTATGTATTACCTGATACATTGTAGGGAAGTATAATATAGGTTTACTAGTGTAAAAGCAGGCTAGTCAGTCTTTAAAATTGCAAAGAAAAGAAATTATGAATGATTTTAATAGAAAATAAATTTATCTAAAGATATCAGTAAGTTGCAGGTCAGATATCCAAATATAAATTCTATCCCTTGTTGTATATTCTCATTATATGTAATCTTGAGGGGAATTTTAAACAAAGGACCCCATGCTTGGCCAGCCAAGAGATGGACATGAACCATAAGTCCAGGTGTTTCTCCAGAGAAATGGAATTTCATGCATTTCATGGAAGGATGGCCTAAAGGGATTATCCAATTGTTTCTGTTCCCTAGGTTCCTGAAGTTTTTTTTTTCTTTTTTATGATTCCCTACATAAGTCTACTTTACCTTGCCAGAATTGCTTTCTACTGATTGTTACCTACAACCCTTCTCCAGTTTCTCTCCAAATGTAGATATAGTACAGAAATATAAACCATGATGAAGGAAAATATCACCGGTTTCTTAGTCTCGTTCCTCAAAACAAACAAAACACTTGATAAACAAATTAATACATTTAATTATTTCTGTACAATCCCACAGAACATTTTCATCCTGGAAGGTAACCTATTTGTGAAAAAAAAATATATATATATATATTTGTTTTGTTAATCTGTGAATCTGGCTAACCTGATACTGCTGATTTGTTACTTTGGTTGATGTTAAACTTTTATTTCCAGGAAAATTCTGATGTGTGCTACTGAATTCTAACCTTGCTCATCAAGGCCAAGATTGCTTTTGAACAATCGTATTATATAGGATAAGCTCCGGGAGTCATTTAAAAGGAGACAGCTTCGGTGAGTGAAACCAAACCAAAATCTGTTCTAGGGAGGTCAAGTCTCTACATTCAAAGCAAAGTGGAAGATAACTGTAATGGTTTATATGGTTTACAGAGAACTTATTTTTTAATTGTGGGATTTGTTGTTTCTTTTCTCTGCCTTAATGAGCCACACGGACTAGAATAAGGTTTCAGTCACTATCTTTCTCTAATTGCAAAGGTGGAGGGTTGAATTAACTCATAATCAAAAGAAACTCTCATTTTCTAACCTAGCAGAGTTGGCTACTCCTGTATGTTCTAATTTCCTTTCAAGGGACACATTTCCTGCCATACTGAGTTCCATCTCTCTATTTATGTAAGTGGGTAGTTTTATGTATATAATGTCTCCTAGAATCTGGTATTATGAATTAGCCTGTGGAGCATGTTGGCTGGTTTTTGCAATGCCTTTTACTTTTGCCTGTGAAGACTGTGATGTTTAATTTACATTCCCCTTGAAGTAGGGGAAATTGTAGTCATTATACGACTGAGTTCCACTTGTCCTAAGGTTTTCTAATTTTTTTTTAATGGCTTCCTTGGCTGCCTGAAGGCAGAATATGCCAGATTCATTTTGTTTCTAGGATCTTTCCCAGTCTCTTTCTCTCTCACTCTTCTTGAGACTTCTTGTTCCTAGACTAGTTGGTATGTTTGTTTTGTTTGCCCTAAAGCCAAAGCGTGATATATTGCATTACCTATCAAACCAATTATACAGTGTTTAAAACCTTCAAAAGAAAGGTCTTTAAAAAATATAGATGAGGGCTATAAATAGACCATTTAAAAATTCCATTTTGCTGAACGTGAGCCATTATTTAGTCAATTTGTTAAAGCACAAATTCCGTTATATGGGTGACGGATTATTCGTGATTGGCTTTCTTCCACCTGTCCAATGAAAGATAGATGAAGAAATTAAAAATGACTGTTACTTTTTAAAGAATTATTTATTTTAAGTGGAAATAGTTTATAAATTCACCAAACTATAAGGTCATTTTTAGATTGCTGCGAGTCCATATCATTTTTGTTTCCATCTGTCATGAAATATCTTTTGGATTGAACATGGCAGATACTTATTATGGCCTTAAGCCACATAGTAGCAATGTCTTCAATATTCTTTTAGAGCATTGGCTAAAACAACAATGAAATTAATGAGCTATTCATAAATTAAATGTTTGTTGTGCACTGTATAATTTTTTGTGGATTGGAATACGAGATAGTTGTATAAAAAGCTAATCAATTATCAGCTGAATTTACTCCATCTGTACTTAAATGGTCTAATTCAGAATCCAAATGTTTTTGCCTAAAGAGTAAAGTATATTTCTAAAATCCGTCAAATATTTGTATTTATAGTGGACATATGCCTACTTGCATTTTTAATAGAGTAACTTCCTCAAATATATTTTTAAGGATCTGTTGAAGGTTTCATCTTTGCCTTTTTTTGAACTGAAGAAATATTCTTACATTCTTATTTTTTTAAAGATTTTTAAAAATTCATTTATTTTCAGAGAGAGAGAGAGTGCACGTGTGTGCATGAGCAGGGGGAGGGGCAGAGGGTGAGGCAGAAGGTTCCTCAGTAAGCAGGGAGCTCCATATGGGACTCCATCCCAGGACCCTGGGCTCATGACCTGAGCCGAAGGCAGATGCTTAACTGACTGAGCCACTCAGGTGCCCTCACATTCTTAGTTTTAATACATTGAATACAGATTTACTGAAGGAACACAGGATATACATGTAAAATACAGAAGAATTCCAGAGTTAAGTTTTCTCATCTGAAACACATAAAACAAGTGAGTGAAGACAGACAGACAGGTAGATAGAGTAGATAAAAACCAGAAAGAAAGAGATCAGATTTTTGTGTGGTGAGTGTGCATGTTTTTATAGTAACCTACAAAGTTGGAAAAATAATACAATTTGGAACTGTTGCCTCACTTTCCCATAAAAATGAGATTTGTCACTTTGTCTGTGATAAATTCTGGAGGGACGGTGAGGGAGTGCCATGTCTGCTTAGCTTGCTTTTCTTTATTGTCTGTTCTTTTAAGAGAACAAGTAAAACCATTCAATATATGATTCTTCCAATAACTGATTCCAGAATGCTTCAGGAAGCTTGAAAACAAAGAATACAAGGAAAGGACAATCACCTGAGCTGAGCTAGAACATTTCGATATTTGAAGATTCAATATTGCCCGTGGTAATGCCATGCTTTGTATTTTTCAATACAAAGGAAAAAATAAACTAGTTTTCATATATCTCCATCTGACAGTCTCTGTGCCTAATTATCTATTAAAAATTCCTTTTCTCACCTAGAACTCAAACTCTCCTTCTGCTGACTTTTTCCAAAAAGAAGATTTTAAAGATGCTTAAATATCTATTAACTTAAGCAAATATATGTTCATTTAATTGTCCCAGTCTCATATCCCCAACAAGCTGCCAGAATCTCTTATTCTTCCCTTCTATGTGGAGACCTAAGTGGAGATACTAAAAAAAAAAAAAAAAGTCTTTAATTGTTTACCTCTTCTTTCCCAACATTAAACATCATAATTTGTCCTCTGTACTTAACACAAAATTAAAACTGATCTCAACAAAGATATGAACAATTCTCTATATGTTAAATGTAATGACTGCTTTTTGTGCCTTATCTTACTTGACCTCTCTGCACCATCACTGTTGAGAACAACTACTTCCTTCTTGAAACAGGTTCTTCTCTTGGCTCTGGTGACACTAGTCTCCCTGTTCTTCTATCTCTTGCTGTGACTATTCTTTGTTTCCTTTTCAGGGTCCTCTGACCTTGTTAGCATTAGTATTGCCCTGAAGTCTGAACTAAAAAAGTCCTAACAGCCCTGCTGTTCTCCAGTCTCTATACTCTCTATACTCTCTGGGAAAACTCTTTTGCTCTCATGGCCTCAAATTCCAAAAAAAGTAATGATGATTCACAGATCTTAATCTCGAGATCTCTAGAGTCAAATACCTGGTATTTACTCTCAGATGTTCTACTATATCGTTATTCCTCCCTCCCCAACACCCCTCCTACCCCACAAAACCCTGCCATTCCTCCCAGGTTTTCTCTTTCATTAAGACTCTCATGCATACAGTTGCTGAGCCCGTCGTCTTCCACTCCTGATAACTTTCATACATTGCTTTGGTCTTGGAAGATACCTCTTCCAAGAACCTTTGCTGAGCCCCTAAATTTGAGTTATGTGCTCTCTTATGTACTCCTGTGCTCACACTGCAACATTTTTTGTCTAGTCTTACTAATCATGAAGCAAGTTTTGCCTCGCTTACTAGACATAAAATTACTTGAGGGTCAGGACTTTTTGGTATTGTTTAAAGACTCAGACTACCCAGGATAGCACAACTACCTAGCACAAAGTAGACTACAATACTCCTTCAATGAATGAATAAAAGAGAAAATAGGAGGTAGACCATTTATAGCAGGTCAAGAGGAAATAAATGTTAACAGTAGGTTGATTTCAGATTGTACCACAAAAGCACAGTAGTAAAGTATAATTTTATTTGCCAGATTTTTTTTTTTATTGCATGCAACTGAAATACAAATAAAAGAATGAAGTTTGGTTTCTACTGAATGCTATCACTTTCAGACCATCATCAAAAAAAAAAAAAAAAGTAAAATCACACTAACGTAAGCAAATAGGGAGATTTATTGTCTCCAGTCATTGAACAACTTCAGGTAGTCCAGTAAGGGCCCAGGTGATACCATGCATAATTTCTCTCTCCATCTTTTGGCTCTGCTTTGTTTTGTATTGGCTTTACTCTTAGACCTTGAACTTGGAGAATGATTTGTCTAAGAGTAAACCTATTACAAAACAAAGATGGAGAGTCTCTCTTCTTCATGGCAAAAAATGTTCTTGAAGCTCAGCTTCATTAGTCTGGGTTGGATTATATTTTAATACCCAAACTAATCATTTAGACTGGGAGTCTGATACTCTGATTTACAGGCCTTGGTTACATACTCTCCCCTTGAGCAAGAGGTACTGTCAGGTAGTTAAATTACATGAAATGAAGATGGGGAAGATGGTTCTCAAATAAAATATGTTCTGCAGATGGTCCCTGACTTACGATAGTTTGATTTAGGACTTTTTTGACTTGACAATGGTCTGAAAGTGATAGCGTTCAGTAGAAATCATACTTCACACTTTGAACTTTGCTATTTTTCCAGGCTGGTCATATGTGGTATAATGCTCCCTCACGACGCTGGGCAGTGAGAATGAACTGGAGCTTCCAGTCAGTCACATGATCACAAGGGTGAACAACCTATACACTTATAACCATTCCTAACCCAGACAACCATTCTGTTTTTCACTTTCAGTACAGTATTCAACAAATTACATGAGATATTCAATACTTTGTTACAAAATAGGCTTTGTATTAGGAAATATTGTCCAACTGTAGGCTAATATAAGTGTAGTGAGGATATTTAAGGTAGGCAAGGCTGAGCTATGCTGTTTGGTAGGACAGATGTGTTAAATGCATTTTTGACTTAGAATATCTTCAACTTAGGATGGGTTTATGGGGATGTAATTCCATTGTGGGTCAAGGAAGATCTGTGTTACCAGTACAAGTGGGAATGGATTCTGTACAGGCAGAATTAGTAGGCCATGCACTTGCAGTTGGGAGCACCAGCCATATTCTTCATTTTAATGGCCTGTATACATGGGGAGGGGAATTTTAGAAATTCCTAAAGCTGGTGCTAACCTTTTAAAAACAAAGAAAAATAAGCTGTTGGCTACTGGGTTTTTAATGATTTTTCACAATGTAACTTTATATCCCCAATCCTACTAAACTACCATTTTAATGAGGACTTGGCATCTATAATTTTTATCTGAATGTTTTAAGAAACCAAGTACTATTAATTAAAAGTTAAAAAATGAAATGTTAATAACTTTCTACATTGCCATGGCCATAAACTTTGAATTCTCCTCCCTTCTCCCAGTGTTTTTCAACTGAGCAGCCACATATCTACAAAAATAATTACTGCAGTTGCAAAGCTACATGCCGGAAGCATAGGAATACCTGCAGGTCCACTGTGTAATCATTTCTGAAAGTTACAAAGCACATTAAGTGAATGTCCCTCCTGGTTGTGAGGCTTGTAGCTTAGGAAATGCAAAGCCATCTACAAGGTATTTCTCCCCCCTCAAGGCAAAAGCAATTAGTATGCTAAGAAGCATGTGTCCTTCTAGGTCATTTTAGTTGCAAAACTCTTGCATGCAAAGCTGTCTTTTTAAAGATAAACGGGGCTTTTTTGTGAAAAGAAACAGCAACAATCATTTTAGTTTCTGATATAAACACACATGCACACACAAACTTGGAAGTTTTAAAAGCAACACAATTCCTAACATCTCTGAATCTACCCAATGTCATTTACACAGAGATATCTTTTCCCAGCTAACTATAAATTATATTCATCTTAGGAAACATAATTGTGAAACACCATCTTAAAAGTGCAATGTACTTAGGCTATAATTTTGTAGGACATCTAGGTTAATGAACATGCCAGTATCATTCCAGCCTTTGAAAACATGCTGTTTAGAAGGGGAATAGATATCTTTATTGCTAGTCTCTTTATGGTTTCCAAGAAGAGACAAAGCCAGATTACCTTTGTTGCTATGGCTTTATTACGTGGACACATAGAAAGGGAAGTAGCCTTGGCACATTAACATTTTTTCTAGACCTCAAACTTCCCAGCTAGCATAGATAGTCTCATAAAGAACTGGAACCTGAGCTCAGCATTATTCAAAGCATTGTCTCAACCCCACTAGACTTGGCACTTGGAATTTATACTTCCCAAAGAGAGAATCTTATGAGGATAATGTGACCCTTCAGAGGGCATTTACTTTCCTTATACCCCATCTTCACAGAGTAACTTTGGTTTTGATACTATTCACTGGTCCCACCAAAGAAAGCCAGAAATGTTTTGTTGGTGCTCTGCATATAACACGGGCAAGAAGGAACCACCCGGAGCTGCTTTCTTGCAAGAAGTATACTGTGCAAGATTGTAAGCTTTGACATAAAACTGAATTTGTCTCAAAACTATTCAACTTTTTTTTTTTTTAATTACAAATTACAGAACATTTGGAGCCTCAGAGTATTAGTTAGGATTGGCTAGATTACGTCGTGGTAACAAATAAGGCTCTCAATTTTAGTTGCTTAACACAAAGATTTATTTCTTGCTTATTTAACCTGATGCAGCTCAGTGACTCCTCCAAGGCAGCTCAGCTCCACATGTAACTCAGCAAGCCAGTGTGATTCAATCGTGTGTTATCATCTCTTGTCAGATGGCTTCCAGGGAAGAAGGAGCTTAGCAAACTCATACCCATTCTAACTATTTGGAGTAGCACCCACCACTTCTACACATAGTCCACCATCCAGAACTAGTCACAAAGCCCTGCTCCTTACAGGTACATTGGGAATTGGAGAGAAGAATATCCCATGAGTATGAAATTTTTCTGTCACACTCAGTTTTCTCACTTATAAAATGGATATGCTCACAATAGCGTGTAGGATTACAAATTGGTGCTATGTAGTAATCTAGGACCACTGCATAACAAATGAAATTTTAAATCTCTAATGTACTTAGCACACATTTGTGATACAGTAAGTACTAAAGAATAACCTCCATTGTTACTATTCCCTCAAAAAAGAAGCAATTGGTGTGGCAGTTCTTGGAGCTTGTAGACTTGTTCTATAGGATACTGTAACTTTTAGGGTCACTTCACAGACTTCAGATATGTTTTTTTCTTTGTTTTTTGTTTTCATGGTGACTAACTTTAACCCCAATTGAATGAGACTTTGACAATAGTTCAAAACACTTCAACGTTTGATTCTATCATAATAACTGAAAACGTGTTTTTTTGTTTTCTGTTTTTTCAAGATGAAGCTTAGTGTAGGACTGCAAGTACTCATATATTAGAATTTGCTCTAGTTGTTGGGGGTCAGGACACATTTAATCAAATTTTCATCATCATTCCACAGATTTAAGAGGCTATATTCAAATCAGTCCAAAGCAGCATGTTTATTTTGTGCATGTGATTGCATCGTAGGAGCTGTAAGGATGACTCAGACACAAGGATGGCTTCTAAACCTTCAGATATTAATGAATAGATAGAACAAACATACGCATAATCATAATACATGTGGACTAAGCTCCAGGTGTCAGCAAGAAGATGTACTATCCAGTTAGGCAGCTTAGGAAGATGACCTGAAAGAAGGTTTTGAGATGATGTCAGTGGATGTGGAGGATTTTAAAATGTGGAGCTGATAAAAGAGGCAAGATAGAGAGAAAAACACTAGCAAGGAGAGAGCAGGTCCTAGTCCACAAGCAAGGACTGTTATGTAGGGCACTTAAAAAAAAGTAGATCAAGCTCAGGTAATAGGAGGTCTTGAAGGCTAGTATCACAAATCCTTCTTAACCTTTTCAGTAAAGTGGATCTGTGGAAGGTTTATTTATTTTTTCCATATTATAGCCAGGTTTTACATAGATAAAAATTATTGTATATTCTTTAGTCACTAGCAACTTTTTCCTGAATTGGGCATCTCTTCTAATATGAAAATATGAAACTATGTATCTTTAAAAACCTCTTTTGCCTTGTGCTACCCACTTCCTTTTGAAATATGCTTCCAATTAACCTTCAATTGTTAAGTGTCTGCCTTCGGCTCAGGTCATGATCCCAGGGTCCTGGGATCAAGCCCCGCATCGGGCTCCCTGCTCCGCAGGAAGCCTGCTTCTCCCTCTCCCACTCCCCCTGCTTGTGTTCCCTCTCTTGCTGTGTCTCTCTCTGTCAAATAAATAGATAAAATCTTTAAAAAAATCCATTATAAACCTGATACCTAGGGATGAAACAATGTTCCGCAATATAGATAGTAACAGCTGATATGCATATAAGTTAATGCAGTAGTTTTCCATTTTCTATTCTTAGACTTTTGGAAGATTTGAAGTAGTGAGAAAAAAAATAAAAAAGAAAACGATTTTTAGAAATTTGTCAAAGTTTTCCAAGTGGAAGTTGAAAATTTTTTTAAAAGAAATTAATGAAAGTCTTGATCTTTTTGCATGTAGAAGAAAGTTTCCAAGAAGACTGCTTTACTTGTTGGGTCCTTCAGATAGAAGAACTATGTGGTTAGTATATTCAGCCTTTGTATTTGGAAAAATGAGAGGACTGAATAGAACATGACAATAGTTTGAAATTATGTTTGAATGATGTGTTTGATGTTGATTTGTAAAGAGTAATATCACTAGAAACACTTTTGTTAGAACCAGAGAAAGGATGTCATAGAAAGAATATTTTTCAAAATATTGCTTATTTAATTGTAAATAAGTTCTCCTTCATCATCAAGGCACTGGGAGAAATCAGTTAAAGATTCATTTTATCATAACCTTTTTAAAAAAGTTCTGGTTGAATAATTTTTTAATTAACTGCTGATCGTGCACAGCAGTGTCCTACAACAAACCTGGAGCATATACTTTTAAAATCAAGTAATAACATAAATTATAAAGAGAAAATATCTTATATTTGCATCTGCCAAAAACCAGGGCAACTTCAAATAAATATTGCCCTTTAATCAACTTACACATGTTTATAAGTGCCTAGAATGAGTAAGTGCTCAGTTGAAAACATGATACCTAAGAGTTTCAGGCAGTGGACATGATGTTGCTAGAACTTAAGCAAATTATAATGAGGAGTTTTTTCATTTTTTTGCAGTGGATTTTTTCCTCCTATTCATTTGGCAGAGACCTATAATAAACTTGTGATTTTGGCTTCATTTCAGTTAGAAACTGGAAATAGTGATTGCTTCAGAGCCACTTAAAGTCATCTTCCTTAGAAACATCATGCTCCTGCCATTTTGCAAAATGATGTCCAAGAAATGAAAGTATTAGCATTCCTGGATATGCAAAAAAAATTTCTACTATTTTAAGCTTAGTAACATCAAGTTCAGTTTGCATTCAGTGTAAATACAAACCTAAAGATGATGTTGCTGATAGAAATCAACTGGCATGCTATGAATTATTAGGTAATATCTGTGGAATGGCTTTTTTTTTAATAATTGATTTTATGTTCATAATAAACTTTAAAAACTCTACCAAATTTAGGTTGTATTTATAGACTGAGATATATTTTATTAGTAATTGTCAACCTGAGGTCAATGCAAACTTTTTTTCTGAAAATGACTATATAATGCGAAAGGATACATTAATTTCTATTCTTTTCCTCTTCTTTGGGGGTCCATACCAAGGAAACCAATAAACTTCCCAGAACAGAGATTTGGCTTTCCAGAACAGAGATTTGGAGGAAGAAGGAAGCCTGAAAAATAAGTGGTAATTGCAGGGATATCATCAAAGATGTGAACTCCTTGGTGAGTTCAAGGTGTGTAGGCCAAAAGTCACGATGGAAAAATGGAATAAGGACCTGTGATTTCCAAGTTCTTCTCCAACTTAAACTATCTCTTTGTGTCATGTTTGATAATATTTTTAATAATAGCAACAACATAGAGTATTGCTATGTTTTACTTATGTGACTTCCGATTCTTACAACAATCTACACTAGGTTGAAAGGAAATGTATCCTTTATTTTCATATATAATCAGCTCTTTTTTTAAAAAAAAGATTTTATTTATTTATTTGAGGGAGAGAGAGAGAAAGAGAGAGAAAACATGGGGGGCAGGGACTGAAGGAAAGTGTTCAGCAGATTCCCCACTGAGCAGGGAGCCTGACTTGGGGCTCCATTCAGAACCCTGAAATCATGACCTGAGCCGAAGGCAGACACTTAACCAACTGAGCCACACAGGCGCCCCTAATCAATTTTTTCTAAAAACTTTTTTCTTTCATTGAGCTGTAGGTCAGTTCATAGTTTAAATTACTGCCATACAGTTTAAATTAATGTGTTTGCTTTTCAGTGAACTTAGGCTATACTATACTCTGTTTCTTCCTTTCCTTTATAGAGGTGCATGACTCCATGCACCCACACTCTGAAGCCTGATACCCAACATATGACCAAGCTTGTATATCCACATTGAACCACGATGATATACATTCACAGGTAGACATCATTGCTTCCAGATAGGTGCTACGGGGAAGCCACATCTTCCATGACCATGTACACATTTTCCTTTCATCATTTCTTACACCTGGTCCAACACTGATGCCTCCCATTTGAACCCCTTCCTTCTTCCATAATTCCCAGCTCATGATAAGAGGGTCTTGTTCCAACAGGTGTAAGTCATTCATTGAGAGGAATAAAAATTCAACCAGGAATAAGGAATAGCAATAAAAAGGAGAGAGAGCAAATCATTTTTTTTCCAAGTAATAGGAAAACAGACATAAGAAAATAGAGCAAACTAAGTTGCATGTCTGAATGAATGCCACATTCATCATTACGGTCTTCATGCCCAATGATTATCATAAGACACAATCCTGAAATTTCCTCTTTCATTAGTAAATTGAAATCTTTATTCTTATTTAAATGCCATAACCAGTAGGTACATGTGAAACCCAACTAGCCAAATATATTTTTCTCTCAGATGTTATAAGCATCTATTCCTGTTTCTTCCAAAGCAGCATTTTCTTATGAGGCCACATTAGTTGTTGACATATTCTATAGCATTTCTTCATAGCAAGAAGTTATTTGAAAATTTGCTGGTAGCCCCAGGTTTGCTGAAGGAATTACCATACTTGTACCTGTAGGCAATTTTTCTGTCTAACATATTGTCTTCAAAACATGATTTCTAAAAACTTATCTGCACATCACAATTCTCTATGGAGTTTGATAAAAGCTAGACAAACAGCTTTCTAAACCTAGTGAATCAGAATCCCTGGGCTGAAAAGCATAGGCTGCATTTTTACCAAACTGGGCAGGTTTACTTACCTGAATCTGAAAAGCACTATTCTGAATATCTTTTAATATACCCACACTGAATCTCTTAGATGAATAGATCTTAAACCTGGCCAGTTATCAAAATCACCTGGGAGCTTCAATTCACAGGTCCCATCCACAAATATATGAATATGTAGATCTTAAGTAGGGCAACCAGAATCCATAGTTAACAAAAGCCTCTCAGGTGATTCTTATCAGAGCACACTTGGGAATGACTTTCTGAAAACATATTATCAATATCATCTTTAGTATTCTGCAGTTTTGAAAAAATTTAAACTTAGCAATCATCTGGTTTTTTTTTGATATACCAGCGTTAATTAAAATAGTTGACTACTTATATGCTTAAACATGAAACAACACCTAATTATTTACAGAATTATTAAAAATGAAGTTATTGGATTCTTGTGTTTGTTACAAAATGTGCTAGATTTCCATTGAAACATTCAGTAAATTTTACACATTATCTATATGTATATGTGTATGGATAAAATCTCTACAGTGGCTCCCTCTCCCTAGTTACCATATTATCCTGGTCAGTCCCTTAGAAAACATTAAATTTTTAAAATTTGTTTATTTATTATGTCTTCCTTCAATAGAATGGTAACTCCATAAGGATAAGAACTCTCTATGCTATGTTTACCATTGCACTCCTAGAGCCTAGAAGAGTGGCTGGTGTATAGTAGGTGTTCAATACATATCTGTTAAAAAATAAATAAGGTATTCACATATGCTATTTATGTATAGATTGTATACCATATATCTATATATGAGATTAGCATACTATCCACTTATTCACACACATGCACACACACACATGATATATATGTAGTTTCTCAGCTGCTAATGAAAGTCCATGTTATTAGTCATGAAAGTTCTCTATATTCAAAGGTATAGAAGTCTCCTCTAAATACCACATAAACAGAAAGTTTGATAATCATGAAAAGATATCCTCCTTCCTTTCATTTGAAAGGAGATCTTGACTTGGATTTGGAATAGCATTTCTTTTTAAGAGGGGTCACACTGCTTCTCAGGTATTATGAATCACTCTCACTTAGTGTACATGAAAAGCAGCTGAATCATACTGGAATCACGTTGCTCCACAAGAAATGTGTCAACTATTTTGTCTTCATTCACGTGGTGGAATGTGTAGTTAATGACCCCGTTATATTGTCACATTGAAAAACTTCAGAATCAAGTGGCTAAAAATATTTTCTTGCTGTTTAATGTAGTGAAGATTCTACAAGTTTCCCTCTAAAAATATTTTTATAAGGTGAGGCTGCTGTAATCACATCTTTTCTCTCTGGGTAATATTCTTTTTAAGTGAAGAGTACATTTCAGAGTTGTTTGAGCTAGCTGTTCCTTGGATCCTCAGCCAGGCTATAACACCAGGTATGTTGCTTGGTGTAGGACATATTTATGGATGTAGGACATATTTATTATTTTGTTCATTCATACATACATTCATTCAACAACATTCATCCAGTACTTATTTTATTCAAAGAACTTTGCTCTAAAACAGCCAAAAAAACACAAAAAAGCAAAGTCTTTAAATCATTGCCTTCACTGAACATTATGCTAATTAAAAATTTCCAAACAAAACTAAGAGTAGTGGTTTAGAAAACCCTAGGAAAAGAACTTGAAATTGCTTTTTCCTCTCTTTTTATTTCTTAAAAGAGAAGATACTTGGAGATCGTCATCAGAATGTTTGAATTTAATTTTTTGTTTTTAAAGTTATGTTCACATTTGATTTCATGGTTTTATTGTTACTGGGTTTTTTAAATTTTCAAATGTCAGCTTATACTTGGCTCAATGCAGCCAAAGAATCCTGTAAAATACACAAAGTCCCAGTGTGGAGTTACTGCCTTTCTAACTTTTTCACTATCCAACAAACTTTTCTATTTATTGCCCCCCAGCCATAATAACTCATTCTTGTCAGGTTGTATTCCTTTCTGCCCATCTCCATTTTCAGCACGTTTCTGTTCTCATTCAATAGTGGTTCTGCTGTAGTATTGCATGTTCATGAGATTGGGCTTCTGATTTCCAATGATGTAAATGCTTTGTCATGTGCAGTAGGCAAAGGCTTTCGTTTGGTTTATAAGCTAACAGGGCAATGAGCAAAGCAAAATCTCTGCATCTTTACTCCAAGGCTTCTTGGAGGAACCGACATTTAAACTGAATTAATGGAATTGGTCATGCAAAAAGAGGGGGGAAGAGCAGTCCAAGTGAATAAGGAAGGGGCAAGGAGAACTGGCTTGTGTAAGGACTCAGAGAATGAAAACATTATAATCCATTCAAGGAACTACTCTTAGCTGTGTGGGCTTAGGGGAGTGTAAATACAGAAGAAAAAGAAACAATGGCTTCTCAGTTTTTGTTTTGTTCAGAGGAAGAAAACAGGGGAAAGGGAAAAGGAACATTTGGGGCTTTGGCTTCTCCAGTGCCCATTCCTGTTTTGCCCAGAGATAATGTCATGTCCCAGTTTCCGTGGGATCCAACCTTCCCTTTAGCCCAGCTAGTTTGAGTGAGAACTGAATACACCCCTGGCTCTAAGCCTGCCGCATACCTGCAAATTAAATTTCCTTTGCCGAAGTGGGTGGTTTAGAGATTAATTTATTACCCAATCAGGGATAATGACCTTAATTCCTAGGACCTTTGCCCAAACTCTTGGGATGAGGGTATCTCTTTCAAATGGAATTAGGGTTGGAAGATTATAAGATGACATGGGGAGGACTAACAGATAGTAAATCCACAGGGAAGAATACAGAGTTTACAGATGAAGAGAAAATTACTAGTACGTGGAGACATCATTGTATGAGTCTCTGGGCACAATCAGATCCCAAACTACAGGTCTTTCAGTTACATAGGCTAATAAATTCTTCTTTTACATAAAGTAAGCTTGAATTGAGTTTCTGTTGTTAAAATGAAAGCATCTTGAAAAATAAAAAGTTTAATGGGGGAAACTTTTCTTGGCCTGAATCTAAAACGTCAAACATTTCTGGGACTTCTTAGATTAATTTCAAGAGCATACCACAGGTAGCTTTGCTCTTTAGGAATAAGTTGAGAGTTCTTCATTATATTTGACTTACTTTTTTTTTAAAGTTATAACAAGAAAATATTCCCATTTGTCAGCTTTTTTAGTTGTTTTTTTTCCAGTCTTGATCTGTGTTAGCTTCAGAATAAATGCATATCCTATATTGAAGAGTCATTTCTATCACAAAACATTGCATAGTAACCTGTTGTTTTTTAACTCCTTGCCAGGAAAAAATTTGATCTCAATCCCGATGCTGTCTTGCAATAGATATTTTATCTTTAGCATTATCTTTTTTGGTTATTCTACAGATATTCTGTCCTTCAACTGATATTCTAGAATGTTAAGCAATGTTTGCATCTTTCTAAAGCCATTGGAGATTTAGCTCCTTCAAATGATTGCCTGGAGCCTCCTTAATCTCCCCTAAGTCTTGAAGGGTATTTGATCTGCCATTTCAAGTAGTTTCATCAGCAATTTTTGTATTTTATTGATCTGATTAACTGGAATAGAAACTGAGGTACTAATGTAATCAAAATGAAGAGGTTTAGTGAGGCAGACCTTTTACTTGGAGTTAATATATTTATGGAGATAAAAAGAACTGTTGTATTACATTCGGGATTTAAATGAAACCAACCCCAAATTTCTATATATTCATAATTTTTAATCCAGATACATAATTTGACTAATTTCCCATAATTTTACATGTTGTTTGAGATATATTGAGAACCCTAAACACAAATTTTATGTGGATTTTTTGGAGGTGCAATAGAGTTGCTAAGTTTGAGGTAGAGCGTTGATTTGAGTACAAGGCATGCTAAAAATGGGGTGATGAGAGGAGAACTTTGTCACAAATACCACCCTGTCAAGAAGATCCAAGTTTGTGTTTCTTATGGGAACATTTGGACAAATGGTCAAGTCACCAGGCCAAAGTCAGACTTTGAAAATGATAAGGAAATGGGTCAGCTGATGGTGGGGAGAATGCAGGGAGCTGGAGAATGAGAAAAGAATATTTATTGAGACTGGGCTTAGTTGACAGGCAAATGTAGATTGAGTCCTGAATCCACAGCTTACTAGTTTAGTGGTCTTGGTCAAGGAACTTCACTTTGAATTTGGACAAGTAACTTATGGGAGCCAGAATTCTCTCATCCTTTTTAGGTGACTGAACCGTGGGTGTCAGTTTCTTCACGTGTATAAAAGGTAGTTGATGAAATTAACATTGTTGAACTGTTGTGAAATGTGATGAGATAATTCATATAGCATTCTTAGCAGAGTGCCTGACACTTAATAAAAACTAAGCAAATGTTAAATATTATAATGATTATGATTAAGATGGTAATAGCAAACTGTGATCCAGGATTCTGAGAGTTGGGAGAATCTGAGGATTAAGAACCTGCTACTTAGGGAAGAACGAGCACTTGCGTAAATCTGATTGGATGGAGCTGGAGGGCCTTGGTCCTAGAGAGACACTGTGGTTCTTACAGAATAATTCCTCTGTCAGCCAACTAAGGCTGGCACAAAGACTCTAGGCCAGTATAGGTGGGTTGTGAATGGGATAAAAAACGGTATTGAAACTTTCTGGGCTTCTCATGGTGCCTGCAACATACCCTCAACACTTCAGATCTCAGGGCTGTGTGAAAAGCAATGACATTCCAATACCCCAAAGGCTAATTGACTTGAAGTTACTTTGGTACTTTTCATCTGGATTAAAGTTGTTAAAAATGAGAACTTTCCAGGAAATTCAAGTTAGACCATTGGTAGATATAGCTGTGGGAACTGAAACTGATAAAATCAGGGAAATAACATTATATATGTAAAGCTCTTGACACAATGCTCCACAAACAGTATTTGTAATTGTTGTGATTTCCTTCTTGAAATACTTTCTACTCTTGACATACCTGATAACTAGGGTTGCCAGATTTATCAAATAAAAAAAGTACAGAATGCTCAATTACATTTGAATAGCTAATAAGCAATGAAAACTTTTTAGTATAAGTGTGTCCAAATATTGCATACATTTAGGAACTTTACTGATAAACTACTCTTCTGGATTTCCTTGATTTCTCTGCTATGCCTTCTTGCTCTCCTCTGGTTGACTTCTCTCCATGAGCAATTTTGATCTCTCATCCCACATCTCAAACTTCTTACTTTCTAAACTTTGCATATGATATTCTCTTTGCCTGGAAAAGATCATTGTTCCACTGTGTAGGGGCTAAGGTTAGGCTGCCCCAAGATGGGCCACTTTCTTTGGCATATTAATTATTTTAAATAAAAGTTACTGAAGAGACAGGAGTGTAAGAAGGACACTCAGACCCTCTTCTGTCTCCCTGAAAGCAGGAAATAATTCTCCCATGTGAAAGCTACCCTTCTTGTACCAGGAGGTAGAGAGATATCCTTCTCACCAGAGATGGGAAATTTAGAGCTCAGAAGGCTTTATAAACAATTCTTGTTACTTTTTAGTAATTTACCACTTGACCCAACCAAATTCTGTTCAGAATTTCTTACTGACTGAAGCTCCCAAAGTTAAGTTTTCTTTGTCTTGTCAAATCCTAACAGATTTATTTTCTTTGTCTAAAATGTATAAAAACTGCCTTTCTTGATCATTTCTTGGGGTCTCAATTTCACAACTGGGCCTCTTAGCACATGTAGTGAAACTTGGGTATTTTTCTCCCATAAGCTCTCATGTAAATATATATTTTTTAATTTTTTTATAAAGTTTTTCTTTTTTTAAAGATTTTATTTATTTATCCGAGAGAGAGAGAGAGAGTGCCAAGCACAAGCTGTGGGGAGGAGCAGAGGGAGAGGGAGAAGCAGAACTCCTGCTGGATGAGGGAGCCTGAAGTGAAGTGGGGCTTAATCCCAGCTCCCTGAGATCATGACCTGAGCTGAAGGCAGACACTCAACTGAACCACCCAGGCACCCCTGTGTCATGTAAATTTAATTGTTAGAGCAGCTGGAAGAACTTGAGGGTAGAGAAGAAGTCTTCCTCCCTTCAGCAGTCTGTCTACGTCCACTCATCCTTTAAGTCTTGGAATACTCGGATTAAACCCCAAAGTGACACTCCTTTACTGTGCATTTTTACAACATACTGTGCAGCACACATTATGCTTATGTTTGAAGAATATGCTTCTGTTTCTAAGCTAAACTCTGTTGGGCAAGAATTATGTGTAACTTAATTTCTCCTGAGTCACCCGTACCCAGCACAGGAAACCCATTTAGTAAACATTTGTAAAATATGGAAGGAATAATAATTGTTGTTATTATGGCTATTAATAACAAGCATTAGCTTTTTGCTTTGCGTGGCAGATTTATGTAATATATTTCAAAGACACGAAGAAGCACTCTCTTACAACATGCTAATGAGATAACAGTCAACAATAGGTTTCTATTGCATAGTGGTCTGTTCTAGTTTCTGGTATAATAATGTACATTTACTGAGCACCTGCAATGTCCCAGGTACCTTTGGAACTGCTTAAAATATTATCTACTTTTATTCATAACCTCCTCTAAAAAGATCAATACTAGCTCACAGAACACTAATTAATGATCCAAAATGGCAGCTGGTTAGTTTAATATTTGGCATACTATTGATATTTGGAACATATTAGTAACAAGAGACATCACTCTATATTAGGTAGGACCACTCAGGAATAAGCAACAAAACAATTTTTTTTTTTCAGTGAGTAGAAGAGGTTAGTGGAAACATAAAAAAAGAGACAATGTCATAAACCACAAGTGTTTGATGTTTTCTTTTCCAATATAGGAAATTTATTTCCATCTAGATGATGGATATTACAATTATTACAATCAAATCACACACTCACTTATTGACTGGAAATTTCTTTTTTTTTTTTAAGATTTACATATTTGAGAGAGAGAGAGAGCACATACGCATGGCAGGAGGGCAGAGGGAAAGAATCAAGCAGACTCCCCAGTGAGTGTGGAGCCGGGCATGGGGTTGGATCTCACCACCCCGAGATCCTGACCTGAGCGGAAATCAAGAGTCAGTCACTTAACCAACCCAGCCACCCAGGTACCCCATGAGTGGAAATTTCTATTTAAGATCTTATCATCTTTTATTAGTCATAAAGAAATGAGTATAATAACTCATCCCATCTGAAATATTACAATTTGCTAAATATTGCCATTTCTTACATTACAGATATTTAAAAGTGATAAAATGATGATCTATGTTTAAGAACTATTGAAGTCTTGTCAATAACTTATTACAAATGATTTCTTTGCTGTGAATAGCTTCTGTAGAGGAGTCATCTAACCCTTGTATGTGAATTTTTATTCAGTTTCTGCGAGTGATATTTTTTACCTTGTTTCAGAGGGTTGGAATACCCCCTTTTTGAGGCTTGCAACCCCCAGTGCACAGAAAACAAATGTTTTGAATTATTCAGAGACAAGAGAAAATATTAAACAAAGATATTAAGATATTACTGTAGTTACTAGACAATATTAATACAAATTTCCATAAAAAAATCAAGGCTGCATATAGTCCAATTTTCATATTATGTGTCTTATTTTTAATACACTTGATACAAATCAAATATATTTACATAAAAGTGTACAAATATTATCACAGCATGAACATACTTTTATAATCCACCACACAGATCAAAATTCTATTTCCAGCATACCAAAACCAAAAAATCTCCACCCTATTCATCAAAGATTAAAATTTTTCTTACCTTCAACATCATAGTTTACTTTTGTCTTTATTTAAATAAAACCACACAGAATCTACTAATAAGAGTTTTTAATCAACTCATCTATAAAGACTTTTTTTTTTTTTTTTTTTTTTTAAGAATTGAATTGTGCTCCAGGTCCTAAGAAAGCTGAAATGGCTTCTTAGCTTTTTTGGAATACTATAAAGCATTAGAAAACAGATGTTCAAAATTTGTCAGTGTGAAAATTAAGAAAAGAAAAATGGTTGATGTGATTTTTGAAGTACCTGGGTTTGGAAGTCTGTATCAAAGAATTAGTGTCAGTGGGGATTCCAATCATAAAAGCTCACTCTTCACATTAACCCCTCTGTTGATTCACTAGTAGGCTTGCTGTTGATTACATTCTAATTTGTGCCATGGGAAAAGTCATGAAAATACAAAAAGTAATTTGAAAAGAACCAGATTTTCGTTGAATTTCTCGTACGTTCAATTACAAAAAAGTGTAAGTTATAGAGTTTCATTTATCGGATACATTAAAACACAAATATTAAATGAGATTTAGGAAAACCATCTTTAAATAAATAGATAAATTTTTATGTAAAACAAAAGGAAAACTGAAAAAAAATAGCAACTTACGCACCATTGTGAAGATTAATTACTCACACAGGAGCAAAACAAGAATGACACATGATATATGAGGGTCTATGCATTTCTAAAAGATTGCTACAGCCAGAGGGTGCAGTGTTTATTGATCTGTGACTGCTTAGATAATGCTGTTTCCACTTCTCCAAATTTTGCAAACAAAATCATCACCCTCCTTCAGACAGAGAAAATGCATGACCTTCTATAATCATTTAACCTCTCTCTGTTTTCCCATCTTGAAAACGATAATATCATAATCAACACGACTTCTGTGTGAGGCAATGGATATTTTCTTCCTCACTTTTGAAGATGTTTTATGTAAAGCAGTGTAAGGTCTGCCAAGACTGCTGTGGTTTAATGAGAATTTTTTATTAGAAGTCATAGTGATAAGCTAGTTAGCTGACTTAGAGCACAAGACACAGGACTCAGATTGTAGGCTATAGTCTTATGTGAGCAGATACATATCCAGTACTATGAATCTTGACCTGTTCTCCAATCTCAGAAATCTTTTAAAAAAGTGATTGTGGTCAAAAAAATGGTAAGGAATGGCAGAGAGTTTTAAGGAATCATCCTCTACTTTGTCTGCCTTACCTCTTTGCTTTGTCATATTTCAGACTTTGTCATATTTCATGCTTATAAAAAATCAGTTTCATATCCATCACTTATATTTAGTAAAAAGAAAACTCAAAGCCACAACAAAAGATTATAATGCATTTAAGTAATAGCTGATCTTTTCTAAGAGTTTAATGCCCTTTGTAATATGCCCTTAAAGACAGGCAGGGTCTTCTTAGTGGAACATAACTCTGAAGTACTTGATAGTCATACATAAAATTGAATTTTTAAAAATTAATTTATTTATGATTTGGCAGGGGGAGGGGCAGAGGGAGAGAGAGAAGAGAATCTCAAGCAGGTTCCCTGCTGAGTGTGGATCCCAGTGCAGGGATCATGAGATCATGACCCGAGCTGAAATCAAGAGTCAAACACGCAACAGAGCCTCTCAGGCACCCCCATAAACTTGAATTAAAAAAACACAACGAAACTGCTATTTTCACAGATAAAAGCTATGATGAAAGCAGAACTCCTTTTGCTTGTTGAATTACTGTCATTTTTTTAAAAATTTTTTTATTGTTATGTTAATCACCATACATTACATCGTTAGTTTTTGGTGCAGTGTTCCATGATTCATTGTTTGTTCATAACACCCAGTGCTCCATGCAGAACGTGCCCTCCTCAATACCCATCACCAGGCTAACCCATCCCCCTACCCCCTCCCCTCTAGAACCCTCGGTTTGTTTTTCAGAGTCCATCATCTCTCATGGTTCGTCTCCCCCTCTGACATACTCCCCTTTTCTTCCTCTCCTGTTATCTTCTTCTTTTTCTTTTCTCTTAAAATATGTTGCGTTATTTGTTTCAGAAGTACAGATCTGTGATTCAACAGTCTTGCACAATTCACAGCGCTCACCGTAGCACATACCCTCCCCAATGTCTATCACCCAGCCATCCCATCCCTCCCACCCCCAACCACTCCAGTAACACTCAGTTTGTTTCCTGAGATTAAGAATTCCTCATATCAGTGAGGTCATGTGATACATGTCTTTCTCTGATTGACTTATTTCACTCAGCATAACACCCTCCAGTTCCATCCACGTCGTTGCAAATAGCAAGATCTCATTCCTTTTGATGGCTGCATAATATTCCATTGTGTATATATACCACTTCTTCTTTATCCATTCATCTGTCGATAGGCATCTTGGCTCTTTCCACAGTTTGGCTATTGTGGACATTGCTGCTATAAACATTGGGGTACACGTACCCCTTCGGGTCCCTACATTTGTATCTTTGTGGTAAATACCCAGTAGTGCAATTGCTGGATTGAACGGTAGCTCTAATTTCAACTGTTTGAGGAACCTCCATACTGTTTTCCAGAGTGGTTGCACCAGTTTGCATTCCCACCAA
Organism: Eumetopias jubatus; assembly: GCF_037043125.1. NCBI lineage: Eukaryota > Metazoa > Chordata > Mammalia > Carnivora > Otariidae > Eumetopias > Eumetopias jubatus. The sequence continues at coordinate 101,564,463 of NW_028274811.1, forward strand.
CAGTGTAGGAGGGTTCCCCTTCCTCCACATCCCCGCCAACATCTGTCGTTCCCTGACTTGTTAATTTTAGCCATTCTGACTGGTGTGAGGTGGTATCTCATTGAGGTTTGGATTTGGATTTCCCTGATGCCGAGCGATGTTGAGCACTTTTTCATGTGCCTGTTGGCCATTTGGATGTCTTCTTTGGAGAAATGTCTGTTCATGTCTTCTGCCCATTTCTTGATTGGATTATTTGTTCTTTGGGTGTTGAGTTTGATAAGTTCTTTATAGATTTTGGATACTAGCCCTTTATCTGATATGTCATTTGCAAATATTTTCTCCCATTCTGTCGGTGGTCTTTTGGTTTTGTGGACTGTTTCTTTTGCTGTGCAAAAGCTTTTTATCTTGATGAAATCCCAATAGTTCATTTTTGCCCTGGCTTCCCGTGCCTTTGGCGATGTTTCTAGGAAGAAGTTGCTGCGGCTAAGGTCGAAAAGGTTGCTACCTGTGTTCTCCTTTAGGATTTGGATGGACTCCTGTCTCACGTTTAGGTCTTTCAACCATTTGGAGTCTATTTTTGTGTGTGGTGTAAGGAAATGGTCCAGTTTCATTCTTCTGCATGTGGCTGTCCAATTTTCCCAACACCATTTGTTGAAGAGACTGTCTTTTTGCCATTGGACACTCTTTCCTGCTTTGTCAAAAATAAGTTGACCATAGAGTTGAGGGTCCATTTCTGGGCTCTCGATTCTGTTCCATTGATCTATGTGTCTGTTTTTGTGCCAGTACCATACTGTCTTGATGATGACAGCTTTGTAAATTACTGTCATTTGAGTTCAGTAGAACGAATCAGAATAAACAACCCTCTCTAAGACTGATATCAGAGCTAATCCAATTGGTACTGATAAGCAGTATGGTATGTTTGTCAAGAGTGACTTTGGGCTTAGTAGGCCTGAGTGAGACTTTTGGCTTTACTTACTTGACACATTACCAGAGCTTCAGTGTCATTATCTATAAAGTGAGTATTCAGGGGATACTTATTGTCTTAGTCAGTACAACATTCATTCAGCTCCCTTCCAAGAACACCTTCCTGAGTTTCTTCTGGGAACTACCTTCCCTTAGATTCAATGCTTGTTTCAGATGATGATGAACCTGCTGTGTGGGTTCAGAAGTAGGCACATGATTTAAGCACATTCAATGAGTATCAGTGGGAAAGCAACAGTGCTACGATCTTAGTTGGAATTTCTGGAAAATCTACTGGAAAGGCAAAATTTGCTTCCAGATAAAGTCAGTTTGGTGGGAAACAAAACAAGTGAGGAGAAAGAGAGAATCCATACAATATTATTTGGGCATCTGACTCTGGTGCCTAAAGCCAAATCACCCCATTACAATTGCAATTCATGAATAAACAAATCAATCACATTTATTTTTTTTTTCCAAAAAGAGGGATGAATACAAAGATCATAACACTCATATTCTTCTTGTAGGAATTTTGTGCATAAAAGTATTTGCCATAATGCCTGGAAAGAAGTACTCAATACAATTTGTGTTATCTGAGTCAATCTAAATCAATGGTTGAACCTCGCTGACACTATGACCTGAAGATTGAGGGACCACAACCATCTTCTACAGAATATTTTCCTAGCAATAAAGTTTTCTTTGAGAAACAGAACAGATGACTTGGAAAAGTCAGGACTGATCATCCCAAGAAACTTCACTGAGGTGCATTTATAGAGTACATTCCATGTATCAGATATTCATGCTCCTGGGCACTGTCCACATTCCCAGCTAAAGCCAGGCTCCCCTTGCCAATATCAGTGCCAAGACTCTGTGGGGCAAACAGCATAGGATTTATAAAAGAATGTTAACACATATAAATAATACATATTTTAAAAAATCTGTATCCCACAAGAATTAGAGACATTCTGAATTACATCTATCTAAAGGTTTTCACCAGTATCTTTGGAAGGAAGAACTGAAAAATATATCTAACTTCCTGTTTGAGCGCAGACTATCTTAAACTTTTTAAACCCTCATCATTTTCAGAAACTTCTGTATTTAGAATACCTTTAATTTTATTAGATGTAGGTCTGGACCAGGAGGCAGATATTCTATTCGACTATTTCAGGTCAATAGTCTGGTTCCCAGAGTGGGCACACCTGGGTAAGCAGCACACCTTGAAGAAAGTTACCTTAAAAGCCTCAGTCATTTAGATCAGTTACGCCTTCTGTGGACACCTGCATGTGGAAGTACATGGGCTCAACAGCATCTATCCCAGAGTTCCTGTGCAATATTTCTTTAACATGGAGAATCTGACTTCACAAATGGCATAAAAAATTGCTTCTTTGAGAGTCTTATAATAGAGCTGTTAACATATTAGCAATCTGTTCACAGTCTGGACTGTCATGAGCAAGAACCTACGCACAATATGAGCCATCATTTATTTTTGGCCCCACCAAGAATGTACAACATTTATTTTAATAAACCAAGACAAAAAAAAAAAAAACAACAGGTTGAGATGCACCGAATGGGGTACTGAGAGACGACAAAACGTTGTTGACTCTTTATAAGGACAGAGGACAGACTGGGAGCTTGCAACTTGTTTTTAATTTTCACAAAAATAGGCAAGCTATTCTCTTGGTCACTCTAGGAAGAAATCTCAATTACTGTTACCTTTTTTTTTAGTAGTGATTGCTTGATGCCATTATTTACAATCTACAAGAGTTGCCTTCCAGAAAGATACTCCACTGGAAACATGCCACAGTATGCTCTTAGCTGGTTGCTAAATACCAAAGTATTTTTATTCCTCTTGGGGAGAGTGAGGTACGAGCCTGTACATACAGGTACATGATTCTGGCGAAACATTTTAAATGGGAAACAATGTAGGGTGAAGATGTCTGTACCACAGTAAATTTGGGTAGTTCCTGCAGAACATAGCTCATGTTATCTGACCTGAGCTAGCGGATAATTCTGAAGGGAAGAAACCCCTAAGACTCTTTGTACACTGAGGCGCAAACAATAATGAATGTGCTATTTACACTTATTTTTTGAATTTTGGTCTCTCTCTTGGAATCAGAGGAAGAAAATGACTGGCTTGGAAATCAAAGGCTGAAGAGAAGAAAACCAGATAGGGCTTTAGTGTGAAAGCAGAGGCTTGATGTGCAGTGCACAGATTGTACTTGCATAAGGATTACATATTTTAAGTGGATTTTTCTAAACTCCGAATGTGATAGAATTTTTGCGGGAGAATGGCCATTCCAGATGGGAAAGCAATTTCAGGCATAGTAGCATGCTTGAGAGAGAGGTGGGGCTAGAGTAAGAGGCGTCACTGGTTTAACAATCTGCTGTGCGAGGTTGCTGTTCTGCAACAGCACAGAGCTCCTGTGATCTTTATACAGGACAAGTTTTTATTTTTCTGTTTCCTTTTCACTTCCTAGCAGAAGTAAACAAATAACGTACTCTTCTCTTTCTTTTGAAAAGTTTCTTTTTTGCAGAAACCCATAAGACAATGCTCACAACCATACCTGACTGTTTTCTCGAGAATCAACTACTGATCCCATTCTCTCTGATTAATGTGAAATTTGAGTGAAATGGCTTGGTTGGGATGAGTCCTGAAAAGATGAAACATGCAGTGAGTGTTGTTGGTTTGCAAACTGGCCCTTGAACACAGAGGCCAAGGAGAGACTGAAGAGACCTCTTCAGATTGGTAGGTGGTAGATTTAATAAGCAAAGGAAACTATGTATAGGCTTGTCTTGGCTGCTGCAAGTCAAGTAGATCTCTGCGTCTGTCAGCCAGAATCTTAAACGTTTGTATAGAGGTCTTAATGAGTCACATAGTCATTCCAGATGGTCTTAACAACTCCATGCTCTTTCAAGGCTGCGTCCTTGAAAACAGTTCCAGCTGTGGTATTGGTGGGAGGAATGTACATATCAAGGACAGGGCATGGGATGAGGAACCTCAGATTGCCTGGGTCCCACATGGGTCAACCAGAGGTCATGTCCTCTTGATGACCTCCTCCAACAAGTGCTATTTATGATTGCAAATTCAGGGAACCTGTGGACAAGTTTTAATAAAGCCTCATAGGTTATAAGGGCTAGAGTTCAAAGAGTTGCAGGCATCTGGGACTGAAGTACTGAGCTCTACACTTACAGGGAAAGAAATTCTGAGCTGGTGAGTAACTTTTAGTGTCCAGACTGTTTCAAGGAGTTGTTGAATGGAAGGGGTCAATTAATTTTAAAGGCACAGGATATGATGAATGTTTAGACCATTTGTAAGCTCTCATAGAGCTTACAATCTCAGTCCAGTTCTTACCGAGGAGGTATTTGTTTCTTTTAGGAAATAATGTGGGCCTAAAGTTGATTAGAAGGGCATATATGTCAAGTTATAGGTTTATTTTAAGTAAGCCAAAGTATAACAATCTGCAGTATTTTATTTTGTTTCTGAATTCATGGAGAAAATGTGCTGATCAAACATTTTAGGCACTGTGTAGATTTTTAGATTGTTATAAAGTGATTAATTTTGTGGAACTAGACTTCATCTTCTGGAGATAAACTGACAAGATGACTGTTTCAGGACTAGCTACTCTTCATCTCTGTTGTCAACATAAAAAAAAAAACTCTTAGAGTTACTTTGTATAAGTATCTCCTCACTGATCAGTAGCCTAAGCTTTACTTAACCATGGCTATTGACTCAAACCAATTAAACTTGCTTTGTAGTTCTTTTTCACTAGGAATTTTTATTCACTTTATATTCCACATCTCTGTAGCACTCTTGCTTCTTAGATAATCTCTATTGTTGTGCTTATTTTACTTTTTGCACCTTTTGAAACTTTTAAGATAATTTCCAGAGATAAATATTTCTGAATTGTCTTTTTAAAATAAAATGGTTATCAGTTTGAAAAATATATAAAGAAATACAAAGTTTTAAGGAATTTGTTATTAAGTTCTATTAGGCAATTATAATCTCTAGTTTCAGAATATCAAAAGCATAACTATTCCTGTTCTAGTAAGCCATGTAATTCATGCAAATAGTGGGTTTTGGGGAATAGGATTTTGCGACTTGTTGAAATCATTTCTCAATCTTCTATTGGAGAAACTGTTAGGCCTCTGAGGGAATAACTTGTTTAGCCTTTCCCCTTTTATGTACTACTGCTTACCTTGCTTTCCTCTGTTTAGACCTTTACAGGGGATACTATTGCAGAAGAAACTAAGAATGTGTTAGCAATAATGTTAGAAGTTAGAATTTGTCCGGTCAGCCTTGTGAAAAATAACTTGATTAGAGCCCTAGAAGGTAGAAAATAGAAATGTCCTGCTACTAACAGGTATATCCCAGCTTTTCTTGGTTAAGTCATAGGTGTTAATAAGTCTCCAATGAGTGTAGGAACCATCTACTTCAATGAACTGATAATGAGATTCACAATAGCTATGGGGAACGATGTATGAGAATATCTTGTTTACCAGCTGTATCATCTTCAATTACTTAATTCTTAGCACTGAAGGTGCTTTAACTGGAAAACAGGCATAATAACAAATTCTACCTCATTGGGTTACTATACAGATTAAATGAATTGATATTGTAACATGTTAAGACAACCACTATTTTAGAGGCACTTCATTGTTTTTGTGCTGTACAAAGAACAATTACAAAGGCATCAGAATAAAAAGATCTAGGGTTGCCTGGGTGGCTCAGTTGGTTAAGCATCTGCCTTCAGCTCAGGTCATGATCTCAGGGTCCTGGGATCAAACCCCCCGTCGGGCTCTCTGCACAACAGGGAGCCTGCTTGTGCCCTCTCTCTCTCTCTCAAAATCTTTAAATAAATAAATAAATAAATAAAAAGATCTAGTGCCTCAAGTGCTTAGAGTACACTAGTCTTCATTAAAATATTCAATTCCCACTCCTAATTCCTTTTCCCCTTTGAGAAGAGAAATGGAGTAGACCATTCTCTTTAAAAGGAAAAAAAGGCTTTAGAGTATGGTCGCTAGTCTCACTGCCTAGGTTTAAATCTTGACCACCACGTACTTTTGTGATCTGGGACAAGAACCCTAAACCACATTTCATTTTTCTCATTTATGAAATAATACTACCTAACACCTAGAGTCTGCTATGAGGATTCAATGAAATAATGGATAAAGACTTATCCATACAATGCCACTGTAAATTTTCAATGATGCTATTTTTATTGTTAATGTTAGATATAGCCAGTTAGATAAAATATTAAATCAGTACATGACAGAAAGGTAAGATTTCTCACCAAAGTTGGACTGGTTAGAGGTCTTATGTCTTTTGATTTAAAGAATGGTTTCCCAATATTTTTTTCATTATTGCCACACCTATGAATTTAGTGACTAGTGTAAAAACTAAGTCACATGGATATAAAAATGAATCTAAAAAGTAGAAACTATTTCTTCTCTGGTCACCTAATACCATTATATTTTAATATATAAAATTGGGTATTTTATTACTGAGGTGATTTTTCTACGATTTAAAATTACTTGTCCTTGTACAAAATAGATCAAAATAAGCTGCTGTATTTTTGCCCTCAGGTTGCAGTGCTAGAAGAGGAAGATCTGTGAAGAACAAAAATGGAACCAGGTAAAGATAATCAAGGCATGAAATGTACTCAGGGTGTCTTAACAAAGCCCAGCTGCAAGAGTCTGATAGTTCTCCTTTTTTCTTTAAGAGCACAGCATTTATTTATTTTTAAAGATTTTATTAGAGAGGGGCACGGGGCGGGGGGGTGGTGGGTGGTGGTGGAGACTTGGGGGAGGGAGAAGCAGACTGCCTACTGAGCAGGGAGCTGATGTGGGACTCCATCCCAGGACCCTGGGATCATGACCTGAGCCAAAGGCAGATGCTCTGACTGAGTCCCCCAGGTGCCCAATAGTTCCACTTTCATGAGAAGTGGAGATTGATCAAAAAGGAGTGGAGAATCTGCCCTTCCTCCTCGACTGTTTTTCATTTCAGTATTGCAGTATCTCAGTTCCCTTGACAATAAAATGAACAGATGATAGATAGCCATCCAAAGGCAATATTGCTCTTAAGCACCATTAACATTTTACATTTACATTGAAATAGTAGGCCGGGACTTCTATGGTGATTTTGGATGTAGGGCAATGCTAAATCCTGAAAGATAGAGAAGCACTTTGAAGAATAGCACCCCAAGCTCTTTCTGCAAGATTGCTTTGATGATTGATGAATCATAATGGCAGTAACTGTACTTAATTCCAAAAATTAAAGTAACACCTATTTTCTTTCAAGTTTTGTGATTGTACACAGCATTTTTCCCAAAGATACTCGAACTCATTTGTTCCATGCCTCTGGTTTTGCATGCATCACCTGCCATCCTAGAACATTAACGTGGGTCTCTGTGACACACAATCACCTGAGGTATGCCAGTGTACTTCTATTACCCAACTGTTCTGTCTTACAGACCAGAGAGTAACGTCCTCTTCCAGTGTTCTGGACTCCTAACTTGTATTCCTTTTTCTAAAACACTAAGAAAATGTGGCTCTTTCTGTATTTCTCTCCACAGGAAGGCCATTTTATTAATACTTTCAGCTTTTCTCAGGGCTCAGATTGCTGTGGGGGATGGTTTGAAATGTCTGGTCATCCTAATTCAGTCACCCAAGGCCTTTCAACTTAACAATTGTAGCTATGGAATAACTTTGATTCCATAGGAACAAAACTAAGCAAGCCGTCTACTCTCATTGGGAAATGTGGCAAATGCTCAGGCATACTGGGGAAGAGTGCAAGCGCAAGAAAATGAGCCATACTAGGTCAGAATAACTTACAGTGCTATTGATGATATCCTCTTAGTTATTGAGGGGTTATTAATTTTTGTTAAATGCCCAAATTATTGGACTTGTTTTTTAGTGAAAGATAATTTAAAAAGTAGCTTATAGTTGTTGAAGGCTGATTGTAGGGGAAGAAAACAATTTTCCCTCTAATCTTCTGAGTTCTTAGCTGAGACACCTGTAATAAAAGACATGCTAAGAAGAGAAAAACAAGTTTATTAACATGTATGCCTCCATGTATATATGGGAGATACTAGGGGGAAAATGAGTAGCTCTGTGAGGTGGCCTAGAATTCAGAATTAAATAGCATCTTAATAAAGGGGACCAAGGATGTAAGCCTCCAAAGGATTTAGAGGATCTGTCTTCAGGCAGATAAAGGGAGTTCAAAGAAAACCTCCTCCAGCATTTGCTGTTTTTTTTTTTTTTTAATATTTTCAAAATAATCAATACACCAAAGTGGCATATTTTGGGTAGCATGTCCTGAACACCAGAGTTCTAATTCTGAGTCATATATCGTGCTACCCTTCTGTGATCATTGGTAAGATCCTGTGCTTAGGACTTTATTGAAATTCCTTCATTTAATTTTTGTAATTATTTGTAATCTAGGGCTATGATATTCATTAGTTCTTATAAATTACTTGCAATTAGTGGTTTCTGGCACATAGTAATTGTGCAAAAAATGGTAGTGTTAATCTTTTCCTTATTACAATTATGTGAAACAAGCATATATGAGCATAATATATATGATCATAAGATCCTGCAATAGTCACAACAATAAAAAGTTCAAACACATTTGAAGATTGAATTTGAAACATAAATCAACTCGGGGAATAGTTTGACCCGGACACTTCATTTGTATTCACTTACATTTATTATATGCTGATCACTATGGCTAGAAACATAAAGACTTTTTTAAAAAGTGGCCTTTAAAGAGCATGTAATTGAATTAATTGGGAAGATGCCCTAAGCTTTCAAAATAATTACAGAAAAACAGATGTTGATGTACCATCAAATGCTAAACAGTAAGATATAGGCAGTATGGCTAAAAATAGTTTGGAAAGTTTTCCTTGAAGAGATAAAACTTGCTTAGGTCTTCAAGTTCGAGAATTTAGGTGATTTTAAAAAGAGGGAAAAAAAATACCCAAGAATTATTTCTCTCCATGGCAAATAGTGGGAGATGAATTCTTAAAGATGCTTAATGCTACACAAAATTTATTGTATAACATCTCAAAGTACTTTGCAAAAGTATGGACCATCTCACAAATGCAATTCTGTATTCTTCATCTTAGATTCTAACATTCTATTTCTTGACTGCAGCGAAAGGCTATTAGCAGGGCCTAAATCAATTATTTCCTGCCTTGATATCAAGAGAGCTGAAGCTGGCATCTCACTAGGCAGTGCCCTCCATCCCCCAATTCCTTGAGTATTGGTTGAAGACAACCCACCAACTAAGGGTTGATTTGCTGTGCTAAAACAACAGTGAAAGATCAGAACTGAGATTTTAGGCTGAAGTAAATCTGTTAACCTCAGTAGCCTTTGAGACCTCTGCCTTGATTCTTTCCCTCTCCTTCTCTCTCCCTTTCCCTGTCATAGTTCACTATTAATACTTGATAACTTTAAAAAATGAATTGAGGCCCCTTACAAAAAATACTCGTAAGTTCTTGCAGTCTTGTAAATTATCTTCAACATCTACAAAATGTCTTAATGAAACATGACAGGGTTTCTAAGGGTGTTCGCTGGACATAATGTTTTTTCCACTCTGTGCTTTTCTTGTCATGGATCCCTCTTTCTTTGGTGGTGTTCCTTTCTCCCTTTTTTTTGGTGAGCAGGAAATGCCCTTCCCCACCCCCATATGTTTTTGTTAGAATTAAGGTTGTAGATAGAATTAAAGTAGTTCATCAGTTGACCTTAAAATAGGGATACTATCTTGGATTATCCAGGGACCCCAATATAATCACAAAAGCCCTTAAATGAAAGGATATAGAAGAAGAGAGTGATAGGGAGATGTGATTATAGAAGAAAGGCATAGAGGGATGCCAAGTTGCTAGCTTTGAAGATAGAGGAGGGGAATCATGAATCTAGGAATGTGGGCAGCCTCCAGAAGCTGGAATAGGCAAGGAAATAAATTCTCCCCTGAGCCTCCAGAGAGAAAGGCGGCCCTGCCTACACCTTGCTTTTAGCCAAGTGAGCTCTATACTGGATTTTTAACCTACAGAATTGTAGTGCCTTGAATTTGTTTATTATATTACATTTGTGATAATTTGTTATAGCGGCAGTGGGAAACTAATGCTCTTTCATAAATACAAATACATATTATAGATTCCATGATGATAGGTATTTTTTTAATGAAGTTCTGTAGATTCCCCAATTACTGGATTAGTGATTTGTATATAGAAGCAATTTAGTAAATGCCTGTTGGGTTAATTATTGAAAGGTGGAAAATGGCAATCTAGGTGTTATACTGGGTTGAGGGATTATGATGAAGAATATATGGGAAGGGCTGGTCTGTACTCAGTAGAAATGGACCTGAGATAAACTGGTAAGAAATGGTACTAAGATGGATCTGAAATCCAGCTAAGAATAAAGATAAAAATAAGAACAGCTATAACAAATCAAGTACTACTATATGGACCTCAGTTTGCTCATTTGTAACATCAGGTTAACAATCATACTTAACTCACAAACTTGTCGGGAGGCTTACATGGCATAACACATGTAAAAATCTTAATTTTCTGGAATCTAGGGAGTCTATCAGTAAATATATAATAATCTGTGTATACATTTAGGAAGACTGAGCCTATGATGATTGGTACAGTGATACTATCATGAATTGAAGCTAAAAAATGCCCTGTTTTCTTAATGGTTCCAAAATTGGCAAATGCTGCATTCCACTCCAGTGCAGTCTTGCAGAGCATTCTACTTAATGTTACAGAAAGAGGTGTTAATTTTACCTGTCACAGCTGGATATTTATTAAATGTAAGCATTTCATGAGCAAGAACAGGAATTTCAAAACACATGCAGGCATATTCTCTTATATAATTAGGACATATAAGTTATTCACATTTCTGTTCCACATGGCTTATAAAATTATAGCATTTATACATAGGAAGATCTATATACATATATATAGACGTATATATATTCTACACACTAAGTTCTGTGGAGATTAAAAAGTGCATAATCTATAGCCATTAAAAGGCATTTGTTAGATACTTGTAATGATTGAGGACAAGACTGTATGTAATAAATTGTTAATTTTGTGTAACACAAAGCTAGGAAATAGCCTGTCAATAACCAAATATTTAATTTTTTGTTTGAAAATGATACTAAAAAGAGCTTGGTAAGAGAGTGATGGAGGCTAGAAGGCTTCTTCATGAGGAACTGGGACTTGGGCTTTGAAACAGAAATTGGTAGAGAGAAATGGAGGTGGCAATTTCAGAAGGGAGAAATGGTATCAGAAAAGGATTAGAAGAAGTGTGACCATATTTAAAGATGGGGGGTAATAATAATTATCCATCTCTAAGGGCAGTTGGGCATAGAGGACTTGTAGAAATGTTTCCATTTCCTAGAAATGTTGTTCAAGCTTCCTAACCACCTCCAATGAGAACAGGTCTGGTGTTCAGTATATGGCCTACAAAACAGTGCTATAGTCTTTGTCATAACTACCTTGGTTCTTGCCTTTGTTTTTGTCTTAATTTATGGGTACTGTACTTTGACTTGTGCTGGAAAAAGAGAAATGAAAACAAGGGAAGAACATCAGGTTTAAGCTTAAGCCAACCATGCTTTTTCATGACTTCTCTGAAGATTGTCAGGCTCCCTCTCTAATAACTGGACCTATTACATATAATTTGACTGTTCAGAAGGTTTTTCCTGGGAAAGGAAAATAAATGAGTAAAATGCAGATGTTCAAGTATCAAGCCTCATTAATTAGATACAAATTAATTCTAATAGACTACTTGATGTGCCTCAAGGGATTGATGGAGAGGTTAAAGAGACTATTTTATGTCCTCTGTCCTGTTTTTTTAAGTTTTATGATAAGGCCCAAACAATAATATTATATAAATATTCCCATCTGGGATGGATAAAACATCATTTTCTCAAACTTAGTCATTGTCTTATCCAATTAGAGTTTTAAAATATGCACTTATTCTTGTATGATCTTCATTATTTTTGCCATTGTTACATACTGAAAACTTGTTAATTACTCAATATTTCTCACATCCTGGTTTATTAGATAAATTCATTGTAAGGGAAAATTTTATGTCAATAGTAGCAGTGGAAAGCCAGTATTACTTTCTCTAAATAGAAATATGTATTATGCAGGAATAATAAAACCAAGTATTACCCAACCCTACCTATAAATATGGTTACTTCCTGAGGATGGAAAACCCTCACTCTTAGTTAAAAAGCAAGATTTGTAAATGGGAGAATGACAGAACTAAAACGATATGAATTTCTCATGTGATTCATAATTCTTCAACACCATATCTAGGTACCACATAAACTCATCTGGCTTGCTGCTGGTGTTGTGAGAGACAGTAGTGAAAGGAAAAGAAGGCAAAAGAAGTGATATAAGCCTATCCTTGCCCAGCGGGGCAGTGGCCTGGTTCTCTTTTGTATATGCCACAAGCTTTATGTTGGCTTAAAATCCCCATTCTTCACTCTGACATAGGTAGTTTATACATAAATAATTTATATAAGATTACTGTTATATCAATTTTATTGCTCTCTAGTATTTTAACCCTACTAAAACTGGTCCATTCATTTATTCATCACATCTTTAAACAAGTATTCATTGTCAACCAAGTGCCAGATGCTTTTTTTAGGTACCAGAGATTGAGTAGATGAAGAAAACCAACAAAAAGAAATTCCTGTCTTCATGAAAGCAATTAACAAATAAGACCGATGATAGGTATGTACACAAATCACTGTTATAAAGCAATATAACCTGGGAAAGGGGGGCATAGGGAATTTTAAAGGGATAGGCAAGAAGAGGCTCAAAGAAAAGGTGATATTTGATCTAAAGTCTGATTTAGTTGAAGAGTAGCATTAATCCATGGATGTTAAATATATCAATAATGTGAGAGGCAGAGTAAGCACAAAACCCTTGGGTATATTTAACACACAGCAAGGTTGTCATGGCTGCTAGAGTAGAAAGAGCGAGAAAGGAGAAGAGAGAAATTCTGAGGTAATGAGAGGCTAGATCATTTAGGGTATTGTAAGACATTGGATGGATTTTCACTCAGTGAAATAGGAAGCCATGCAAGGTCTATGAATAATGTCTTGAGGTACATTTTATTAATTTAGAGAGTGAGAATGAGCAAGGGAAGGAGCAGAGGCAGAGAGAGAAGCAGACTCCCTGCTGAGCAGGGAACATGATGTGGGACTTGATCCTGAGACTCTGGGATCATGACCTGAGCTGAAGGCAGACACTTAACTGACTGAACCACGCAGGCGCCCTTGAGGTACATTTAAATGGTCATCAGACTTTTATCTAAATAATGGATTGCTTAACTGTTATGAAACTGTAAGGTAGCTGAAGATGGGAAAATATATGGCTGTTGAAATAATCCAGGCAAGACACTGTTGACTGCAACCACAGCAGTAATGGAAGTGTAGACATTTCTGAATATGTTGGAAAATAGAGCCAGTATGATCTGCTAGTTAACTGAAAGGAATCCAAAGGTTTTGGTCTTAGCAATTGGAAGGATGGCATTCTTAATCACTGAGTTGGGTAATATTGAGGGAGGAAGAGATTTTGGTGGGGGGAGTTTGTGTGGGGTGAATGAAGAATTCAGTTTGGGGTATGATAAGTTTGAAATGTCTAATAGACATTAGATACGTGAAGATATCAAGTAAGTAGTTGAATATTTTAAAATGAAGTTCACGTGAGGAGGTTAGGTTAGAAAACTAAATTTTGAGGCAATAGCTTATAGATAGCATTTAAAATAGCAAGACTGATGAAATCACCAATGTAATCAGCTTATAAAGGTTACAAAAATGCTGTGGACTGACTTTTGTTTAGTGGTTGGGGATATGAGGTGAGATGAACAAAAAAGATGGAAAGTGACATTTAACGTAGAGGGAAACCTAGGCATATGTAGTATCCAGAAAGCCAAGTGAAGAAAGTATTCAAAGACAATGGATGAAATGTTAAATGTGCAGAAGTTCAACAGTGATGAGGCCTGACCCTTATATATTCTGTTTGAGAATAAAAAGTCATTGGTCACTTTAACAATAGCCCTTTTTTAAAAAAGATTTATTTATTTTAGAGAGTGCACAGGGTAGGGAGGGGCAGAGGGAGAAAGAGTCCCAAGCCGACTTTACACTCTGTGGTGTGGGAGCTTGGCCTCACCGTGCTGAAATCACGACCCTGAGATCATGATCAGAACTGAAACCAAGAGTCCTGCTGGCGCTTAACTGACTGCACCACCCAGGTGCCCCAACAATAACACTTCTAATGAAGGATTCGAGACCACAGACTGATGGGAGGGGATCCATAGAGAGTAAATGGGAATATTGGAAAAAGGAAGTATATGAAACTTTCAAAGGGTTTTGCTGTAAATGAGAATGGAATATTGGTGTTATGGGGTATATAAGGTCAAGATAAGGTCTGTTTTACATGATGGCAGAAATTACAACGTATGCATAAACTGAAGGGAAAAAAAAAACCTATGAGAAGGAGAAGAACTAGTCACAGGATATAAGGAAACTGCTGGATCCATGTTGAGTAGGCAAAAGAATATGGGATCAAGTGCATAAATGAAAGGGTTAGTTTTTCATAGGAATACGGACAGCTTATCTGTAATAGGAAGAAACAGAAGGATCATGTGGGCTCAAGTGGTCTCTGTTCCATAACTGAGTCATTTTTCCATTTTGCACAAGGTATAGGACTTTAGCCTTTTTCTGCATTTTGTATCCTAGAATACCTTCTAGGACACAGATCAAATTTTCTTCCTAGAAGCCTTTTTCAGTAATAATAGCTCACACTTTCGATGGTCTATCCTGAACTCTAATAATACCTAGTAGTTGTTAAAATGTAGTTCATTATTTAACATATAAAGCCTTGTTTTGCCCTTCATTTCTAAGTTAAAAGCTGAAGACTTCTGTAATGTATTTGCACAACCGCCATGTAAATTCATAGTTTTTCTTTAAGAACGCATTTCTGCCACTATTTTTCTAAGATGCCTCTAACTTCTCAAGAGTTAATTCCTTCCCTCCTTTTGCCTATCATATTTAGTCCATGTCTTTATACTACCAAACTCTCAAACACTACATTGCAAATATTTCTGTTGATCCCACCTATTGACTCTTTAGACTAGGGATTGTATCTTTGCATTCCCAAGTATAAGCAGTTTGTCTTGTACATCATTGGTGCAGAGTTTATAAATGAAAAGATAAAATGCTAGTGTTATGTTTAGTATGTATGTGCTGATTGGATCAAACTGCATTATTGCTTCCTATGATTTTATTTAAGGGTATTAAAGGTGGTGATTTAATTCCCTAAGAAATTACTAAGTAGAATTAAGACACAGGAAGAAGGATGATTTATCTCTGACATGAAACAGAGTTTGTGTATCTTTATTACAGTAAATATAAGTCTTACTGATGGTGGTAAGGTGCCCACCTCATCCTTGGGCATTTCAAAAAGTGTTTCTCAATTTCATTGATGTTTTTGTTTTGTTCTCTTCTATCCCAATTTTAGTTTGCTCATTTCATTGAATCACACATTTGCCAAAAGTTTAACATTATTGTCTATATTATACTGGTGTCATTATATTAGTTCTGGGCTAATGTCTCTCATAATAGGATTTTAGAAAATTAGAGAAGAGGAAAAACAGAATCGAGAAATACATGTAGGTTCCATCTTGTATATCTACTGAGAGTGGATTGTTGATTGAGATCTGTGAGGCAGCTTCAGGATTAGTGGGAAAATTTGAGATAATTTATATTTGTCATATAATATGATTCTATCATCCTTCCTTCAATTCCTTTAATGAACTAAACTCTGGAGGCTTCTGGAGACTTCCTCTCTTCTTGAGCCTTAAATGTCAAGAACACTCTTTGTCTTCTTTTTGCTGTAAAACCCTCATTGTCCTATGTTGATTAAGATGTCATTTCCTCAAATCTAAATTCCCCTCCCGACCCACTCCTTTCCTACTTCTGCCATTATTCTATCCTAATCACCAAGTTCTTTAAAGATTCCTACAGCAAATAATGACTGGCATTTATTTGTGAACTTAAGTAAGATTTATCTATTTAAGAGCTCATACTTGATACATATTTTGAATGAATATTTCATCGCTGCACAGACGGATAGATGCATGGATGGAAAGACGCAGAATATGTATGGGGAGCACTGCAACCTATTGTCTTTGTGGACTTAGAATATATAAGATTATTAGGTTGTGGGGTTTTTTGTCAGTAAAATAAGATATTTTGAAGCTTTCATTAAAAAGCATTTTAATGATTACATAATGTATCTTTGAGTAGATGCGCCATTGAATCTCTAAGCCAAATACGGTGAAAGTATTTTACACGTGTATTCTCTTCCTCACAATTATCCTGCAACTTTAGTATTTTCTTTATTTTGCAGATGAGGAATCTGAGACTTAATAAGGTCCATCAAACTTAAGGTCCTATAGCTAATAGATGGGAGAATGGAGTATTAAAACTGTAACTCTCTGATTCTTTTTTTTAATATTTTATTGTTACGTTAATCACCATATATTACATCATTAGTTTTTGATGTAGTGTTCCATGATTCATTGCTTGTGCATAACACCCAGTGCTCCATGCAGAACGTGCCCTCTTGAATACCCATCACCAGGCTAACCCATCCACCTACCCTCCTCCCCTATAGAACCCTCAGTTTGTTTTTCAGAGTCCATTGTCTCTCATGGTTCGTCTCCCCCTCCAACTTACTCCCCTTCATTCTTCCCCTCCTGCTATCTTCTTTTTCTTTTTTCTTTTTTAAAGATTTTATTTATTTATTTGAGAGAGAATGAGATAGAGAGCATGAGAGGGGAGAGGGTCAGAGGGAGAAGCAGACTCCCCGCTGAGCAGGGAGCCCGATGCGGGACTCGATCCCAGGACTCCAGGATCATGACCTGAGCCGAAGGCAGTCGCTCAACCGACTGAGCCACCCAGGCGCCCCTTTTTTCTTTTTTCTTAACATGTGTTGCATTATTTGTTGCAGAAGTACAGATCTGTGATTCAACAGTCTTGTACAATTCACAGCGCTCACCATAGCACATACCCTACCCAGTGTCTATCACCCAGCCACCCCATCCCTCCCACCCCCCACCACTCCAGCAACACTCAGTTTGTTTCCTGAGATTAAGAATTCCTCGAATCAGTGAAGTCATATGATACATGTCTTTCTCTGATTGACTTATTTCACTCAGCATAACACCCTCCAGTTCCATCCACATCGTTGCAAATGGAAAGATCTCATTCCTTTTGATGGCTGCATAATATTCCATTGTGTATATATACCACTTCTTTATCCATTCATCTATCGATGGACATCTTGGCTCTTTCCACAGTTTGGCTATTGTGGACATTGCTGCTATATACATTGGGGTGCACGTACCCCTTCGGATCCCTACATTTGTATCTTTGTGGTTAAATACCCAGTAGTGCAATTGCCGGATCATATGGTAGCTCTATTTTCAACTGTTTAGGAACCTCCATACTGTTTTCCAGAGGGGTTGCACCAGCTTGCATTCCTACCAAAGTGTAGGAGGGTTCCCCTTTCTCCACATCCCCGCTGATATCTGTCGTTTCCTGACTTGTTAATTTTAGCCATTCTGACTGGTGTGAGGTGGTATCTCATTGAGGTTTTGATTTGGATTTCCCTGATGCCGAGCAATGTTGAGCACTTTTTCATGTGTCTGTTGGCCTTTTGGATGTCTTCTTTGGAAAAATGTCTGTTCATGTCTTCTGCCCATTTCTTGATTGGATTATTTGTTCTTTGGGTGTTGAGTTTGATAAGTTCTTTATAGATTTTGGATACTAGCCCTTTATCTGATATGTCATTTGCAAATATTTTCTCCCATTCTGTCGGTTGTCTTTTGGTTTTGTGGACTGTTTCTTTTGCTGTGCAAAAGCTTTTTATCTTGATGAAATCCCAATAGTTCATTATTGCCCTTGCTTCCCTTGCCTTTGGCGATGTTCCTAGGAAGAAGTTGCTCCGGCTAAGGTCGAAGAGGTTGCTGCCTGTGTTCTCCTTTAGGATTTTGATGGACTCCTGTCTCACATTTAGGTCTTTCAACCATTTGGAGTCTATTTTTGTGTGTGGTGTAAGGAAATGGTCCAGTTTCATTCTTCCGCATGTGGCTGTCCAATTTTCCCAACACCATTTGTTGAAGAGACTGTCTTTTTTCCATTGGACATTCTTTCCTGCTTTGTCAAAGATGAGTTGACCATTGAGTTGAGAGTCCATTTCTGGGCTCTCAATTCTGTTCCATTGATCTATGTGTCTGTTTTTGTGCCAGTACCATACTGTCTTGATGATGACAGCTTTGTAATAGAGCTGGAAGTCTGGAATTGTGAAGCCGCCAGCTTTGCTTTTCTTTTTCAATATTGGCTCTGGCTATTCAGGGTCTCTTCTGGTTCCAAACAAATTTTAGGATTATTTGTTCCATTTCTTTGAAAAAAGTGGATGGTATTTTGGTGGGGATTGCATTGAATGTGTAGATTGCTCTAGGTAGCATGGACATCTTCACAATGTTGGTTCTCCCAATCCATGAGCATGGAATGTTTTTCCATTTCTTTGTGTCTTCTTCAATTTCTTTCATGAGTATTTTATAGTTTTCTGAGTACAGATCCTTTGCCTCTTTGGTGAAATTTATTCCTAGGTATCTTATGGTTTTGGGCGCAATTGTAAATGGGATCGACTCCTTGATTTGACTCTCTTCTGTCTTGTTGTTGGTGTATAGGAATCCCACTGATTTCTGTGCATTGATTTTATATCCTGTCACTTTACTGAATTCCTGTATGAGTTCTAGCAGTTTTGGGCTGGAGTCTTTTGGGTTTTCCACATACAGTATCATAACATCTGCAAAGAGTGAGAGTTTGACTTCCTCTTTGCCGATTTGGATGCCTTTGATTTCTTTTTGTTGTCTGATTGCTGTGGCTAAGACTTCTAATACTTTGTTGAATAGCAGTGGTGATAGTGGACATCCCTGCCGCATTCCTGACCTTGGGGGAAAAGCTCTCAGCTTTTCCCCATTGAGAATGATATTCGCTGTAGGTTTTTCATAGATGGCTTTTATGATATTGAGGTATGTACCTTCTATCCCTATACTCTGAAGAGTTTAGATCAAGAAACGATGCTGTACTTTGTCAAATGCTTTTTCTGCATCTATTGAGAGGATCATATGATTCTTGTTCTTTCTTTTGTTAATGTATTGTATCACGTTGATTTGTGGATATTGAACCAACCTTGCAGCCCAGGGATAAATCCCACTTGATCATGGTGAATACTCCTTTTAATGTACTGTTGGATCCTATTGGCTAGTATTTTGGTGAGAATTTTTGCATCCATGTTCATCAAGGATATTGGTCTGTAATTCTCCTTTTTGATGGCGTCTTTGTCTGGTTTTGGGATCAAGGTAATGCTGGCCTCATAAAATGAGTTTGGAAGTTTTCCTTCCATTTCTATTTTTTGGAACAGTTTCAGGAGAATAGGTATTAATTCTTCTTTAAATGTCTGATAGAATTCCCCTGGGAAGCCATCTGGCCCTGGGCTTTTGTTTCTTGGGAAATTTTTGATGACTGCTTCAATTTCCTTAGTGGCTATAGGTCTGTTCAGGTTTTCTATTTCTTCCTGGTTCAATTTTGGTAGTTGATACATCTTTAGGAATGCATCCATTTCTTCCAGGTTATCTAATTTGCTGGCATAGAGTTGCTCATAATATGTTCTTATAATTGTTTCTATGTCTTTGGTGTTGGTTGTGATCTCTCCTCTTTCATTCATGATTTTGTTGATTTGGGTCATTTCTCTTTTCTTTTTGATAAGTCTGGCCAGGGGTTTATCAGTCTTGTTAATTCTAGGAACCAGCTCCTAGTTTCGTTGATCTGTTCTACTATTGTTTTGGTTTCTAGTTCATTGATTTCTGCTCTGATCTTTATTATTTCTCTTCTCCTGCTGGGTTTAGGCTTTATTTGCTGTTCTTTCTCCAGCTCCTTTAGGGGTAGGGTTAGGTTGTGTATTTGAGACCTTTCTTGTTTCTTGAGAAAGGCTTGTATTGCTATATACTTTCCTCTCAGGACTGCCTTTGCTGTATCCCAAAGATTTTGGACAGTTGTGTTTTCATTTTCATTGGTTTCCATGAATTTTTTTAACTCTTCTTTGATTTCCTGGTTGACCCATTCATTCTTTAGTAGGATGCTCTTTAGCCCACATGAATTTGAGTTCTTTCTGACTTTCCTCTTGTGACTGAGTTCTAGTTTCAAAGCATTGTGGTCTGAAAATATGCAGGGAATGATCCCAATCTTTTGGTACCGGTTGAGACCTGATTTGTGACCTAGGATGTGATCAGTTCTGGAGCATGTTCCATGGGCACTAGAGAAGAATGTGTATTCCGTTGCTTTGGGATGGAATGTTCTGAATATGTCTGTGAAGTCCATTTGGTCCAGTGTGTCATTTAAAGTCTTTATTTCCTTGTTGATATTTTGCTTAGATGATCTGTCCTTTTCAGTCAGGGGGGTCTTAAAATCCCCCACTATTAATGTATTGTTGTCAATGTGTTTCTTCGCCTTGGTTATTAATTGCCTTATATAATTGGCTGTTCCCATGTTAGGGGCATAGATATTTACAATTGTTAGATCTTCTTGTTAGATAGATCCTTTAAGTAGGATAGAGTGTCCTTCCTCATCTCTTATTACAGTCTTTGTTTTAAAATCTAATTTGTCTGATATAAGGATTGCCACCCCAGCTTTCTTTTGGTGTCCATTAGCATGGTAAATGGTATTCCACCCCCTCACTTTCAATCTGGGGGTGTCTTTGGGTCTGAAATGAGTCTCTTGCAGACAGCATATTGATGGGTCTTATTTTTTAATCCAATCTGATAGCCTGTGTCTTTTGATTGGGGCCTTTAGCCCATTTACATTCAGGGTAACTATTGAAAGATATGAATTTAGTGCCATTGTATTGCCTGTAAGGTGACTGTGACTGTATATTGTCTGTGTTCCTTTCTGATCAATGCTGCTTTTAGGCTCTCTCTTTGCTTAGAGGACCCCTTTCAATATTTCTTGTAGGGCCCATTTCATGTTTGCAAATTCCTTTAGTTTTTATCCTGGGAGCTTTTGATCTCTCCTTCTATTTTCAATGACAGCCTAGCTGGATATAGTATTCTTGGCTGCATATTTTTCTCATTTAGTGCTCTGAAGATATCATGCCAGTCCTTTCTGGCCTGCCAGGTCTCTGTGGATAGGTCTGTTGCCAATCTAATGTTTCTACCATTGTAGGTTACATATCTCTTCTCCCGAGCTGCTTTCAGGATTTTCTCTTTGTCTTTGAGACTCGTAAGTTTTACTATTAGATGTAGGGTTGTTGACCTATTATTATTGATTTTGAGAGGGGTTCTCTGTGCCTCCTGGATTTTGATGCCTGTTTCCTTCCTCACATTAGGGACGTTCTCTGCTATAATTTGCTCCAATATACCTTCTGCCCCTCTCTTTCTTCTTCTTCTGGGATCCCAATTATTCTATGTTGTTTCGTCTTATCGTATCACTTATCTCTCGAATTCTGCCCTCGTGATCCAGTAGTTGTTTCTCTTTTTCTCAGCCTCTTTATTTTCCATCATTTGGTCTTCTGTATCGCTGATTCTCTCTTCTGCCTCATTTATCCTAGCAGTTAGTGCCCCCATTTTTATTACACCTCATCAATAGCCTTTTTGATTTCGACTTGGTTAGATTTTAGTTTTTTTATTTCTTCAGAAAGTGTTTCTCTAATAACTTCCACGCTTTTTTCAAGCCCAGCTAGTATCTTTAAAGTCATGATTCTGAACTCTAGGTCTGACATCGTACTAATGTCCGTATTGCGTAGGTCCCTGACTGACGGTACTACCTCTTGTTCTTTTTGCTGAGGTTATTTTTTTCATCTTGTCACTTTGTCCAGAGGAGAATAGATGAATGAGAGAACAAAATGCTAACAGGTTAACAACGTCCCCAGCAAATATACTGTATACAAATCAGAAAAGACCTGAAACCAGGGGAAAAGAAAGGGAAAGAAAGAAAAAAGAGAAAAAAAAAAGAAGAAAAAAAATAAAAACAAAAACAGAACAATACAAAAACAGAATATGATCAAATATGATCAGGCTAGTTTATAGATCAGTGCCACACACTAGATTTTGGGTGTATTTTGGTCTGTTAGAAAAATGTCCCTCCTAAAATTTTAAAGGAAGAAAGACATATATGTACAAAATAAGGGTTGATACAATGAAGGGATGGAAGATGACTGTAAAGATGAAAATCATAAAAGATTTTACAAAAGCAATTGATAAGTTTGAAAAAAGAAACGAAGATTAAAAAAAAAGGGAGAGGATGTGATCAGCAGGAGATTAGAACAAAGCCATACACTAGTGATTTAGGGTATATTTTGATCTGTTAGAAGAAACTGTATCTCAAAATTTTAAAGAGAGAACAACTGATATATATATGCCAAAAATAAGGGTAACTACTATGAAGGGATAAAATATGACTCTAAAAATGAAAAATGTTTTTTTAAAAAAGGGATTGATAAGATGTTGGTTGAAAAAGGGGAAAAGAAAAATAAAAAAAAAAAACAGTTAAAAAAATTAACTTTGAAAAGCTAATGAATCATAGTAAAAAAAGCCATGAATTCTATGTGCAGTATTCCCCTAGCGCTGGAGTTCTCCCGTTATCCTTGATCAGTAAACTTGGTCTTGGCTTGCTGGCTGTTCGTGCTGATCTTCTGTGGGAGGGGCTTGTTGCCGTGGTTTCCAGATGTCTTTGCCGGAGGCTGAATTGCCCCGCCCTTGTCGGTCCGGGCTAAGCAAGCTGCTCGGGTTTGCTCTTAGGAGCTTTTGTTCCCTTGCAAGCTCTCGGTACAGCTTTGGAGGACCAGGGCGAAAATGGTGGCCTCCCAATCTCCACCCAGAGGAGCCAAGAACTTGGGGCCCCGCTCCCTATTGCGCCCCCAGAGAAAAGCAGTCACTCCCGTCTCCCTGGTCTCCGGCCGCACTCCGTGCTCACCCAGCCTGTGCCTGAGCATTTGTATCTCTGGCACCCGACCACATGTGGAGTCTCCAAACCCAGCAGATCCCTGTGGTGCGTTCCCGCGCCGCTCCTCCCAGGGGAGAAAGGGGAGTATCCCCGGCTCCGCCACTTGTTGGGTCCCTGCTGGAGGAGCAGTGGCCCGACTGGGCGGTGGGTCACAGTTTATGGCAACCCCGAGCTGAGAGCCCGCGCCTCGGCTCTGTTTCTGCAGCCGGCTTCCCCGCTCCAATACCTGGGAGCTCTGCTGCACTCAGGCACCCCCTGTCTTTCTTGACCCCGAGGGTCCTGAGACCACACTGTCCCACGAGGGTTCCACCCCCCGCTTAGCCACTGGAGCGACGTCCCTCAGCGGAGCCGGCTTCTAAAAGTTCCGATTTTGTGGTCCGCGGCTCTATCACTCGCCAGAAGCGGCCAACGGAGGCCCCCTCCCCCGCCGTCTATCCTCCCGAATATCGCCTCGGATTCACTTCTCCACACGTCCTACCTTCCAGTAAGTGGTCGCCTCTCTGTTCAGAGAGTTGTTGCTACTCTCCTCTTTGATCTCCTGTTGAGTTCGTAGGTGTTCAGAATGGTTTGATCCCTATTCAGCTGAATTCCTGAGACCAGATGAAATCTAGGTCTCCTACTCCTCTGCCATCTTGCTCCGCCCCCAACTCTCTGATTCTTAATACCTTGGGTCTTTTCACTAAAGAGAGCCACCTCTCTATAGAAAGTAAACATTGTTCTAATAGTAATAAATCCATCTTAAACTTATAATACATTATACATTTTCAAAATAAACATTGATTAAATTACTGAAATTGATAAGTACATAATAAAATTTGGTATGGATAATATGTAGAGGTTGCAAACTGGTGATCTCTGAGCCAGATATGCCTATAGATTAAGGGTGCCATAGGGTCAGGAGGAAGGAAGAAAGGGAAGTAGTATTTAAGTATTTGAGCCAGTCCTTTGTGAATTGGAAGAATTCACATACACAAAATTCCAGATATCTGACTTCTCCTGAGCAATCTATAGCTACTGCAACATAGGACTCCAGTATGCCTGGCAACAGTGAATTTGAGCCTGAGACCTGATGACTTTAAATGTGATAGCACCCTCCAGTTCACTACTCCCAGTACAGTAGTTTATTTAGACAACCTGTCTGGTAACTTTAGATATTTGAGTTTGAAATAAACTTATTAAGTTTATTTAATTTAATTTAAAATTACTAAACATTATTTAATATGTTTAAGAACTCTTTTAAATAGAATTTCAAGAATGTTTCATTTTCTTATTCTCCATTTTTGTACACAATTGAATTCTATCAAAAATGGTAGCAAAATAAAAGAAGGGAGAAGGACTTCTGAAGACAGCAACCTCTTTATTCCTCTAGTAGTACTACATCAAATGTTATTACCAGAGCTTGAAACACTCTCCACTGCACAAATTGCAGTTAATGTGAAAATGAAGTAATAGAATTACTTTACATCATTGAAGAAAAATTTACATCTAGTTCCATGGTAGTGAGAAAAGTCTGATTAAGCTATAATAACATACAGTTGAGAGGAGGGGGGACATCTAAGATTAACCATCATCCAAACTCCAGACTGAGTTTCAATTTATACTAATGTTCACTTTTAAGAATTTTAATGGATTCCCTTCAATCTTAATTGAGTTAAAAACAAGTTAATTTCCAGTTCACCATTTTTTTTTAAGATTTTGAGAGCAGAGCAAGTGAGTGCACGTGTGAGAGAGCACAAGCATGAGTGGGGGGTAGGGGCAGAGGGAGAGGGAGAAGGAGAAGCAGACTCCCTGCTGAGCAAGGAGCCTGATACTGGGCTCAATCTCAGGACCCTAAGATCAAGACCTGAGCTGAAAGCAGCCACTTAATCGACTGAGCTACCCAGGTGCCCAATTAAGTTTATTTTATATTTCCATTGGAATGAGATTATTTTGAGTAAAAAGGAAAAAAATTCTATCATTTTAAAGGTCTATATGTTGCCTTGCTCATGATTATAGGAGGCTCAGAATGAATGAGCTCTTGTAGGTAAGCCTAATTGATGGTTCAATTATCTGTTGCATTGGGTAATTGATCAAAAAAATGTGCAGGTTTTCCTTCAATCATTTTAAGTTCCTATTGAGATAGAAACAATAAATCTTTGAGATTCTTTATGCCATGCAAAGGGACTAAATGTTAGTTATGCTGTCTCCTTTTCCAAAAAAAAAAAAAAAAAAAGGAGGGAGCAAAAAGAATGTTGCCAGTGGTCCCAGGGTTCCCCTTTAAAAAGCTGAAAAACTTCACGCACCTGGGTGGCTCAGTTGGCTAAGCATCTACCTTTGGCTCAGGTCATGATCCCAGAGTCCTGGGATCAAGTCCTGCATCAGGCTCCTTGCTCAGCAGGGAGCCTGCTTCTCCCTCTACCCGCCACTCCTTCTGCTTGTGCACTTTCTCTCTCACTCTCTCTGGCAAATAAATAAAATCCTTAGAAAGATGAAAAACTTCAGTACCAAAATAAACTTGGGGTGATTCCAAATGTGCTCTAAAGGCTAGGTATATCTCTAACCTCCAATGTAACCATGAAATCTAATCACTTCTCGGCCTATTGGCTAAGATCAAGTGCAATGTAACCATGAAATCTAAACCTACCACACATGAATTTTTGAGGATGACCATCAATATCATCTGAGTCCACTTGATTATAAATAGACAGTACTAGCTAGCCAATAGTTTGAGTAGAACCTTACCAGAATTACATGGTTATTCAGGACATTCATAAGTACACTGGTCTGGATATAGAAAATAGAGATTTAATCAGATGTCCAAATAATCATTGTTTATGTACAAGAAATACCATTTCATATACTTTCAGGATTCACTAAATTATAGTTTAAAATGTTTAGAAAATAAAGTCACAAGGTAAAACCTTCTGAATTAAATTGGTCTTTGTATCAAAGGCTCATTGTGGAATTAGGGATTCATGTCAGCATTAGTGCTGGGTACCCTGGCTACAGATGTACACGTAAAGAGCATGGTAACAAGTAGAGAAATGACTTAGGTCTATACCTACATGCAAGGGCTGTGAAAACCAAACTGAATCATTCTCTCATCTCCTTTGTAAAATATTTTAATAAATGGTTCTAAAATACATGTATACAAATTCAAGTAATAGACTACGACTTTTTTATAGATTACTCTATCAATGATTTTTTTCTACTAGTTCAGTAGTTATAAGTATATTGATAACCTATTCAATATTCCTCATTATATCTCATATACTTATATAGCTAAGATGTATTGAATACTTTTGTGTTATACATTGCTCTATGTGCTTGATAGACATTCTTCACAAGTAATTCCATCTGGTATCTAATAGATGAGGCATCTGCAGATAAGTCAGTTTAAGCAGTTTATCCACATTTAGTAAGCAACAGCCATAGGATTTTATTTCAGCTTCATCCAATCCACGGTTTGTAGAGAAACACTATACTGTCCTAGGAAAATACAGGTTTATACACACACATGTAGAAACACATATTCACACACACAAATACATGTGAGCACATATGCATGAGTGAAATATAATATGAATTACTATACATGAATTACTGAGGGTAAAATGAGCACTGCATACATGTGTATAGATATGAGGTTATTTCCTGAATTTTCAGAGTTCTAGTACCAAACTCATTATCTTTCCTTCAACCTTTATTGCTTTCTCCAGAGAACTATTTGTGTCATCTCTCTTACCAGCCATCCACTGGATGTTAGTAATCTTTATTAATTCTTTAATCTCCCTCACTTTTCCTATAAGTCTCTTCCCTACTTCATGCCTTTGCTGAGGTAAGACTTCCTTCGTGCTTTGTGAGTAGCCCACTCTAGCTGCTTATTTTGTGACACCTTCACAAAGTACCTTATTCTTAGAGAATCCTTGCTAACCTATTAGCTGAGGAGTTTTGAGTTTCTGCTTCTTTTAGAGACATTGTGTGTTAATTAAAGCCCTTTGAGACTAACACAGTTTCAAGAACTAAATGTATACTACTTTTCCTCATGAAAATGTCTTCATCAGAATTTGTTGAGTCTTGAACATTTCAACTGTTTACAGTTAGCTGCCTATCAAAAGATATATTCTGCCTCTGTATTGAATATTGTCACTATCTTTCTGTGATAGAAGAATTTCTCTGGCAGACAATTTTTGAAAAGGCATGCTCCTTACTATGTAAGGCTTGACTATCTGTATATAGTTACTAGTCCATTATGGGACAATGGGTATTTCAGAACTGAACCAATCTGTCAAACCCTATTCCAATTTGAGATCATTTTTCATCAATGACAGTGAAAACTTGTTTGATACATCAAATGGACTTTAAATATTTTACACAGAATATCTAAAATTAATACTTTAATATACTAAAGATAATATTAAATAAGTACATGCATCATTATGAAGGTGTGGAACCTTAGGTTTGAACAATGAAGGAATTCTTCCTATGCAGTTGATTCTGAAGAGAGCCAGACTGTATTTAAAAACAGCAACAGAAACCAGAAGACATACAGGTGTCCTTAGGTACCCTGAAAGGTGGTGGTGAAAGTCTTGCCAGCTTTTAAAATTTTATAATAGGGATTTTGTATATTTCTAGGTTGTGCCCTTCTTTAAAAAGGGGCTTTTAATTTCCTTTTCATAAAAGGAACACTGCAGTAAAAATATATTCTGGATGAGGGAAAGGCTTTCAAATTTTAGGAAATTATGAGGTTAGGAGCTCTCATATTAGGACATTTTATATGCTCTTCCACTAAGATTTTGCTTGATTACAGACCCATCAATCAAGCTTTAAAGGGCCCATGAATTCCTCTTAACTCAGATGTAAGTTGCAAGCATAGGTAGAGAGCCTGCTGGCTAGGAAGCCTGAGGGAGCAGAGGAATGAAGGGGTTTGTGCAGTGTGTCAGGAAGAGACTTTACATTTCGTGTGGAGTTTGTGCTTTATGAAGTGACTGGATATTTAATATATAGACTACTGACAATCCTTAGAGAAATACTTGATAGATCCTTCCCAACACTGGTATAAAAATATTATTCCTTGGTGGAAGTAATAATGGCTTGACCAGGAGTCAAAATTTCTGCGCTCTAGGCCTGACTCCCATATCAATTAGTTTTATTAACCTTCAGCAGATGATAATTCTGTCTCAATGTCATCTCTTGTCAGGAATAATTAACATGGGCATATTATGGCATGGGACATCTATGAGCATTAACTGAGGTATAAAACTCTTTAAGTCTGACATATGTTCCCCTAGCTCCACACACATGTAAATTCTATATTAAATTAGAAAAATAAATCAACAAAAATATAGGCCCTAGTTTGTTTTGTTTTTTGAAGATTTTATTTATTTATTTGACAGAGAGCGAGAGAGGGAACACAAGCAGGGGGAGTGGGAAAGGGAGAAGCAGGCTTCCCGCTGAGCAGGGAGCCCGATGTGGGCCTGGATCCCAGGACCCTGGGATCATGACCTGAGCCAAAGGCAGATGAGCCTCAATAACAATTGAGCCGCCCAGGTGCCCCTAGACCCAAGTTTAAAAGGAAAGAAAGAGATTTCACTTTGGGGAAGGTAATGTACATACTCCTCAGAAAAACAAGCAAAAAATCATTTAAAGTCTTACGAAATTGTACTATGTACATACAGAAATGAAGGAAGTCATTTAAGAAAATACAGTAAAAGTAAGAACAGTAAGAGTCTGGCATTTGAGCTATGACCCATTTCTACATGTCTCCAACAGTTTGATGGAAGTTCCACTCCACATGGGTGTATAGTCAGATGGGGCCTCATGTCCCCAAAGCTTTCAGTCAAGGTTTACCATATTTCACTGTCAGGTGAAGGTTTCCAGCACTTCTCATCTCTTCCAACACTTGGTTGAAGAGGCTAAATTCAGAGGGAATGCAACTGAGTGCAAGAGCTCCCTCCCTCCACCCATCTTTACTCACAGAGCAGGGTATCTACCTCAGGCATGGAAGGCTAAGATTATTGGAAGCCAACAACCCTTGGCCCAGCTGAATCCTAAGGCTGAGGTTCCATGCAGGGAGATGCAAATCAAGATGATGAGAGGTTCCTTCCAGAGCCCAGTATAGCTTCTCAGAAAGTTTGCTTAAGGGATGAGGAAGTCTATAAGAAAAGGAACTACAAAGCTCTCATGATATGAACTGACTTCATTTGAAACAAATATAGGAAAATTAAAGCTCATGAGTACTTTCAAAGACAATGGCTCCTTTTAATTTTGCTCTGTGATACTCAATGATGGATGTATATCATATTTTTGTAGACTCCTAGAATGTACAACACTATGCATGAGCCTTCAGATAAATATAGACTTTGAGCAATTATGATGTATCAGTGTAGGTTAAGCCTTGGTTAAAATATATATACACATTTCTGGTGAGTGATGTTGATAATGAGGCCATATGATAAAGGCTGATAAGATTAATTGTATATGATAAGCCCTTGAAGAACCACTTGAAAGTAACTAAAAAGCATAGTGAAAAAAATCATTAAAGGAATTAAAATGTTACACTTGAAAATACTTAATGCAAAAGAAAGTAATAAAGGAGAAATGGAGGAACAAAAAACCCATAAAACAAAGTAAAATGGTAATAAAAAATTCATCTATATAAATAGCATTAAATGTGAATAGACTAATCAAGAGGCAGAACTAATTAAACTGGATTAAAAAATAAACTGATCTGTTTGCTCTTTATAGCCACACTTTAAAAAAAATAGAAATAGATTGAATGGAAAGATACCATGATACCATGCAAACTACAACCATGAGAATACAGGAGTGGCTATAGTAACACCTGGAAAAATGGACTTTAAAATTTTTAAAAAAGATACTAGAGATAAACACTATTGTATAGTGAAAATGGGTCAAACTATCAGGTTATAACAATTATAACCATTTATGCAATAAGTAGAGTCTCAAAATACATGAAGCAAAAGCAAACAGAATTGAGAGAAATAGACAATAATGGTCAGATTTAAATACTCCACTTTCAGTAATGGATAACCTATCTAGAAAGAAGACCAATGAGGAAATAGAGGTCTTGAACAGCATTACCCAGAAACTAGATCTAAAAGACATTTAATACTCCATCAAACAAGACAATACACATTCTTAATTGTACAAGGAACATTATCTAGGATAGATCCTATGGTAGGCTAGAAATAAGTCTTAATAAGTTTAAAAATATGGAAATCCTAAATTAGTTCGGGCCACTATGGAAGATATTAGAAATCATTCCAAGTATCAGAAGAAACCTTGGAAAACTCACAAATGTGGAAATTAAACACACTCCTTAATAATAATGGGTCAAAGAGGAAATTATAAAGGAGATTAGAAAATATTTTGAGGCTGATGAAAATAAAGATAAAACATACTAAAATATATTAGAGTTGCAGCCAATGCAGGACTTAGAGGGAAGCAGATAGCTGTAAATACTTACCTTAAATAGAGAAGAAAGATCTTAAATCAAAACTGAATTTTCAACCTGATGACACTGGAAAAAGAAGAGAAAACTAAACCCAGGAGAAGTGAAGGAATGAAATAAAGATTAGGATGAAAATTAATGGAACAGAAGAGAAAAACAATAGAGAAAATTCAATGAAGTTGGTTGAAAAGCTCTACAAAATTGAAAACCTTATAGCTAAACTGAGCAAGAAAAAGAAGCCTCAAATTGCTAAAATCAGAAATGAAAGTGGGGGCAGTACTACCAACTTCACAGAAACAAAAAGGATTATAATAGAAGGTTGTGAACACAGGCCAACAAATTCTTTTTTTAAAGATTTATTTTTATTATTTTTTTGAGAGAGAGAGAATGAGAGAGAGAGAGTACATGAGAGGGGGGAGGGTCAGAGGGAGAAGCAGACTCCCTGACGAGCAGGGAGCCCGATGCGGGACTTGATCCCGGGACTCCAGGATCATGACCTGAGCCGAAGGCAGTCGCTTAACCAGCTGAACCGCCCAGGCCAACAAATTCTATAAGCTAGATGAAATGGATGAATTACTAGAAAGATAGAAAACACAAAACCAAGGACAATTTCCAGGGAACATTTTAGTGCCTGTCTTCCAGTTCTTCATCTTTAGAACAGACTGCTTAGTGATCAAAATTCAGTAAATACAGAGTTGACTATTAACCTCTCCAACAGAGCATGAACTTTAAAGTCATCAGTGCTAACCTAGGGTTTTGCATGCTAGACCCCTGGGGACTATGTATTAGTGAAAAGAAATGAGGGAATATTTAAAAAGACCTGAAATATATCCACTGCCCTCTATTCCTCACCAATTATAATCTAAGTCCTCATTTGTTGCCTATAGTCTGTTACTTCCTCAGAGCTTTGCTTAAGTTCTATTTGATTTTCCTTCAATTTTAATATCCTTCTGATAATTCCTATCTAACTTTTCAAAACCCACTTTCTGCTCCAATGTTACCAGATCCTTCCAAGCAGATCTACTTTTTCCTTCTGAGAATGTTGTGACTGTTCTGTTATTTCTATATTATTTAGAGCTAAACCACCGTGCACTCGTGTTTGGAGTTGTATTCATGTCTGTCTCATGTTGTAAATTACAAATATCAGGAAAGCTGGAACAGTTCTTAATTATTCCCCCTCTCTTTACAATTTCCATCTCCAGATATACTATAAAGATCTGCCACATATTGAGATCAAAATAATAAACTTGAAAAGTATAAGCATGAAAATGCTAAAAAAAAAAAAAAAAAAACATTAAATTTTATAGTCCCTTACTCCACTAAGAATACCCACCAGTATCAGGAAGATTACTTTGTCATATCCACAATGAATGTCTTGTTGCTTTTAGCAAGCTGAGAGAAATTGGGGAAAATTTGCCACCAGACAGGTAACAATAGGAACAGTGATAGCTAACAGGCACTGTGCTAAGCTTCTCATGTTGTATCTCATGTGATTCTATTTGAACTTTCTATCTTACAAATGAGCCTCAGAAAGGTTAAGTAGCTCACCCATACTTTTTCAGCCAAATAGGGAAGGCCATCATATTTGAACCCAGGTCTGTCTGATTTCCTAACCACTTCAAAAAGTCATGTTTTTTGTTTTTGTTTGCTGGCATATTTACCAATGCATAAGACCCCCAGAATTATATTAGGATGAAATGCAAATGTTTGCTTGAGTTTCTGACTCCTCTGGGTGAATTTACCTCCACAAATCAAAACAGAGATGATCCCCAGATGAGCTGAATAGTTTGGAATAGATTGTGACACACGGTATTTCTGGATTTTCTCCCTTTACCCAGGCTCACACCAATTTACTTTGATGTTGCATTAGCAATCAGATTTTGGCAGCTTCATTTGTATTACACATGTGTCCTTTTATGCAATAATAAGGTGAGAAAATGATTACAGGATGTCTTTGGTAGTAGACACTTGAAAGCTGGAACATCTATCAAGTGTTGCCATATCCCCATTAAAAATGTTCATGGACTTAGAGAAAAATGCTTGCTGATAACTAAGATGGTTTTCTTCCTGCCCTGGCATATGTTAATCCTATGCCTGGTACATGTTCAAAGAATAATGGAAAAGCTATTACTAAAAAATGTGAAGGCAAAAACAAATATGTTTTTAACAAAACATTTGTCAAAAATAACTTTATAAATCATGGAGCATAGTTTAATCCCAGCTTGGCATAGTGAGAAAATCTGTACATTGGAGCTGAAGGATCAATCAACTTTAAATCCCAACTTTAAATCCTAGCTATATAATCCAGAGCCAGTCATCCTAATTGCCTGGATTTTTTTTTTTTTTTTTATTGATCTATTTTTTTTAATTTTTAATTTTTATTTTTAGTGTTCAATGATTCATTAGTTGTGTGTAACACCCAGTGCTCATCACAACACGCACGTGCTCTCCTCAATACCCATCACCCGGTTACTCCATCCTCCCAACCCCTCCCTTCTGTAACCCTCAGTTTGTTTCCCGGAGTCCAGAGTCTCTTGTGGTTTGTTTCCCGCTCTCTTTCCTTTCCATTCAGTTTTCCTTCCCTTGCCCTGTGATCCTCTCCGCTATTCCTTATATTCCACATATGTGTGAAATTTGCTTTAAATGTTTTTCAAAGAGATTAAATGAGTTAAGCAAAAAAGTCATAGTTCAATACCTGAAATAAAATCTTTGATATCTTTTTGGAAGAGTTAAACAGCAAAATTTATTGATGCCTAGGAGAGACACTAAATATATATATGTATACATACATATATATACACATATATACACATATATATATGATAAACATACAGGCATACCTCAGAGATACTGTGGGTTTCATTCCAGACCTCCTCATTAAAGTGAACATCACACTAAAATGAGTCAAATTTATTTTTTGGCTTCCCAGTGGACATACAAGTTATATTTACACTATACTGGAGTCATTTAAGTGTGCAAATGCATTATGCTTAAAAAACCAATATACATATTTTCACTAAAAAATGTTTCATTTAAAAAGCTTTATTGCCAAAAATGGTTGTCATCTGAGCTTTCAGCGTCACAATCACTTATCATAGTTCACCATAACAAATATGAATATAGCAGTATAAATACTGCTCTCCCACCTACCATCTTTGTGACTTTGGGTAAATCACCCAAATTTTGAAAGCCTTAGGTTTTTCTTCTGTAAAATGGGCATATTAATAGAACTAGCTGCTTGTGTTTTTCTGAAAATGGTGATATAGTGCTTTGTATACAACAAATACTCAGTAGATGCTAGGCATTTCTATCCTCTTAATGAGGAAACAAGTTCAATTAGGTTATTTTGCCTGTGTTCCAACAGGTACGAATTAGCAGAATTGGGATTTGGGTTTGCTTTTGTCCAACTCTAAAACTTACCCTCTTTCTCTTACAACATTTAACTATTCACAGGCAGCTGACTTATTTTTCCTATTCATGCATGGAGTTTTCTCTTTGTGACCTCATATATCTGTTGCCTACAATCATATTTTCCAGTGCAATTAAAAAATTGTGGATCACCAGTAAAAAAATCCACATTTCTGTATGATAAGATTCAAATTTGCTTTTACTTGGCTTTCTCTAAAAATTACACGTGAAACCATTAGGAGGATCCCAGCGTGAGAATAAAATCATTGAAGAATGATGTTAACACAATGTCCATTGATAGCAAGCATAATTAATAGTATCCATTGTAAAAGTATGTATAAACTTTGCCTATGAATAGTTTTCATTAACAAAATAAGATGATCCAGTAATTATATAATGATTCTTCATTTGCTATTAGAATTTATTAATATTACATCATTTTATTTTTGTGAGGTTGATTAGAGAAATGCTATTATAGACAGGAAAGAAACTAAAGCTCAGGGATATGATAGGATTAGGTCAATATTGCAGAGCTAATAAGTGGTAGATCTGAACTTGACCCAAACTGCCTTACTATAGTAAAGCATCCTCTTGGGTATCACTACTATCAAGCCCAAGTACTTTATGCAAAAAAATAAAAAGTGCTTTCAACCCAGTCACATCCAATTTTAATAATGGTGCATTTCCCCCACCAACTGACCTTTATTTCAGAAACAGGATCCATGGGCGCCTGGGTGGCTCAGTTTGTTGAGCGACTGCCTTCGGCTCAGGTCATGATCCTGGAGTCCCGGGATCGAGTCCCACATCGGGCTCCCTGCTCAGCAGGGAGTGTGCTTCTCCCTCTGACCCTCTTCCCTCTCATGCTCTCTGTCTCTCATTCTCTCTTTCTCAAATAAATAAATAAAATCTAAAAAAACCCCAGGATCCATGGCATTTGAAATAGAGCAGTCATTATTCTTTATGCTGAACATAATGCTTATTTAATGTTGACATAATGGAGACAGACTAATGTAGGGTATACAGTTGTTATTGCAAGGGATCCAGAGTGTATTTGTGCATGTCAAATGAAAGATGGGTTTCATGTGGCCACCAGTGGGAATGAACCATGACCTAAACTGATAAAGTGGGAAGATTGTTTGATGTGTTTTGTCTGCTTTTAATGAGAAGTGTTTTCATGTCCTCATCCAGACTTTACATTATAACAGTGATTTGCATCTCTCCCACAGATATCCTTTCTGTACACACAAAATAACAAGAAGAAAATAAAACTGTGTGATATGTTCTTAATCCCAAATACTGAGTGGCATGGAAAGAAAAATATGCTTTGCTTCTCAGTATACCAAAGGCTCTGCTTATCAGAAGTTTCAAGGAGTTGAACGGAGATGCCTGGATAAACACTGACCATCCCCAAAGGGGGAACAAAATCACTTTATCAAAATGACAGCTACATAGGCCATGTGCTCTTCTGTGCTATGATTTCTATGCCATGGCTCTTTAATATCCTAATCAAAATCTCTTTGGCTTGTTTCCCTCTGCTCTGTAAATTCTGGGTCTATTTCTATCGACAGGTTACCTACTTGGAGACACAGACTTGATAAAAGATAAAGAATCATTAGCTAAATTAGTGCCTGAAGACTCCTGTAAATATCTCTCTGGAGGATGGGATAGAATATGGGAGATATAGACAATGTCTTATTCGTAACAATGTGGGTAACAAAGTGGGGGTTAAAATTTTAGGCTCTGGGGCTAGATCCTTTTCTGCTACCTTAATGTCCTTGGACAACTTAACCTCTCAATTCCTTCAGTTTTCTAATTTCTAAATTTATTATGCATTACCAATCAGGATTTTTGAGAATTACAAGGTAACCTATTTCACATGCTTAGAATGCTAATTTTTGATATTGAAAAGGCCATCATTTGAGGTGCCTGGGTGCCTCAGCCAGTTGAATGGCCAACTCTTTGTTTTGGCTCGGGTCATGATCTCACAGTCCATCAAGGCTCACCTGGGGCTCTGCACCTGGCAGGGAGTCTGCTTCAGATTCTCTATCTCTCCCCATTCTCACTAAATCTCTCTCTCTCGAAAATAATAAATAAAATTTTAAAAGCCATCAGTAAATACTAGTTATTATAATTATAACCACATCATTTGATTCTTACAAAAAACATGGAGATCAGCATATTAGGCAGCATTGATTCCAGTTCATAGAAAGAAAACTGTCATAGACCTTCTTGATTAAGTACGCCAGAGGCTGTGCACACTTGCATCAGACAGTAGCTATAGTTCAAAGTATCTACACACTAGCCAGCAGGAAGAGGCTGCACACACAGGCAAAGGACATGTGAAAGGTTTTAGCAAAAAGAAAATGGGGAGAGATTGAAAGGTGCCTAACTTTGAGCGTGTTATCCAAACTACACATAGGCCCATCAACCATTCCTGTACTGCACAATACTGAAAGCTAGTAACTTCTCAGATTTCCCTCCCTAGCTGCCTGTCTTTCCTCCCTTTTGTCCTGGCCCCAAAATGCAGGAACACAGGCTACTCCTAGAATGCCAGATTTAAAGTAACAACCAGGGGCTCCTGGGTGGCTCAGTCGGTTAAGCGTCTGACTTTGGCTCAAGTTGTGATCTTAGGTCCTGGGATCAAGCCCCGTGTTGGGATCCCCACTCGGCAGGGAGTCAGCTTCTCCCTCTCTCTCTGCCCCTCCCTTGCTTGTGCTTTCTCTCTCTCTCTCTCAAATAAAATCTTTAAAAAAATATAACCGACAATAAACCGAGCAGAGACATCAGATAACACATATTGTGAGAAAGTTAGATTTCATTAATTTAGTCCAGATACACTACTAAAAAAAAAAAAAAACACACACACACAATAACCTCAGAGGGTGGAGAATAAAAGTCAGAAACGAGTTACTGCAATATATTATCTAGACTGTCCCATCAGAGATTTCCTTTAGTATTTCTTATAAAGCAAGTCTGCTAACAATTGATTCTATTAGCCTTGGTTTCTAGGAATGCTTTGTTTTCACCTTCAATTCTGAAAGATAATGTCTTTGGATATAGAATTCTTGGTTACATTTTTTTCCTTTTAGTTTTTCCACTGCTTTCTGGCCTTCATGATATCAGATTAGAAGTTTGCCATTAATCATGTTGATGTTCTTTACTGAGGGGTTATTTTCCTCTTTAGGCCTAACTCAGGGTCACAAAGATTTTATCCTGGGTTTGATCAAAAAGTTTGATAGTTTTATTGAGGTTTTAGACTTAGGTGCGCATTTGCACAAGGTCCATTTGAGTTAATTTTTTTTCTTAATTTAAAGATATCCTATTATTCCAGCTCTACCTGTTGAAATGGTTATACTTTCTTCATTAAATCACCTTTGAGCCTTTGATAAAAATCAGTTGTACATACATGTGGAACTGTTTTTGGATTCCATAATGTATTTGATAAATATATTTTGATATCACTGAGTGTGCTCTGTAAATATCTAAAGATATCGATTACTAAAACTTGTTTGATAACGTTCTAATCTTCCTTATTTCTGTATCTACATATTTCTATATCCTTCAAATATATCACTGTTTTTTTTTTTGCATTGTCTTTGATGAGAAGTCAGTAGTATTTCTATCTTTTTTTACCTGTGTCTACTTTATATTTTTTTATGTATTAATTTTCAGAAGGAACTATTAAATTCTTATAATACCTGTAGATATATCTTAGTGTTTCCAAGACGATAAGGGTAGAGGTTAGAAATAGCAAAGAAATGAGAAATTTGCATTGTAACTGCACAGGTTATGAATTCTTAAGGAAGCTTTTCCTTTTTCCAGATGATGCTGGAACCAAAACAGAAATTTATGCTTTGTCTCTCCTGGCTAGTATTGTTTTATCTAGCTTAATTTCTCTCAGAAGATCTAATTATTCAAGGGTTACGTCTTATAGGGGTCTCTCCATCTTGCACTGCCGAAAGCTTTCTCTCTTGAGGTTGATGAAACTGCCACCATCAAAGCCTCTAAGTTTTTAAGTGGTAAATGCCCTCAGAGCAGCTGAGAGTTCAGTGAGCTCAGACTTATGGAAGTCCAGTGAGGAGACAGATGTGCATCTGGATATAAATTTTGACATACATAGGTATGGGTATATGTATATCTGTGTATATATTATTGGACAGAAGGAATTATCCTCAAGTGTGTTACATGTGTTATTGATTTCACTCAAACTGATGGTAAATCATGATTAAACTATATATTTCAGTAATTATATACCTGTTTTAAAGTATGTTCAGGGTGAACATAACTGCTCTAAGTTTTTGAAATGCAATTATGGGAAATTAAAAGTGAACAGTTCACAGGTACTATATTTCAGAAATCTGTGATGATCAAGTGCTTGTATTTTGTCTCAAGTATACCCGTTAGTGATGTAGTCAGTTGTTTTCTTGTCCTTAAGTCCAAAACTGAGCTTCTACAAGTTTTCCAGATTCAATCTTCTCTTCATGTTATGCTATTTTTCTTTTATTTTTATAATATATAGTGGCTCATTTTGCTTGTAGCATTGGCAAGCTTATTAATCTTTCTTTTATGTTGGCCAATTTAAGAGAAAAGGGATTCACTTCCTTTTTAATTTGCTATATCCCTACATCAAATTATCGTTCTCTCTGGCAAGAAATTGGCCATATAAATTTCCAGGTAAAGAAACCAGGAACTATAAAGTAGAAAATTTCTCATGTAATTAAAACTAGAAGAGTCTAATAAAAAAAAACAGCTGACTTCCACATGGTAAGACAGTAAAAATGCTGACATACTGGACTGAAAATACAAATATCTTATGTTTTATGCCAAATACTCTCCTTGTTGTAGGCTGCTTTATCTATGGGATGGGACATTCTGTAATCAGACTCCTTTGGAAATTACTGAGTAGAAAATACGGACATGATTAAAAAGAGACCTATTTAAATTCTAATTTGGTTCCAAGTCACCAATATGTAAAACCTGAACAAATCATAATATTTGTTAAATAGATTGTTGTTATTGGGTACCCAGGTCAAATGAGTTACTATTAACCACAATTTATTAGAAAGTAACCAATTACCAGAGAGTAAATGTGCTACTCAATTTTTTAGAATTTACATTTCTAATCCTCACGACAACCTTAACATAAATACTACTGTAATGGCCATTTTACAAATGTGATAATTGAAACTTTAAAAATGAAGTCAATTATCTGAGATGCCATAGTTTATCAGTGTTAGAACTGGGATTAGTTTGACACCCAAGATTATCAATGTCTTTATAAATCACCACAGTGTGGCTAAATTTTTGGCTAAAATTTTCCACCCAGGCAGCACTGACAACATATTTTGGAATTTACAACCTAGTGATCTAACTTGATATATAATCATCTAACTAGCATTCATGTAAGTCATATCACCTTTAAACATATCATGCTGGATTTCAGTAACAGTTCATCTACAACCTAATTGTAGGCAAAACTTGAAACTACATATAAAAGTTTTATGTCAGAGCAAGATGGCGGAGGAGTAGGAGACCTGGATTTCATCTGGTCTCAGGAATTCAGCTGAATTCTGGGTTCAAACCATTCTGAACACCTACAAACTCAACAGGAGATCGAAGAGAAGAATAGCAACAACTCTCTGAACAGAAAAGCGATCACTTACTGGAAGGTAGGACGTGCGGAGAAGTGAATTCGAGGCGATATTCGGGAGGATAGATGGCGGGGGAGGGGGCCTCCGTCAGCCACTTCTGGCAAGTGATAGAACCGCGGAGCACAAAATCAGAACTTTTAGAAATCGGCTCTGCTAAGGACGTCACTCCAGTGGCTAAGCTGGGGGGGAACCCTCATGGGACAGTGTGGTCTCGGGACCCTCAGGGTCACAAATAGACCGGGGGTGCCTGAGTGAGGCAGAGCTCCCAGGTATCAGAGCGGGGAAGCCAGCTGCAGAGACGGAGCCGAGGCGCGGGCTCTCAGATTGGGGTTGCCATAAACTGTGATCAGCCACACGTCGGGCCACTGCTCCTCCAGCAGGGACCCAACAAGCGGCAGAGCCGGGGAGACTCCCCTTCCTCCCCCCCGGGAGGAGCCGCGCAGGAGCACACCGCAGGGATCTGCTGGGTTTGGAGACTCCACACCGAGTCGAGTGCCAGAGATAGAAACGCTCGGTCACAGGCCAGGTGAGCACGGAGTGCGGCCGGAGACCGGGGACACGGGAGTGACTGACTGCTTTTCTCTGGGGGCGCACTGAGGAGTGGGGCCCCAAGTTCTCGGCTCCTCCGGGTGGAGATTGGGAGGCCACCATTTTCACTCTCATCCTCCAAAGCTGTACAGAAAGCTTGCAGGGAACAAAAGCTCCGAGAGCAAATCCGAGCAGCTTGCTTAGCCCAGACAAACAAGGGCGGGGCAATTCCGCCTCCGGCAAAGACATTTGGAAACCATGGCAACAGGACCCTCCCCCAGAAGATCAGCATGAACAGCCAGCCAAGACCAAGTTTACCTATCAAGGAGAACGGGAGAACTCCAGTGCTAGGGAAATACTGCACATAGAATTTATGGCTTTTTTACCATAATTCATTAGTTTTTCAAAGTTAATTTTTTTTAACTTTTTTTGAATTTTTCTTTTTCCCTTTTTCAACCAACATCTTATCCCTTTTTGAAAAAAAAATTTTTCATTTTTAGTCATATTCTATCCCCTTAGTAGATACCCTTATTTTTGGCATATATATATATAAGTTGTTCTGTCTTTAAAATTTTGGGATACAGTTTCTTCTAACAGATAAAAATAGACCCTAAATCACTAGTGTATGGCTTTGTTCTAGTCTCCTACCTGATCACATTCTCTCCCTTTTTTTTTCTTTTTTTTAAATGTTCTTTTTTCAAACAACTTATCAATTCCTTTTATAAAATCTTATAATTTTCATCTTAACAGTCATCTTCCATCCCTTCATTGTATCAACCCTTATTTTGTACATGTATAAGTCTTTCATTCTTTAAAATTTTGGAGGCACTTTCTTCTAACAGACAAAAATACACCCAGAATCTAGTGTGTGGCCCTGATCTATGCACTAGCCTGATCATATCTGATCATATTCTGTTTTTTTTTATGTTTTTGTTTGTTTTTCTCTTTCTTTCCCTTTCTTTTCCCCTGGTTGCAGGTCTTTTCTGATTTGTTTAGAGTATATCTGCTGGGGACGTTAACCTGTTAGCATTTTGTTGTCTCATTCATCTATTCTCCTCTGGACAAAGTGACAAGATGAAAAAAATCACCTCAGCAAAAAGAACAAGAGGTAGTACCGTCTGCCAGGGACCTACTCAATACGGATGTTAGTACAATGTCAGACCTAGAGTTCAGAATCATATTTTTAAAGATACTAGCTAGGCTTGAAAAATGCATGGAAGTTATTGGAGAAACACTTCCTGAGGAAATAAAAGAACTAAAATCTAACCAAATCGAAATAAAAAAGGCTATTAATGAGGTGCAATCAAAAAGGGGGCACCAACTGCTAGGATAAATGAGGCAGAAGAGAGAATCCGTGATATAGAAGACCAAATGATGGGAAATAAAGAAGCTGAGAAAAAGAGAGAGAAACAACTACAGGATCACGAGGGCAGAATTCGAGAGATAAGCGTTATAAGATGAAACAACAGAATAACTGGGATCCCAGAAGAAGAAGAAAGAGAGGGAGGGGCAGAAAGTATATTGGAGCAAATTATAGCAGAGAACTTCCCTAATGTGGGGAAGGAAACAGGCATCAAAATCCAGGAGGCACAGAGAACCCCTCTCAAAATCAAAAATAGGTCAACACACTGACATCTAATAGTAAAACTTACGAGTCTCAGAGACAAAGAGAAAATCTTGAAAGCAGCTCAGGAGAAGAGATATGTAACCTATAATGGTAGAAACATTAGATTGGCAATAGACCTATGAACAGAGACCTGGCAGGCCAGAAAGGACTGGCATGATATCTTCAGAGCACTAAACGAGAAAAATACGCAGCCAAAAATTCTATATCAAGCTAGGCTGTCATTGAAAATTGAAGGAGAGAGAAAAAGCTTCCAGGACAAAAAAAAAAAACTAAAGGAATTTGCAAACACGAAACCAGCCCTCAAGAAATATTGAAAGGAGGTCCTCTAAGCAAAGAGAGTCTAAAAGCAGTATAGACCAGAAAGGAATACAGACAATATACAGTCACAGTCACCTTACAGGCAATACAATGGCACTAAATCCATATCTTTCAATAGTTACCCTGAATGTAAATGAGCTAAATGCCTCAATCAAAAGACATAGGCTATCAGATTGGATTAAAAAACAAGACCCATCAATATGCTGTCTGCAAGAGACTCATTTTAGACCCAAAGACACCCCCAGATTGAAAGTGAGGGGGTGGAAAACCATTTACCATGCTAATGGACACCAAAAGAAAGCTGGGGTGGCAATCCTTATATCAGACAAATTAGATTTTAAAACAAAGACTGTAATAAGAGATGAGGAAGGACACTCTATCCTACTTAAAGGGTCTATCCAACAAGAAGATGAACAATTGTAAATATCTATGCCCCTAAAATGGGAGCAGCCAATTATTTAAGCCAATTAATAACAAAAGCAAAGAAACACAACAATAATACAAGAATAGTGGGGGACTTTAACACCCCCCTCACTGAAATGGACAGATCATCTAAGCAAAAGATCAACAAGGAAATAAAGACTTTAAATGACACACTGGACCAAATGGACTTCACAGACATATTCAGAACATTCCATCCCAAAGCAACGGAATACACATTCTTCTCTAGTGCCCATGGAACATGCTCCAGAATTGATCACATCCTAGGTCACAAATCAGGTCTCAAATGGTACCAAAAGATTGGGATTATTCCCTGCATATTTTCAGACCACAATGCTCTGAAACTAGAACTCAGTCACAAGAGGAAAGTCAGAAAGAACTCAAATTCATGTGGGCTAAAGAGCATCCTACTAAAGAATGAATAGGTCAACCAGGAAATTAAAGAAGAGTTAAAAAAAATTCATGGAAACCAATGAAAATGAAAACACAATTGTTCAAAATCTTTGGGATACAGCAAAGGCAGTCCTGAGAGGAAAGTATATAGCAATACAAGCCTTTCTCAAGAAACAAGAAAGGTCTCAAATACACAACCTAACCCTACACCTAAAGGAGCTGGAGAAAGAACAGCAAATAAAGCGTAAAGCCAGCAGGAGAAGAGAAATAATAAAGATCAGAGCAGAAATCAATGAACTAGAAACCAAAGCAACACTAGAACAGATCAACGAAACTAGGAGCTGGTTCCTAGAATTAACAAGATTGATAAACCCCTGGCCAGACTGATCAGAAAGAAAAGAGAAATGACCCAAATCATCAAAATCATGAATGAAAGAGGAGAGATCACAACCAACACCAAAGACATAGAAACAATTATAAGAACATATTATGAGCAACTCTATGCCAGCAAATTAGATAACCTGGAAGAAATGGATGCATTCCTAAAGATGTATCAACTACCAAAATTGAACCAGGAAGAAACAGAAAACCTAAACATACCTATAACCACTAAGGAAATTGAAGCAGTCATCAAA
The DNA here is from genome assembly GCF_037043125.1 of Eumetopias jubatus. Taxonomy (NCBI): domain Eukaryota; kingdom Metazoa; phylum Chordata; class Mammalia; order Carnivora; family Otariidae; genus Eumetopias; species Eumetopias jubatus. The sequence continues at coordinate 101,607,943 of NW_028274811.1, forward strand.
AATCTCCCAAGAAACAAAAGCCCAGGGCCAGATGGCTTCCCAGGGGAATTCTATCAGACATTTAAGAAGAATTAATACCTATTCTCCTGAAACTGTTCCAAAAAATAGAAATGGAAGGAAAAGTTCCAAACTCATTTTATGAGGCCAGCATTACCTTGATCCCAAAACCAGACAAAGACGCCATCAAAAAGGAGAATTACAGACCAATATCCTTGATGAACATGGATGCAAAAATTCTCACCAAAATACTAGCCAATAGGATCCAACAGTACATTAAAAGGATTATTCACCACGACCAAGTGGGATTTATCCCTGGGCTGCAAGGATGGTTCAACATCTGCAAATCAATCAACGTGATACAATACATTCACAAAAGAAAGAACAAGAATCATATGATCCTCTCAATAGATGCAGAAAAAGCATTTGACAAAGTACAGCATCCTTTCTTGATCAAAACTCTTCAGAGTATAGGGATAGAAGGTACATACCACAATATCATAAAAGCCATCTATGAAAAACCTACAGCGAATATCATTCTCAATGGGGAAAAGCTGAGAGCTTTCTTCCTAAGGTCAGGAATGCGGCAGGGATGTCCACTCTCACCACTGCTATTCAACATAGTATTAGAAGTCCTAGCCACAGCAATCAGACAACAAAAAGAAATCAAAGGCATCCAAATCGGCAAAGAGGAAGTCTAACTCTTTGCAGATGATAGGATACTTTATGTGGAAAACCCAAAAGACTCCAGCCCAAAACTGCTAGAACTCATACAGGAATTCAGTAAAGTGACAGGATATAAAATCGATGCACAGAAATCAGTGGCATTCCTATACACCAACAAGACAGAAGAGAGACAAATCAAGGAGTCGATCCCATTCACAATTGCACCCAAAACCATAAGATACCTAGGAATAAATTTCACCAAAGAGGCAAAGGATCTGTACTCAGAAAACTAGAAAATACTCATGAAAGAAATTGAAGAAGACACAAAGAAATGGAAAAACGTTCCATGCTCATGGATTGGAAGAACAATGTGAAGATGTTACCTAGAGCAATCTACACATTCAATGCAATCCCCATCAAAATACCATCCACTTTTTTCAAAGAAATGGAACAAATAATCCTAAAATTTGTATGGAACCAGAAGAGACCTCGAATCGCCAGAGGAATGTTGAAAAAGAAAAGCAAAGCTGGCGGCATCACAATTCCAGACTTCAAACTCTATTACAAAGCTGTCATCATCAAGACAGTATGGTACTGGCACAAAAACAGACACATAGATCAATGGAACAGAATAGAGAGCCCAAAAATGGACCCTCAACTCTATGGTCAACTAATCTTTGACAAAGCAGGAAGGAATGTCCAATGGAAAAAAGTCTCTTCAACAAATGGTGTTGGGAAAATAGGACATGCAGAAGAATGAAAGTGGACCATTTCCTTACACCACACACAAAAATAGACTCCAAATGGTTGAAAGACCTAAACGTGAGACAGGAGTCCATCAAAATCCTAAAGGAGAACACAGGCAGCAACCTCTTCGTCCTCAGCTGCAGCAACTTCTTCCTAGAAACATTGCCAAAGGCAAGGGAAGCAAGGGCAAAAATGAACTATTGGGATTTCATCAAGATAAAAAGCTTTTGCACAGCAAAAGAAACAGTCCACAAAACCAAAAGACCACCGACAGAATGGGAGAAAATATTTGCAAATGACATATCAGATAAAGGGCTAGTATCCAAAATCTATAAAGAACTTATCAAACTCAACACCCAAAGAACAAATAATCCAATCAAGAAATGGGCAGAAGACATGAACAGACATTTTTCCAAAGCAGACATCCAAATAGCCAACAGACACATGAAAAAGTGTTCAACATCGCTTGGCATCAGGGAAATCCAAATCAAAACCTCAATGAGATACCACCTCACACCCGTCAGAATGGCTAAAATTAACAAGTTAGCAAATGACAGATGTTGGCGGGAATCTGGAGAAAGGGGAACCCTCCTACACTCTTGGTGGTAATGCAGGTTGGTGCAACCACTCTGGAAAACAGTATGGAGGTTCCTCAAACAGTTGAAAATAGAGCTACCATACGATCCAATTGCACTACTGGGTATTTACCATAAAGATACAAATGTAGGGATCCGAAGGGGTACGTGCACCCCAATGTTTATAGCAGCAATGTCCACGATAGCCAAACTGTGGAAAGAGCCAAGATGTCCATCGACAGATGAATGGATAAAGAACAGGTGGTATATATACACAATGGAATATCATGCAGCCATCAAAAGGAATGAGATCTTGACATTTGCAATGACATGGATGGAACTGGAGGGTGCTATTCTGAGCGAAATAAGTCAATCAGAAAGACATGTATCACATGACTTCACTGATATTAGGAATTCTTAACCTCAGGAAACAAACTGAGGGTTTCTGGAGTGGTGGGGGGTGGGAGGGATGGGGTGGCTGGGTGATAGACATTGGGGAGGGTATGTGCTATGACGAGAGCTGTGAATTGTGCAAGACTGTTGAATCAGAGTTTACTTCTGAAACAAATAATGCAATATTTGTTAAGAAAAAAAAAAGATGGGAAGAAGGAAGGGGGGGAAATCGGAGGGGGAGATGAACCATGATAGATGATGGACTCTGAAAAACAAACTGACGGTTCCAGAGGGGAGGGGGTTGTTGATGGGTTAGCCTGGTGATGGGTATTAAAGAGGACACGTTCTGCGTGGAGCACTGGGTATTATGAACAAACAATGAATCATGGAACACTACATCCAAAACTAATGATGTAATGTTTGGTGATTAACATAACAATAAAAAATAAAAAAAAACATGAAATTCACCAAAAAAGTTTTATGTCAGAGATAATCTTAGAATTTTGAATTTTTAAATATGAAAGATTTATACTTCACTGCCTTGAACAGATAAAATGACTAAAATTCCTGTAATCAAAGTGGGTTAATTATTAATAAAATAAAACATGCAATTTCCATTATAAATTATCCACATCTTGAAACACAAATTCTTTTTTTGTTGTGGAGAACAGCTAACAGATAATTGAAGAGTAGCCAGAAGACACTGCTTGGGACAACCCAAAATTTGAAGAAGTGCATCCTCCAAGGCCATTTTTTTTTCCCCACTGTGAAAATGTACCAGTTTTGATAAACCAAAACTGGCCTATACATCATCTAGTTCATTCCTCAATATTTAAGCTTTGTTCATAGTACTTGCAGCATTTCACTGTCAGTATTAGGAGGGCCGATGATTCTTCATAACAACTCGTTCTTTCTTAAAAGTGCATTTCACAAAACTATAATCCCCTGTCTGTGCAGTATATTGTTTATGCCAAAATTCTTAAACTTTGTTCATATCTCTACTGCCACTGCAGGCAGTTATCACTGAGTTTCTGATAAGTTTCATCAAGACAAATTGAATTTTTATCATATTTAATTTTCTTCTAAGATAACTGTGGTAAACAACATTTTCTTTCTCCCTGATAAAGTGTCTCTTTATCTTCTGAACACTTCAATTATAGAACTGTCTCCTCAACTAACTGTGAAATTATAGAACAACAACTTTTCTTAATTACAATCTAAAATTCTTTCACTGTAAATCATTTTATCATCACTTATTCCATTGGCACACATAAAAACGTGCTGATATTCTCCCTCTAGAAATGAGTATACTTAATAATAAAAAGTTATATAGAGCAAAGATACTTGGAGTATATGTAATAAATTCATCTCATTTCTGAATTAAAATTCATGTTTTCTCATTCAGTAATATCTTCAATTTCTATGTAGTCAGTGATAACAGAATGGCTTCACTGAAATATATTTGTGAATAGCATGTACATGAAAATTAGTGAAAATTTTGTGGGAAGCCTAACTGACCTTTTCCTGGCTTCATATAACCTTCTGACTAACATTGCAAATTTATACAGAAAAAACTCAAATCCTGATAGCTAGAGTTTTATAATATGCATTTTTATTTAAAAATATGCACACATATTGATTTTGTATTTTTGCCCTAATGAAATCTTACTTGACAATTTTTGAAGCATATGAAAATAAGAAAATGATGGAATTATTACCAAAAATTAAAAGCAGATTTTTTCTGTATTTTCTGTGCTTCAATTCTTTTCGTATAGCTGCTATTAAAAAAAAAACTTATTTTCATATTTATTGCTTGCTTTTTCTCTCCCTTTGGAAGTGCTAAAAGTCCAGAATCTATCTAAAACTTATATATAGCTGCATTAACACTAACTTTATAGCCAAGAATAAAAGATGCAAACTGACCTAAAACCAGTGGATGATATGAAAATCCCCATTTTCACTAGAAACTAAAATCTACTCAAATGGTCTAGTTTTGACCACTTTGCTTCTACAGAAAATATTAATGAACAACAACAAAATCCATATCCCTGAGAATGGAAAAATGTCAGAGTGGAACAGGAAATAGTTAACTATCCTCTTGGAAAGATGAAGTAAGAGAACCATGACAACAATATATGCATTTCATAAACATTAATATACTCTGTACCTTGCATAAATTTAATATTTCACACACACAGATACAAATAAGACATTTAAAGAAACACAATCCACAGTTATATACACAGCAAGTCACATAGGAGAGTTGGAAGAGATTGACTTTTAATTCTAAAATAAATGAAAGAAACTTCTGGCTTCTAGGAATGGAAGAGTAACTTTTCTGCTTTCTGGAAATAAAAAGACGTAGCTTTGTCAAACTTACGGCAGGAAGAAAAAATTAGAAAATCTTGACAAAGTATATGACACAGCTATCTGAAAGTACTAAAAAGTGACCAAAGGTTGGGAGAAATTAGAGGAACATATATCTGAAAAGATGTACTGCAGTTTCTCACTCCTGCTAGGGTAGCAAAAAGATGAAGCTTATTGGCTTGAGGTTAGAAAGTGTTGGATTTGAAAGAAGATCCAGCAAGTGAGGGGAAGAAGAGTGACAGAAGGATTGATATTTTAAAAATTACATTTAATTTGCCCCAAACATTAGATTAGTACTAAACCATGCATGTACAGGTGAGACCCCATAGGCCATAGTCAAAATATAGCAGCTAGAAGCTGAAAGAATCGTGCAGGATTTTCAGTGATTTACCACTTCAGAGGAGTTAGCAATTAAAATTTGAGTACAACCAAGTAAACTGCCCATAAAAACAAATCTTAGAAGGAATTTAACATAATCTAGATTTTCTAAGATCTAACATTTATAAAATCCAATATATAATAAGAAATTCCTGGATTGTGAAAATACAGAAATTTGTGATCCATATTCAAGAAAATAAACATTTAATAGAGAATAACTCTGAGATAACCATAGGTTATAATTAACAGATAAGGACTTTAGAGCAACTTCTACAAATGAATACTTAAAGCAAAATATGTATACAATAACAGGGGAAGAATATCAGTAAAGATAAACCTTAAAGAAAATGCAAATAGAAATTGTAAAGTTAAAAAGTATAACTGACTATATTTAATTTCTTTAAGAGATTTTATGGCTGTTTAAAGCAAATAGTATAAGATAAATATTAGAGGGTTATGGATTATGTAAATATGACAAAAATAGCCTAAAAGTAAAGAAGCGTACTGTTGTAAGCTTTCTATATTTCACATGATGTGATAAAATAAATGAGATAATGATAGTACTTTGGTAGATAACAGACGATGACAAGGACTATATAAATGTAGGAAGCAGCGATAATCACTATGATTAATTAACATAACACAGTTGAACTAACCCAGACGGTGAAGATAAGTGGCTCAGAGGAAATACGAAAACATTAAGCATCAGAGACATGAGGGTTTTTTTCTATTTTACTATAATGTTAATTACCACTTGTATTAAATTATTAGGATTATTATCTCAGTATAATTATTTCAGGAAATTGAGGCTTAGATAAGTTGTTTTTGCCCCTGCACACACAAACTGGGAAATTGAGGACAAGGCGGGGGGGGAGGTTTATTTCTCATGTTGTTAACTTTTGTAGGTTTAATTTTTTAGTGTGCATAGTTTCTTTCAAAAACCACAAAAACAAAACCTAAATTGCTAAACCCAATTACATATATAACATTAATTAACTTTACTGTTTTCTCAAAGCAGAGACCCATAATTTCAGAATGTTTTACCTTTCATTTGGCATTGACTTCTTGGCTTGTTTATTGGACTATGGAATTATAGCATTGACTCATTTCTAAAGGGAAAGTGACAAAAAAAAGTTGCAAACTTATGTCAGTACCCAAATATAATAAAATAGATTAGCCCTGTTAGGAGATTTTGCCAGTGTTTTCAGAGATCCTCGCTGCAAAGACATAAACATACACACGCGCGCGCGCACACACACACAAACATACAAACATGCAAATCCACAAACTTTTTGTTAACAAAACCACAAATTATAAACTTTGCATTTTTCTAGGTTAATGCTTTAGGAAATTAACCCTAGAGTACTCTTTGTGCCAAATTACAAGTATATGGGCTATACAGATTGACTCATGGAAATTTAGGAGGCATGGCATGGATGATGGAGGAGAGTGGGGGAAGGAATAGAACTTTGGAGACCAGGGTAAACGTCTCAGTACTAGTACACAGTTAATTGTGTTTCCTTAAATGTGTAATTTACTTTCTCTATAGATCAAATAAGGTAAAAGAAGTTGAAAACTCTAAGAAAAGGAGGGTATGAAAAAAATATAAAGTCTTAGAACATTTTATCTTCTAAAAGTCTTACATCTTAACAGCTCAAACTATCACTGTGTTCTGTGGTTTTATTATATTTTTATTTTATTATATTTTTTAGAGCATGTGATATACAATTTTTTTTCTGCAAAGAGATTAACATTGCAGAAGCAGTAAGTTAACAGTGTGTTCTCTTTTTTCCAAACTAGAAAGGCATCCAAATAAACAAGTTTACGTCCATGCTCTCAATTACAATGTTTGAGATTTACAAGTAAGCTGTTATTGCCTTCAACCTGTATTTGTTAAGTATTTTCATATAATCTATACCTTTTCTGAATTTTTGTATATTATATCAACTGAGAAGGGTATTGAAATCTTTTACTGTAATTACAAATTTGGTTTTTGTTTCTCTTTTTTTTCTTTTTCTCCTCGAAATTTGTGATTATGTATTTTGAAGTTCTGTTATTAGGAGCAGACATTTTTAGGATGTTGATATCCTCTTGACAAATTGACTCCTTTATTATAATGAAATGACCTTCACATCTTTAGAAAATAGATATCTAAATCTTTAGGAAAATAAAAAATAAAATTGTATTTACTTTTAAAGAGTTTTAAGTAATATCAAAATCAATTGTGTATATATATATATAGTTATTATTTTCAGTGTTTTTAATCCCTTTCTATATCCATATTTCTATTTAGTATAATTTTTCTGTTGCCTGAAGGGCTTCCTTTGATATATCTTGTAAACTTGGCTTGCTTCTCATGAATTTGTTCACTGTTACAAGTTTGATAGAGTCTTTATTTTTGAAAGGTATGTTCGTTATGTATAAAATTCTACGTTGAGTGCTATGTTGCATCAGTACATTGAATAGATCATTCTACTTCCTTCACTCACACTGAGTATAAGAAATCTATTATTCTTTTTTCTCCTCTGTACTTAATTTGCTTTATTGCTTAAATTCTCAATTATATAAAAATTGTATTAACACTGTTTTGAAGAATTTGTTTATGAAGTCCCTTGGTATGCTCTTATGTTTCTTGTGCTTGATTTCATTGAGCTTTTTGGAAAATTTGGGGGCATTATATTTTCAAGTATGTTTTGCCCTGTCCTTCGTTCCTCTTGGATATTTCCAATTCCATAGATATGAGGCCTCTTGAAGTTGCCTAACTGCCCACTGATCATATTCAACTCTCTAAATTCTGTTTCCTCTTTGTGTTACATTTTGAATAGTCTCTATTGCTGTGTCTTCAAATTCACTAATCTTCTGCAAAGTCTAATCTGCCAATAGTCCAATACCATGTATTTTTATCTCACATATTATAGTTTTTATTTCTAGAAATGCAATTTGGGTCTTTAAAAAGTATTTCCCATTTTCCTACTTAGCCTTTTTACTATATGGAAGTAGTTATAACTTACAAATTGTTCTTTTCTGTTAATTCTAATATCAGTGTCAATTTCAGATAGATTTTGATTTTTTTTTTTTTTTCTGTGAATCATTTTCCTGCTCCTTAGAATGCCTGGCTATTTTCAGCTAGGTGCCAGATAATACAAATTTTACCCAGTTGGTGTCGGATATTTTTGCTTTCTTGTAAATATACTTGAATTAATTTAGTTAGAAACAGTGCAGTTATCTGGGGTCTTGCACTTAAGATATGTTCAGCCTAGGGCTAATTATTTCCCATTGTCCATACAAGGCCTTTCTTAGAACTCTATTCTATACCCCATAAAGATTTTATAGTCTAGGTGGTGAAAATAGACACTATCCTCTTCCTGTGTAAAGTAAGTGTTGGGTAGTATTCATTTTCTAACTTATTTTTTTTTTTGTTCTTAAGATTCAGTTTTACTTTTTGCTTTTTTTTCTTTGCATTTCCCTCCTTTGCTTCTATTTTATTTTCTCTCCTCATTTATTCTTTCTGTCAATTTATATTTATTCTACCCTAAATCCCTCCCTGCGTTAGGTGCCATCTCTGTTTGAGAGGTACTTAGAAGTCTATAAGATAGCCTCTGATACATTGTATTTAGAGAAATGGTGCATGTAAATTATTACTACATTGCCAAATAAAACATTAACAATACTGTAGGATTTAGATGGAGATACTGATGGATGTACATTAGGATTAGGTAAGTAAAAAGGACTGAGGTTGGCATTTGAGGTCAGGTGACCTATTCAAAAATCAGACATGAGGACAGTAAGCAAACACGGTGGGTTGTGGGATCAGTGTATTTTAGGTGATTGTTGTGAGTCATGTTTAAGGAGTCTAAGAAAACTCTGCTAAGGAGTTGTTTTTTATTTTTATATTTTAATTTTTCAAATATCTGGGTCCCATTAAATCATTTGATGCATGGAAGATATTCAAAGGAAGGCTTTGGGAAAAGACTACACTTTATCATTAACTGTTCGATTTCCATATGATGAGGTGGGCTCAACAAACATGAAACTTACACATAGTTTACATTTACAGTTGAGAAATTGTCATGGTACATCTAGAAATTACTTAAGTAGTCTATTTATCATTGACTTCATTAAAACTTTTGAGATGTTTTACTTTCTTTTTAAGTTTTACCTTACGCTGCAAGTAGCTTGTATCATCTTACATTTTTTCTGCCAGAGTTGTTGTCATTGAGGTTACATTAACAATTACATACCCTGAGCAAAGCTATATATTGCTTAAAGAGCTTTTTAAGTAAAATTTTGTAAAATGAGAACTGAAGAAGTAACCTATCACAAGGTATTTATAGAATAGTAACCACAGCTTTAACAATGTATTAGTCTGTATGGATATAAAATTAGTTTATCCCAATAAGTTAATCTTGCGAGGAAAATTTTTAAATAAAATTAGGCATGGGGACTATTGATTGAACATATGTGGCCTGCACTGTACTACTAGCTTTAGTAATACAGACTCACGTGTTTGTACCCACTGATTTTTGTTATTTTGACATTTTCCTCTACCAATTTTGATGTATGGCAGAATAGCACAAGTCCTTAGAAATAAGTTTAGTTGCTATGAATCTGGAGAGTAACATAAAATAATTTAATGTCTTTTAATTACCTAAGGGATTTCTCCCTTCTCCAGTACTTACTTTTGTTTGAACCTTGATAAAGCTGTAGTGTTATTTTCATAACCACCCTACAAATTTGAGATTAAAAGCCTAAATTAAAAATGCTAGAAAGTAGAATAACTGGTATTTGAATATCACTGTATTCAACCCATCTGCTCTCTTCACGGACACAGTGCCTTTTCATATATTATGTTGTATTATTAGGTATCTTTGCATGAGTCCCAATGGTATCTCCACTCCCATTTTATGCTGACACTCAAGTCCCTGTCTCCTATGTCTTTGTATTTTTAAGTATGATGTAAGGCCTAATACAGAATAGAACTTCAGTAACTGTGGATGATAAGTTGGTTCCTTACTAAATTTCTTACTGCAGTGATTCTAAGGGCAAGGAGAAATCCACCAGAATTGGATGGGAAACTTTTTCAAACTTCACATACAGCTCTAAAAGATCCTAATTTTCCTGACCATAGTAAGCTGATGGTTCTCCTGGGAGTATGTCCCATCCATCAAGTATATTGGGCTATAATACAAGTTGAAAAAACCTGTCCTTGTTAAAAAATGACTTCAGACTTCAGCTGCATCATCTTTTTAGATCATTTATAGCCACGCTATTTGGAGTGTCTCCTGTGGACCAGTGCCACTCCATCAAATTTTTGTTAACAGGCTGCAATAAATACAAAATTTGAAAGGCCATGCTTATAAACTTTAAGATAAATTTGACATTGCCTTGACATCTAAACACCTGATCAACAGGCTTGTATTTTCTGTATTTTTCTTAGTTTTTTGTTTTACTATGAATTATTTAAAAAATATATTTCTTAAAACATTTACAATGAATTGAAAATTAAAAATAAGCAAAACATGGATCTTTTACCACAGATAATTTGGAAGTGAGAGAGAGCATGCATAGTATAAAAGCATTATCTATTATTTCTCAGAACATGAAGATGCCTTACAGAACAGATTTGACATTAATATGTGCTTAGTCATGGTCAGTTTTATTTGGTTTAGAAAATGTCTGAAAGGAATGTCAGGGAAAAGTATGGAATGAGAATTGTGAACATTATCCTGAAATCTCTGACTAGGAGCCTTGAAGTTTTTTTTTTTTTTTTTTTTTTCAAGAATGCTTGAAGTTTTTGACATCCACATGCTAACTTTCTATATTGGATACTATGTGCAACAGAAATAGACAGCTATGTTTCCTGAGAGTTCAGAAGTCAAGAGGAGAGAAAGACATTCATCCTAGTGGTCTAAAGGCTTTGTTTGTTTTTTTACATAATGAAATCAATAGTAATATAATAGTTGTATATATATATTAATGTATATATATGAATATATACACAGGTATGTTTATATATATATATATAAAATCAAGCACCCATTTCATGTTTCTAATATGTAGAATAAGTGCCACCTCTGCTTCCTGAAAGTCAAACTGAACAGGTACTTCCCTGTCTATAATTGTAAAACATAACAATGTCACACAAGTGAATACACAATATATAGGGAAGATATCAAGCAAAATAATGTTAAATGATTTCTAAGCTCAACTCCTGTCATTTCTGAACACAAATGCCATGAAAGAGAGACGTGAAGAAAGACACAAAGAATGAAAAGTGTTGCTATTAAAAGGGCAGTGTAAAAACAGAAGCACACATAGGAACAAAAATCAATCAATATCTGACAATCCATTCCCTTGTTAAATAGGTGGTAGAATGCTTAATTAAAGAAGTACTTCCTTAGTATATATGTCTTATAGAGAGTGCTTCCCGGCCTCTGTCCCTAGAAACATAATCATCACATCTTTACAGAGGACAGTGTATATCCATAAAACAAATGCTGACAAGCAGAACATTAAAAGAGTCTGTTGACATATCTACCAGAAAGATCATTTAGTTTAGGCTTTCTGTTTTAATAAAAGTGCATGAGGCATAACAGTAACAATCTCTACTCCCTTCTAAAGCAAATGGAAGAAAAAAACCCACCTTATTCTAAAACTGTCTAAAGATACCAGAATTATTTATAAATTATGCAATGTAATATGCCCTGGTACTGTTGTGATAGGAAAAAGAAAAAGAAAAAAGGAAAAAGTGCTGTAAACCAAGTCACAGTGCAACTGCATGCTGATTAGAAACCACAGATCTATTTCAAACAAACCTCATTTAAATCACCTTATTATCCAACAGGGGCTTTTTTTTTTTTTTTTTTTTTTTTTAAGATTTTATGTATTTGAGAGAGAGAGCACAAGCAGGGGGAGCTGCAGAGGGAGAGGGAGAAGCAGCGTCCCTGCTGAGCAGGGAGCCCAACGTGGGGCTCCGTTGCAGGTTGCAGGACTCCGGGATCATGACCTGAGCTGAAGGCAGATGCTTAACCAACTGAGCCACCCAGGCGCCCCCAACAGGGGCTGTTTTAAATGGTCATCTTACGTGAACCCCAAATTATTATTTTTAAAGGTTTTATTTATTTGACAGAGAAGTAGAGCAGGAACACAAGCTGGGGGTATGGGAGAGGGAGAAGCAGGCTTCCCATGGAGCAGGGAGCCCGATGTGGGACTCGATCCCAGGACCCTGGGATCATGACCTGAGCCGGAGGCAGATGCTTAACGACTGAGCCACCCAGGCACCCTGAACCCCAAATTATTGTCAAGAGTAGACAAAAAGGTTATCTGATTTCTTTTGAGCTTAGCATGATAATCGAGAGTTAATGGACAAAAATATAAGAAAATAAAAGCTAAAATCCATGCTCCATGTTGCATGGCAACAGTGAGTTGAAAGAATATCCCCCAATCTGGTCAGTCACCAGTCCCCCCAAAGGCCAACCAAAAGCATAGAACTGTTTGGCACGCAAATTATAATACCAAAGAGACTTTTGCTATAACCATATGTACTATCCAAAGAATCCTGCCGCCAAATTAGGCAAAGCTAACCTTTTGCTCAGGAAGCAACTATATTTACAGATGTAATGACAGTTTGGGAGGCGCATTCACAAATCCATTTTGAAAACATAAGAACAATATTATAGAAATAAATATATGGATAAAAGTCATGCATTCTTCTTTGTAGACTATTCTGATTATGTAAATTGAGAACGTTTGGTGTAGGAGTAATCCATTGTGTAACAAATTACCTAAAATTTAGCAAATGAAAACAATTTATTATTTCACCCAATTTCTTGGGATCAGAAATCTGGGACCAGCTTAGCTGAGTACTTCTGGCTCAGTATCTCTTATGGGATGGCTATTTTTTTTTTTAAAGATTTTATTTATTTGTCAGAGAAAAACCTAGAGAAAAGCAGCAGGGAGTGGCAGGCAGAGGGAGAAGCAGGCTCCCCATCGAGTGGGGAGCCTGACACAGGACTTGACCCCAGGACCCTGGGATCATTGCCTGAGCTGAAGGCAGAGGCCTAATGGATTGAGCCACCCAGGCGTCCCAGGATGGCTATTAAGCTGTTGGCTGAGCCTGTAATCTCTCTCAAGTATCCGGAAGAGCCACTTCCAAGCTCACTCACCTGGCCATTAGCAGGAGTTTTCATTTCCTTAGCATGGCAGGGCTTTCCATAAGGCTCACTGACATACCTTTCTCCAGAGAGTGGGGTCTGAGAGAGGGGGAGTGAAGGAAAACAAAAGAGATACCACAGTTAGGAGGTCATTTGGAATGCTTGTTACCACAGTCTAACCTGTGGCCCAAATTGTCCAACTTCCTCTCTCCTAGGCCCCCTGCAAATTTCATCCCATCATGCCATCAGAGAGACCTCTAGTATCAGCTCATTTAAGACAAGACCAGGTGTGGACGATCCTTACATGCAGTCCACTTGTTGCTCCCTGAGTAGAGTTCTTTGGCTAAGCTAAAAAGCCTGGACATTATATATAAAACAACATAAGAAGACTGGCGGGAAGAAGGCTGACCCAACTAGAAATCCTGGGTGCAAGGAACTGCATATTTGTTGTTGTTGTTGTTTTTCCATAGATCAGAGTGGAGTGCTGAAAAAGTCAGCAACCTGGAAATGCCAATGGGTGAGGCCAAAAAAAATCCCAAGAAAAGCCTGTTTTTCCCAGTCAAAAACTAGAGAAAGCAGCCTAGAAAGAGAGAAAATGATTAGACATCAATTTCCTTCCTTCAAAGAAACATCACAAAAAATTCTGCCGCTCCACTTCCAATGAAGTCAATGAAGACTGAGAGGGAGCCTAGACCAGTCCTTACTGGACAGGAATGAAGTATCCCTCTTCTTCCAGCTGGGGATGTTAGAGAAAATGGGAGACAAGACTTTCACTCTGCTTGGTGTAAAAATTACATGGGAGACCTGGACTTCCATCTCCACACAGTGGTAACAGGATACAAGTTCTACTCCCCACTGGATTGGTGTCAGAAAAGGTGATGTGGGAAGTCAGGAATTTCACAACTTTCCAGGGTTACCAACTCCTCTGGCAGTTTCAGGGGTGGGGTTGGAGGGCATGTGGAAGAGTGTGTGTGAGGCTCTCTTGCCCCTCTGGGCCAGCATGATGATACATAAGGGGCTAGAGGGAGATTGAACTCCCATCCTTGCCCAATTCTAATTAGGTACCATTCTCTCCTAGCAGAGTATGGACAGGCACTAAGTGGAGAATAGAGTCTAACTTCAGGTGGGGCTTGCTCCCAGTGGCTCAAGTGGATTGTCCAGGACTGTTTTCCCCTCTCCAGTTTTTAGCTCCACTCTGGTTGTCCCTATCCTTTGTAGGCTTTCACTTCATGCAAGTGAAGTGGCTCCTAGCAACACCTAAAGCTACATATAGTCAAGCCTACATCTGATAAAGAGAAGGCTTACTCCTTGATATTCCCAGCAAAGATCCTGAAATTGAGTCTTCTTGAGCCATTTTGTCTTAGTTTGGTTTTGTGCCCATTTCTTAAAGTAGGAAAGGAGTGTGGGACACACTTAAGTCACTCACTCTCACTCTACTCCAGATAAAATTTAGGATACTGTTGCAAAAGAGAGGGTGAATGTATACTGGGAGACAATTACCAAAAGCAAACTTAAACATAGTAATTCAGTTTTGGGAGTACACATATCATATAATGCCTATTTTGCAATATATTTTTTTCACTCATGATCTTATTGTAAATCAAAAAAAATAGAATTATCTCTTTATAAAGACTGTATGGTATTTCATTGTATGGATATATTACATCCTTGCATGGACGCTTAAGTCATTTGTTTTTGTCTTTTGCTTTTATAAATGGGGATGCAATAAATACCGTCATGTGTAAAGTTTTAAAACACCATCCAATCGCAGTTACAATTTCACTAAAATTAAAAGATAAACACTTTTGTTTCTGTTTGCCTTTAAGAACTTACTGGAGGAAAAGTGATTTCAAATATGAAAAATTGATAGATCACTTGACATTATGTAAACAGAACATATGGTAAGAGTAATGTGTGATTTTTGACACATTCTAGGTTTCTGCAGTATGTTAAGTATTGAAACGTCACATCCTTTCATCTTCCTCAAACACGTTCATTTTAAGCTTCAATTCTCAACCACATATAGTATGATTTACAATAAAAAATAGAAAGCTAAGCACTCAGCTTCATCTCCAATTTTAGTCCGATAAAAACACACAGCCACTTCCTCACTGTAAATACTTCAGGCAGTGGGCCTGATACAGCTTAATGTTTTCTGATGCTTTTGTTCAATGCTCCAGTTCTCTATTTTGAAATATCCCTGCTAATTTATGAGCTTACCATGGAATGCTATGTGAGTAACAACAGCAGATGCCTCAGTATGCCTATTTTGTCAAGAATATCAGGATATTCGAGAAGCTATTTACAGGCTGTGGAAATATTACTTTCATTTTTCTACAAGACGGTGGTGATTCTGTTTTAAGTGCAAAATGTGTTTTAAACCAGAAAGGGAGAAAATGGAAGATGTAACATTTTAGTTTATATTATTGTGCTTTTCCAATGCAAGGTGAAAATTTGTGTTGATTCTTTCTATTGATGCTTGTAATCTTCCTTTCTTTTCTTCTTTAGCGTATTTGCTAAGTCACTCTTTAGGACCACTTGAGGTTAAAATGCTGAGGATTTCCATTTTATTATTCCATTTTGAGATGCCTAAGTACCAAAAACAAAAGTATCTCCCTCACTGCAGAATTTGTTTACAAGTTATTCATAAGATTGCAATTGTTTAAAGGTTCAGTGTCAATTTTTTTTTTCATTTAGAAGTTGACCAAAGTACCATGGCTAATTTGAATAATTGTGGTATCCCCCTCTAGATTTTAAGTGGAATCACATCCATGCTCTTTCTCAGCTTCAGGACAGTCCTGGGGATAGGAATTTATACACATTGTCATCGTACTGTGGAGAAACTGAGCAGTCTCTGCCTGCCTTTCTCTGCTCACCTCACAAGTACTGTTAAGAGTCATATCTAGACTTGAATCATATACTATTACTGCTAGGTCTATCTGCTGCCCCAAATTAGACAATTCACATTTGTTTGTATTAATTCCACATTTTAAAATTTTCATTTCTTCCTCTTGTTTCTTGTATTTCAGAACTTTTTTCTTTTTTCTTGTCATATTACTCCTTTTAGAGTATTTTTTAAAATATTTGAGAGAGAAAAAAATATTTGAGAGTGAGAGAGCGAGGGAGAGCACAAGCAGGGTGAAGGGCAGAGGGAGAAGCAGACTCCCTGCTGAGCAGGGAGCCCGATGTGGGACTCGATCCCGGGACTTGGGATCATGACCTGAGCTGAAGGCAGATGCCTAACCAACTGAGCCACACAGGCGCCCCTAGGGTATTTTTTTTTTTTTAAAGAAGCTCATTTAATATAGACCTATTTATGGGAAAGTCTGTTTTTAGTAATTTGAAGTTGTCTTTATTTTATCCTTATCTTCGAAATAGTTCACCTAAATTGTTTATAGAATACTGACAGTTGTTTTCCTCAGTAACTTAAAGATATTTCACTTTCTTTTGATTTTGTTATTGCTATTGTTAAGTCATCCACATATTTGCCCTTTGCCCCTC
Source organism: Eumetopias jubatus (assembly GCF_037043125.1). Classification (NCBI taxonomy): domain Eukaryota; kingdom Metazoa; phylum Chordata; class Mammalia; order Carnivora; family Otariidae; genus Eumetopias; species Eumetopias jubatus. The sequence continues at coordinate 101,624,720 of NW_028274811.1, forward strand.
CTTTTTTTTTGGCAAATTTTCTTTCTGGTTTCTTTGAAGAATTTATGTATTTGTGTTCTGTAAAAATTCTGTAATATATCTAGGTGTGAATTTTTTAAAAGTTTATTCTGCTTGGGATTCATTGACAATCCAGGACCTATAGTTGCACATTTGTCACCAAATCTAGAACCTTCTCAATAATTATTTCTTAAAAAATCTTACTTTACTTCATTAATTATGAATTCTATGTTATCCTCATAGAAATTAGATAATTTATGGTTTCCATCTTTAATCTCTTTATATTGAGTTGTAGATCATTTCTTCAGATCTATCTTTCAGTTTAGTGATGTGTCCATGGGCTATGGCCAATATGTGATCTAACCTATCTATTCCACTTCTAATATTAAATTTTAAGAAACTTAATTTCATTCTTTGAAAATATTCTTCCTCAATTTTAATAATATCTCCTTATACACTTACCTTGGTCTCCTTTTAATAACTTTAAGCATACTAAAATATTTTTAGTATGTTTCAATATTTCTGGTTTTACTGTTTTACTTCCTGAACCCTCAGTTATAAATGCCTTGCTTACATATATGTCCTGTGATTTTTTTTTTTTTTTTGGTCAGTTCATATTCTATGGAAGCTTTATGAGATTTCTTTGAAGTCTTGTTTTAAGGCATGTTCCTTCAAAGAGGTTTTGCATAAATTTCTGGCAGACAATTAAGTGTATTATGTATTATCAACCTGACATCAATTTAGGCCAACATGTTTGTCACAAATACTGACTCTGCCCTTTAACAGCTGTATGATTTAGGGTAAGGTACATAATTTATTTGTGTTCTCCCTTTCTCATTTGAATAATAGATATAATAAAATAGTAGTACTTAGCTAATAAGTTGTTGTGAAGTCCTATAGTTTCATGTAACATTATCTCTCTCATCCAACTTGAAAGAAGTAATTAGTAATTCTAAAACTTGACCTGGAGGCACCTGGGTGGCTCAGTGGGTTAAGTGGCTGCCTTTGGCTCAGGTCATGATCCCAGGGTCCCGGGATAAAGCCCCACATAGGGCTCCCTGATCAGTGGGGGACCGGCTTCTGCCCCTCCCCCCTGCTCATGCTCATGCACTCTCTCTCTCTCTCTCTCTTTCTCTGTGTCTTAAATAAATAAAATCTTTAAAACAAATTAAAAAAATAAAAAATAAAACTTAATATTGGGGGCCTGGCTGGCTCAATTGGTGGAGCATGTGACTCTTGATCTCAGGGTTGTGAATTTGACCTCTACATTGGATGTAGAGATTACTTAAAATAAACCACTTATCCTAATGTATAATTAATTGAAAAATTAGGAACATAAAATTTATTTTTTGTATTTAAGGGCAACTGAAAATTCAATTCAAATAAAACAAATTCGAAAAGTAGCTCCAAAGACACCTATAATATGCCTCTTCCTCCCGCCCTTGTTCTTGTTGACCTTTCTCTTCTCTCTGCATCATATGCTGGGGAAGGAAACAATTGAATACCTTTTCCTTTCATGGTTTCTATTGGTATGTGTATACCATATACATATAGTTATAAAGAGATGGCAGCATATTTGCTATCTTCTGCTTTAGGTTTCATTCGTTGAGAATAATCCTTTAGAGATGACTTGTTTCCTTTTTGGTGATCTTATCTCGTCTGCGCTTATTTCTTTCTAGATTCACAGAAAAGAGAATTGCCTTAGATAGTCTTCTGATCAATACAATCAAAGCCCTCTCTTTACTGGCTAGAGAGTTGTTAAATTTTAAATGGAGAAATGGAAAGAGGTTTCTTTTTCTGATAAAACCACAGGAGGCTGAAGTTTTAAAAGTTAATTTTACTTAGAAAATAAGGTAAATAAAAAGAAAATGGTGCTTCCATAAAAGGTGGATAGAATGAAAAAAAGTACTTTGCTGGTAACAGATTGTATCCTCACACAACTCACTCCTGATGCTTGATGTTTGTCAATGATTTTGAGACAACTGGTCCACACCAGGATGCATGCAGTGCTCCTGGGATGGCGACAGCACAAATCAAAATATAACCTTTTGCCCCTGACCTCTTTTTATTCTGCCTAGTCTGTTTGTCAGTGTACAAAATTTGTTTACTGTCTTTCCATTTATGCCATGATCCAAGGCCTAATTTTGGATTTAGCCATAATTTTTAGGCTCTTGGTTTAGTGGATAGTGCTTTGGGGAAAAAGAAAAAAAAAAGGCCTGAGCTTTTATCTTAGCTCTTTTACTGACTCTTGTGAACTAATTTAAAAAATTAGGAATTAAGGTCATTCTCTAAACATTCATCCTTTCCTTCCCTTAGGAGAGAAAGGTAATGTTTGCATCTCACAGTAGGCATGCAACTTTCATGAAGAATTATCAAAGTTAGTGATTACTCAAACTAAAATTTAGAAGGAAATAAAAATATACAGCTATTTAAAAAACACAAGTATTATATGCCAACACTTTGAGAGGTAAGAAAATCATAAATAGAGCTTGTGGTGCTATATTTTTTAATAATACTGAGGACTCTTCTAAATAGCATTTGTGTGAAAATGACAACAATAATAATAACTACAATAGCTATCGTTTACTGAGTGTTTCATACTGGCTGATTCGTGTCCAGGTTAGAAATAATAGTCACGGTTTCTCAGAGGCAGAGAACCATCACCCACTCCCTTGGAGATAAGGGGAATAGCAGACAATAATGACACAGGTATAAAGGTGGCTCTAGAGAAAAGAGAAACAATGGTTTCAATCCTAATTTCAGAAGCATCAGTGTCAAGTAATCTAATAACATTGATCTAATAAAAACCTTTTTGGAGGAGGTTAGAAATTAAAATAGAGCCAAAATATCTCTTTAGAATACATAGATGTAGCTGTGAGACTCAAATATTAGGTTTGAAAGAAATCATTTCCTTTTTTATCAGTCCATACATTTGATAGGGGCTAAGTAACATTTGATTTGAACAAGAAATCTATAAAGACTTAAATAAACCAATTAGGATAATCACAATATATGACAGTAGAAGCATTTTGCATGCTTGTAAATGAAGTAAAAAGCTGACATGCTAAATATCTTAATGTTCCTTATTATTCAAAAAGTGATTTCTGGGATTTAAATTTTTTTCAGGATTTAAAAATAAACATTCAATTCTTTGTAAGAAGAAATATATTTAAAATAATTTTATGTGATATCATAGACTTCATGATTATCATTGATTGGATAATAAAACACTGAAAGGATAACGATGTATATTTACATGCTAAAAACGCTTATCTCAGGATTATGGGTGATTTTCTTCTCTATTCTACATTTCTGTGTTTGCAGAATGTCTACAATTATCATAGATTATGATTATGAACAATGTTTATTTTGTATCATAAAGAAATGGCAGGGAAGGGAGCTGTCAGCTAGAGAAAAGAGAAAGTGAATAAAAAAGCAGACAGATTTTATTAATTCTCTAGCTTTATAAGAGAAAAAGAAATCTGAAGTAAATAACTGAATTTCTAGTTCTATTAGGAAATTGAAAGTTACTAAGTGGTTAAGGAGACTTATGGAGATAAATGGGAGTATTCTGCACCCCTCTGGCAGAAAGCCATTTCTTGTATTCCTAAAGTATTTATTTAACCTGTACATTGGGATGGAGGAATTAGAATAATGCCTACTGTGTGCTACCTTATCCAGATAGATTAACACTGTTTTATAATCTAGCATCTAAGTAACTGCACCTCTGGGATCTGAAAGGGGAAATTCATATGTCATATAGTCCCTTTCTGTTATCTGAATAGAGAGGTCAAGCTTAACATATCTGAAATGATTTTGGAACAGAACAAGTCAAGGATTTTAAGTATATGACAGTTTACTACCGACTGTGGGGAAATTAGGAATTCAAAAAAAAAAAATCACTGTTTCTTGGGATGGCCAAAAAAAGTTTCATGAAAACTCTTAAAATGAGATAGGAAGCAAAGTTTTGGATTAATGTAAGGGAAGAGGATCATTTCCTGAAAGTAGCTCAGAATAGTACAAAATGTAGCAGGAGAATGTTGGGAAGTTTGCTTTACTTCTAATGGAGGGTAGGGGGATCTCTATTAAAGTCTTAACATATGTAAGTTTAACTCTTTGACCACGGAATTTAATAATTTTTTCCCAGTAAAATGAGACCAATTCTCAAGGGCCAAGAATGGGGGCTACAGCACAGACTCTGAATTGGCTCATTAGATACCTACTTCCACTTCTAGTTTACTTCTTTGTATTGAGGGGTGCAGAGCCCTTACTGCAATCAGGTTACAAATGTGAATTAGCTTCTTACATCATTAGTGCTATGAGAGATTTGGAAAGTAGAAATGGAATACCATGACATGAAGGCCATGCTTCTGTTGCTATTATTTTTCTCTTGTCAAATACAGTCTTGTAAACCTCTTTTTCTCTTTTTTTTTTTTTTTTTTTTGGTCCCCTGAAGAAGCTATAGATTTCTTGTATCAGGTCCCTAACTCACTGCTGAGGGTTACAACATGGAAATTGATTTCCCAATCAAAATAGATTGATGCAGAGCATCTGTCAGATGTGGTAGTAGCTGGTTGATTTTTTGACTCTTTTAGGTAGAAACATCAGCCCTCTTGGTGAGGTCTGTTGTGTTCTGGTGATATTTCTGGAAGACTAGTCTAAAACCTGTTCCTCCTGCCCTTCCAAAAATCTCATTAAATCCTCTATAATGCTTTTTGTTACTAAACATTGACCAATACTTGCAACAGTGAAAATTGCCAATATGGAAAGAAGGAAAGCAGATGGCTAAATAATTTACAACAGAATATTTTAAAATATACTCTATGTGGATTTTGTCAAGGATCTATTGAGCTGTAGGCTAGATGCTTTGGCACATATGTCCTTTACACATAAATAATAGACTAATTGATTACTACATCTAAGGTTTATAGTAGTGTAATAATGAAATTGATAGGAACAACTAATCTAGGCAAGAGAAATTTCTTTTTAGTCCTCTTCCATATCATATTAAACTCTATAGATTTGACAGTTATCTTGAAGGAAGAAAGAAATTTTATTCTCTGTTCTTTAGATAAGTTTTACCTTGGGCCAAATGATTTATCTAAGTCACCTTTAAAATAAGGATAAAATATCACACTAACTTCATAGGGCTGTCATAGGGATAAATGAATTAACGAATTGGGTTGGAAGTTACCAAGACCACCCTCAGGCTCAGTGATTCACAGAAGAACTCACAAGACTCAAAACAGCTGTTATTCTAATATTTATTATTTATTACAGAGAAAAGATAGAGAATAAAACTGAAAAGTCATATTGAGTAAAGTCTAGGACAAATAAGGCACAGATCTTCCCATCCCAGAGAAGTGACTTGGGGATGCACTTAATTCAGATGGTGTTAGATTCTACTAAGAAAATAAACAGTAATTGAAGCAATAAAGCGCTAGATTTTATACAAATAATCAAAATTTTTCATTTTGACTAAGTATCTGGAAACCTTAAGGAAAGAAAAACTTATTCCTAGAAAAGCTTACCTCCGAGTGTATTTATTTCTTACTGTGCTATAACAAACTACCACAAACTTGGTGGCTTAAAACTATACACACTTATTATTTTAGGGTTCTGGAGATCAGAAATCTGAAGTGGATCTCAGTGGGCTAAAATCAAGATGCGTCAGGCTGTGTTCATTCTGGAGGCCTGAGGGGACAGTTTACATACCTTTTGTTGCCTTTAAGGGCTGCCTGCGTTTCTCACTTGTAGTTGCTTTCTATTCAAAGCCAGCAATAGCCACTCAAGTCTTTCTCATGTTGTTTGACTTAGGACCGATTCTTCTGTCTCCCTCTTCCATCTTTTCAGACTCTTGGATTATGTTGGACTCACTTAGGTAATCCTATTTTAAGATCAGCTAATTGTAATCTTAATTTCATCTGCAATTTTAAATCCCCTTTGTCATGGAGCATAACATATATACAGGTTTTAGGGATTCAGATAGGGACATCTTTAGTGGAGAGTGGTCATTATTCTGCTTCCCATGGTGAGCTATGTGTATTTGAATACAGAAGAAGCAGTCTGTCCACATATCAGCCAAAAAAAATTTTTGGAAGTTTTTTTTTCCTCTATTTTACTACATTAAATTTAACATTGTTAAAATTACCATTTTTTGGTTTGACATTTTTTCCATTGGCCTTTTCCAATGTTGAAAATCTACATGAACATGTGGGTTTGCAAAATGTTACCTAATTTAGAGAATAAGCAAAGATCAGAGTAGGGTTTGCAAAGTCATTGTTTACTATATGCCAGAAATTTAGTATGCAAAGCACTTTTATACATGCCTCGGATCATAGCTGAAAGCAGTTTGCAATAAAATGGGAGTATCCTGTATAGTTGTTATATGGTAAAATAGCTAAGGGAAAAAGGCAGATGATAAAACTTGCTTCAATTGCAATTGGATATTTGGGGCAATTCCACTAGGGGGCAGGGTAGTGAGGACAAAAATTTGGTTAATAATTTTTCTCCTTTGATATGGGGGGTCAGGCATGGAAAGATATGACATCTACCATCTTCCTTACATTTGTCTATTTTTTTCAAGATTGACTGAGAGCGTGAGCATAAGCAGGAAGGGCAGAAAGGGAGAAGGAGAAAATCTCAAGCAGACTCTGCAAGACCTGGGGCTCGATCTCAGGACCATAAAATCACAACCTGAGCTGAAACCAAGAGTCAGACACTTAACTGACTGTGCCACCCAGGTGCACCCTCCCTATATATATATATTAATCACAGTAATAACTTACACTCATTTTTCTTAGAATGTTTGGCTTTCTCTTACCTTCTGGTTGAAATTTTAAAAACCGTGTAATATTCCTCTGACATATTAGTTGAGGAGGACCCAAATGATTGAGTAAAACCAAGATCCATCTAACAAATATCCAGTATTCATGGGCAGGTACAGAAAGTACATGGAGCACATAAAAGATTATAATTTGAGAACACTTTTTAGTCGAAGACCAAGTCCTCACTGATTCACCTACCATTCATTCCTGAAAATGTCCATGCTGCTTATTATGAGATATGTTCTTTTTATGGTGAAGGGGGTGAGAGAAGATCCTCAGATTCATTCAGGACGCTAGAGGGTCACATATTTTGTGCTTAACCCTGGAAATATAAGGTAAAAAATTATTAATCAAATTTGTCACCCTTGGATTCCTGTCTCTTGAGAGAAAATGTCCAGAAAATCTACATATTTCCAATTGGAACCACTGTCAATTTGTACTTTTTTTTTTTTTTTTTAGAGAGCATGCAGGTGTGAGTGGGGGTGGGGGGTAGGGAGTGGAGGAGCAGAGAGAGAGAAAAAAAGAATTTTAAGCAGGTTCCACACCCATCCAGGTGCCCAATGCAGAACTCAATCTCTCAACACTGAGAACATGATAGGGGCTGAAATTAAGAGTCTGATGTTTAACTGACTGAGCCACCCAGGTGTTCCATTGTGCTTTGTTTTTAAATAAAACAAGTTAGGAGCTAAAGCTAGAAAAGAACTGTGAAAGATTGTTAGGATCAAAATGTATTCTTTTGAGCTAGAGTGAGAATATCAATAGCCTAGCTTAATATATGTGACAAGAATCATGGTATCAATTCAATCTCAGAAGAAACTGGGACTGGTATAACACTTGTGTGGCCAGAGGACTCCATATTTCCTGGGATTGTCAATGATTGTGTTACCAGAAGTTACTGCTTCAGACATTGCTACAAATATATAGGATCCATTTCCTCTGTGGCTGTTGTTAAACAACAAAATTCAGCTGAGTAAATATGAAGATTTAATTGACTTTATTCAAGGATTCATGAATCCAGCAGTGTTTCATCTAGCAGATAGAAAGAAGCTCTGAGGAGCTATAAAAAATGGAAGGCTTTTATAAGCAGAGAGGATGCAAAAAAAGAAAGTTTCTAGCAAAGAGTAGATTGTTTCAAGCAAGATCACCTACCTTGGGAAAAGGCAGGGGTCTATCAGGCAGGGGTGTTATCAGGGAGATTACCTCACTTGTGCTGATCAGGTAATTCTAGATTGACAGTTAAAGGTTACATTTCTGAAAGAGGCCGAAATTGCAATTATATTAGGTATTAAGTCTAGGTTTGCTGATGTGGGATTTAGCACAAATGACTCCATTTTGGTACTGTAGTCCGTCCGTCCGTCCGTCCTTCCTTCTTTCCTTCCTTCCTTCCTCCCTCCCTCCCTCCCTCCCTCCCTCTCTCTCTCTCTCTCTCTCTCTCTCTCTCTTTCTCTCTTTCTCTCTTTCTTTCTTTTCTTTCTTTCTTTCTTTCTTTCTTTTTCTTTCCCTTCTTTCCCTTCTTTCCCTTCCTTCTTTCCCTTCCTTCCTTCCTTCCTTCTCTTTTCTCTCTTCTTTCCTTCCTTCTTCCTTCTGTCTTTCCTTCCTTCCTTCCTTCCCTCCCTCCCTCCATCCCTCCCTCTGTCCCTTCCTTTCTCTGTGACCTTTAAGTCTAAAGGAACATAATTTGAGACAAATATTTGGCAGAATCTTAGGTTTTTATTGCTTGTATGATATACTCTATGTCACTGAAACCAAGCAAAATTCTGGTCTTTGTTACCACAAAAAAAAATTCATTTGCAATATTTTATAAACTCTAAAATTAGAGTTATGCTTTAGGTCCTCTCATATCTATTTCATCTCTCTGGATACAACCCTCTAACCCCACTAAAACAGATATCCTTGGGATTGGGGTGGGAAAATGATGGTTTAGTAGAAGAAAACATATTAAAGTAAGTATGCTTTGGGGGGCCTGGGTGGCTCAGTCAGTTAAGGTCTGACTCTTGGTTTTGGCTCAAGTCATAATCTCATGGGTTGTGAGATCAAGCTCCATGTTGGGCTCCTTACCTGACAGGGAATCTGCTTGAGATTTTCTCCCTCTGCCCCTGCCCCCACTTCCCAGGGCATGTGTGCTTTCTCTTTCTCTCTCTCTCTAAAATAAATAAATCTTTTTTTAAAAAATAAAGTAAGAATGCTTTCTACTACAGTTTATGCATGCTCTTCTGAAAACACTTACCTTTTCTGTAATGTTCCTAATAGATCAAGGCCAGAGTGTTTGAATGGCATAATCCAAAGAGCAAGTATCTCTAATTCTAGAGTTTATACAGAAAAAAAAAAGTCATTTTTTTTTTTTTAAGATTTACTTATTTTAGAGAGAAGGTGAGTCAGGGGGAGGGGAAGAGGGAAAGAGAATCTTAGCAGACTCCACATGAAACTTAGAGCCCAACAAGGGCTCCATCTCACCACCTTGAGATCAGGACCCGAGCTGAAACCAAGAGCTGGACGCTTAACTGACTGTGCCACCAGGTGCTCTGTCCCCACCAAAAGTCATTCTTTAGCACACTTCATACACTTGTTACAAAGGGCTTTTGCTGGGTCTTAGATCTGTTTTTTTTTTTTTTTTTTTCCGGGTATTATTCTAGCTCAGTTAGCTAAGAAGGAAAAGAACAAAGAGAAGTCATTACCCCAGGGAGACTTTAAAGTTTCCTGCAGTCACTTGCAGTGCTATTTTAATAGTGTATATAAGGAGCCATTCAGACATAAATGCTCTTGATGAACTTTACCAGCAATGTCATGGAGGCTCTAAGGTGAAAGAGCAAAAGCATTGGACCTGGATGAGAAGAGCAAATTCCAGCAATGTGCTTGTTGCTTATTATGTTTGTCCATGGCAATTTGTTCTTTCTGGGTCTCAGATTTTTTTCTGTCCAAAAATAGAGGATTGAAGGCTCAGGGGTGACCTGGAAGAGGAGGTAGAGTATTATATTGATCATTTTACAAATTAAGCTTCTACTTGAGACTTCCACTTCCAAAACAAAGCTTGAAAGCTAGTTTTTATGATTTTATCTGATGCATCTGAAAATTCTTTGGTTCTCTGATATGGGATTTTTATCTATTAATTTTGTTCATTTTTTCGACAAATATTTATTGAAAACATACTCTGTGCCAATTAATATTTGGCAATCAAAGAATAAACAATGGTTCTCTTCTCCATGGCTGCTCTGTTGATTTAATTAGGTTCTTGTTTCCTCCTAGTCTCAGGGATTCCTTAAATTGAAATGTTGCCTATTATTGATGGCAGATAAATTTTGAATAGAAAAGGAGAGTTAACCTTATGCTTAAGCAGATTAAATCATGATCTGTGCGCATTATTTTGACATCACAAGTAATTCTATCCACTGCCCTTTTCCTGATGCCAGAAATTTCATCATTAAAGAAGCATGACCTTTTACTCTTTTTATCTGTAAAAATGGGAATTCTAAAGTGAAGGATAACATATAAAGTCACTAATATTCAATGCGCATTTATTATAAACTTATTTGGAGTTAGGCATAGTTTATTTTTTAACATGACAACACAGAATTCTTAAGGAAACTTCAGAATACAAGTGGAAGGACAGATTTTTGTATTAATTTGATGCCTTAATATTTATGAAGAGTGCATTATGTACAAAGTGCTATACCATGCATTGTGGTCCTCTGTGGGGTACTGCTTTTTGCTGACCAGATTCTGAATAAAATGTGAAATAAGACAAAATGTAAAATAGGTGAGAGATGCAAGTATCACGATTTTTATTAATAGACTAAATGAAATAATATAACTCTGTGTAAAACAAATAAGCCTGTTAACTAGACCAGCAAGTTCTGCAAACTTACCCCTTATGTCATGATAGTGTTGGACTAAGGCCCCCATATGTGCAAAGACTGATGAGGTAAGATTGAAGGCAGAGAGGAGAAGTGAGAAGCTCCCGGTCTCTGTGGGCAGTGAGAAAAAGCCTAGGGACAGTGGATTCAATCATGTCCACTTTATTCTTCCCAAATTTACCAACCAGATAAGTCATTCCACTTCCTCTGAGGTGGTCAGGAAATGGACAGAGAGAATTCAGAAATGTCCCACCAGTTGAATTCCCTTGACTTGGAAGAAATCATCAGGAATCTTCTCTTCGACATTAAGTATTGGCGATAAAGAGATGAACGAGAAGACAATGCACTTCCTTCCAAAGTGCTCACTCTCTAGTCTTATAACAGAAAGGCAAAATAAAATAAATCTAGATTTTAGAATCCCATATTCCTCATCCATAAAAGAAAAACAATAAAACCAACCTCACATATTTGTTGTCAGTGAGATTTTGTGTGTAAAGCATGTAGCATTGTATCTAGCTCAAGAAAAAAATTTAGTATTTGTTTCCTGTCTCTTCTTTCCACATTCAAGGTCCCTCTCCTCTGAATGGGATGAAATATCTTCTAAGTTTTTAAGATAGTCTAGATCTCTAACCATTTTTTAAAAAAATAGATCAAAGTTATAAACATTTTACTTAGGGACTTCAAGTCAGAAGTTATGTATTTAATAATATTAAGCCATTGAACTTAAAAAAAAAACCTGGAACAAAATTATTTAGCCTTCACCTAACTATAATTATAAAGCTTATTCTGGAAAACACTGGGACAAAAAAACTTACAGTAGGAAATTACTCTGTTTCTGGCAATACAGCAGTTTCAGCCTCCAGCTAAAAATAATGGAAGCAATTCAATACTGAAATAATAGAATCAAAGTCTTGAATCTGTCAATCTAGAATTGTGTAACTAGGTAAGTCGTCCGTCAAGAATAAAAATGAACTAAAGACATTGTTAGATGACCATTGAGAATGTTTAACAACCACAGATGCTCACTAGAGAAACCTTCAGGCAGAAAGAAGGGAAATAACACTAGAATGCAAGTTAGAGCTGCATGGAGGAAAAATATATACAGAAATTGGTGAATATGGAATAAATACGAACAAATAGTCTTTTCGTGAAACAATATTTATAATGCTTAATTTGTGGTGATAATAAAGTAAAATATTGGGCAAAAATACATAAATTAGCCTAGAGACACACAGAGTTAAACATTTAAATGTATCTTATTTGTGTGGAAGATACTGATTACTTTAGAATTTGTGAAAGGTGCCTATAAAATTTTTGAAATTAAACACTTAAGAAGATCATATCCTAAAACTTCCAAATTAGTAGAGGATAAGAATTGGAAAAAATTAAAAACTTAATCTATGAAAAACAAGTCAAGAATGCAGAGGAAAATACAGAGGTCAACAACAAAAAAATTCGCAAGATACATTAGAAAGATATTGGTTTGCTCATAATCACAACAGTTGTAAAGAGAACAAATTCACTAGCTAAATAACAAAAATGTTCATACTAGATTAAAAATCAAATTCTGTGTTGCTTATAAGAGATTCATCTAAAACACAGACCGGATATTGAATGTACAAGGATGGAGAAGAAATATCATAGGAAAAGATAAAATGTTTGAATAGCTATATTAATATCAAAAAAACATTTACTAGGGAAAAGTATCGCTAGAATCATAACGTGATAAAAGTGTAATTCCCAAGGAAAATATAACAGTTTCATTTTGTTTGGACCTAATAAACTACCTTCAAAAACACAAAGAAATAGTAAAACTACAAGGAGAGTTGAAAAATTGAGAATTGTGATGGGCCAGTTAACTAAATCACTCTCAGTTACTTAGAGGTCAAGCAAATAAAAGTAAAGTTATAGGAGATCTGATCATTTAAAAATCTTGAGTGAATGGGCATCTACAGAACTCTTACACCAACATATATCAGTAGTCCATTCTTTGTAATTGCCTAAAAGTATACGATTAAATGAATAGAACTTTTTTTTTTGCAATCAAGTCTCCTTTCCTAAGTTTCACCCTTTTGGTCTGTCATGTTCTTGTCATTTTTATTTCTTTTATAATATAAGGGGGTTCTCCTGTTGCACGTGATAGTAGAACAAGGCCAAAAAGATTCTGCTTCCCTAGATATCTCATCACCACCTTCATTGAGTCCACCATATCTCCATGGTATTTTTCAGGGGTAAGGAAGAATTCTTTGGCAGAGAAAAATTGTTGGTGGTGTTTTTTCCTTCTCCATCCATTGTAATACTTATCTTCTATAGCCTTCTGCTAAATGAGTATATAGAGGGCAGTGAAAATACTCTGTATGGTACTCTTATGGTAGATACATGACATCATACATTTGTCCAAACCCATAAAATGTACAACACCAAGAGAGAACCCTAGTGTAAACTATGGACTTGGGGTGATTATGATGACTTATCCAGGTAGGTTCATCAATTATAACAATGTACCACCCTGCTGGTGGATGTTGGTATGGTGAAGCTGTGCATGTACAGGGACAAAGGATGTAGGGAAATAGCCGTACCTTTCTCTTGGTTTTTCTGTGAACCTAAAACTACTCTGAAAAAATATCTTAAAAAAAATCAGTTTATGCAAGAGATAATGGTTGTTAATTGCTCCTGAGCATAGGTGGCTCCCTCTGAAATCTCTTTCAGTCTGTATCTCAGTGCTGACAGGATGCTGTGAGGTGTGCAGGAAGAAAATCCATCCAGAAGCATCTACTATTAGACATATGGAGCTATGTAAAAATTTTTCCCCAAAAAACATACAGCAATTTTAGTGTTGTATTTATCACAGAAATAGCAATTGTGCACATTGTTCATTTTTCTTCAGAGACCGTTGAGGTACACACTGAGTTGTTGGTAATGAGTATCATAAAACATTAAGAAGTCACATTACTCCATCTTTACAGAGCAGTGATAATACATGCTTAATCTGAGACACATTTGGAAGGTGATCTTCATAAAACCAAATGCCCAAATGTGGCATGAGAAAATGTGTGGTGTTAGAGTTCATTTTGTTCTTTCGTTCAGAATTAGAGGCTGAAACATTCTTTATGGTGACCTTTTATTTTTCCCTTCTACTTTGATTTAAAGATTGTTTTTGCAAAGGCAGGGAATGGTAATAGTTGCTAAGGAATAAATTGTTTGAACTAAAATGAATGCTGGGTTGAAACAGATTCTGTGGCTACATCCAGTCTCAACATAATTAAATGTTCCATGATGAACTAGTAATATCTGCTTTGGTGGGGTAAAGATACCTCTGGTATATATGTCTAATCTTAGCTACTCCTATTAGAACTACCTCCGGCTTAAGTCAGAATCAGAAAACTCTACAAAAATGTTTTTCTATTTGAAATTAAATCTGTTGAAGAAAGATTATATTATATATTTGGTATAATTTTAGAATTGCATTTTCAGTTACTTTAAATCATTGAAATTATTTTTCTGTGTTAAAGATCTCTCTTGTAGAAGAATACAAATTGATTATATGAAAGTAAAAATTGATTTTGAATGTCAAGATTTATTTCTATCTACATATTTACATAATTTTAACTCAACTACCTAAAGTTCAAACATTGTTAATAACCTGTATCTCAAAATATGTCATTTGCAAAAGTCCTTCCCAAATTTTTTATTCTAAGTCACTTCATACCCAGGAAAGGAAGAAAGATAAGCTGAAATAAAGCCCCAAGCCAATATTGCCGTGGACTATTTTAATGCCTTTATAGAGCGGACAGACTTGTGGTATTTGAGACTTGCTCTAATAATATCTTATGCTATAAACTGAATGGAATTTTATCTATGGATTTGGGAAGACTAATTGGCCCTGGCAGTGATTGTCTCTGTGGAGGCAAAGGAAGTCAACACTAAAACTTCAGCCACTTAACCGCCCCTTTCAGCCAAGTCCCTCGTTGATCAGTGTGAAAAAATAATGAGACTTGCTCCGTTTCCAAAGAACCATCTTGCTATTGTCAACAGTGCAGTGTTTCTCATTTGAGACTCAAATTTATTTCAGTTCCTTACATGCTCTGTGCTATCTGCCTATATTACCATAAATTATTTCCACTAGAAATGTTGAATTGAAAAACAAAAAGCACTGGGTGTTTTCATGCAAGAGAAATGAATCTAACCCAAAGGAAGTAATGCTCCCATTACACTCTGGTGTGCAGCCTTGTATGTGCAGAATCTTTGTCTATCCCTTGTGTGGGGGCCATTATATTATTGTAATACAATTACTACAAATGGTTAAACACATTGCTAATCTAATACTAATGCAAAGGGGCTCCAGGCCTCCCAGCTAAAAACATTTAACCATCATCTTCCAATACTAAACACTCTTTTTTCCCTTTGAACTTGAATTTAGCATCTATGTTTTGTTCTCATAATCTTTTCTGCCAACTGTTTAATAAACACATTGACCTTAATGCCATCTCTAAATGCGTGTGCAAATATTTTGTATCAGATTCCTAATAACTAGTTACGGTGTTTGAGCCTTTCCAGTTCAATAATCTTCTGAGGTCAGTGTTGTTGTCCTTGTTTAATTGGTAACAATAGTTTGGATGGAAGGAACAAAAGTAATCTCTACCATTACTGAGCAGTTGCTATGGGACAGGCTTTGTGTGAAGCGTTTCACATGGATTATCTCCTTGAAATCTCATAGTAAACTTACATGAGCGATTCTGGTATTATTCCAACATAAAGTAGAGGGATCTATTGGTTATTAATTTTTCGAGGGCCATGTGCTTTTAATTACTAGAACAGAGAGTTAAACACAGGTTTGTTTGGGCTCAAGTCAGCTCCCCTTTCTCTTCAAATCCAGATCTCTCTTATCCTTCAAGACTCAAACTGAATCTCACTCTGTCTATAAAGCCTTCCCTAACATTTTGAGGTGATGTGATTTACACAGATCCTGCTGTTGGTACCACAAACATTATCATATGATTCTTGTCTTTCTGTTTTGTTACTGTTATATCTGTGTGCCATTTTTATATCACTAAATTGTTACAAAGGTGGCATCTTGGTGCTTCACAATGTCCAGCTCAATGTCAAATAACCACATGGGGGTACGATGTTGAGTGACCATAGAGGGGTAGGGAGAAGGACTTAGTTAAGTAAAGAGGAATCTTGTTCAGATTTCCCTTCTGAGTAGGTCTATTTTGGCATGTACCAAAGGAAGAGCCCTTCTCATTGCTTTGCCCTTTCCATCAGAGAATTAAAATATGTAGCCACTTAGCCTGATTGTCAATACATTTTCCACCTTATTGCCTTTTAAAATTATTTTAGTAAACACAAGTTGAGGTGGCAAATAATAGCAACTTCATCAAATTATTGTTATAAATGGAAAAAAGCCCCTCCTAACAGGATGCCAACTGTTCAGTTTCCCATTTTAGGCATTATTTTTCCTGTTCCAGAGAATATACATGATGTGGACTGTGGGTTGTCTTAGTTACCTTTTTTTTTTAAGAATAGAGGACAGTGAGATCCAATTTTATGTAATATTGTTTCAATAGATGTGCAAAATAATAATAAGAGCAAAAGATGAAATGACAATCATCATGAGATTTTTTATATAATTTTAGATGATATACAGGATCATCCATATTAGGTTCAATCATTATTCAAATATAAAAGATTTTTTTCCTGTATAAAACTAATGACTTTCCCTCCCCCCTCTCTTGGGATTTATGGACCAAAAATGAGCCTCATTCATTTATATATTCTGTTAACACTTGTTGCTGTCATTTATTCATTCATACCATACTTACTAGGTTTCATTAATATATAGATATTGTCACAAAAGAAGGTACATCGAATTTAAAAACACTACTGTAATTAATAAATCCGCGTGGTAACACAGTCCATCAGTTTGCATATTACAGGCCTGGTTTTTGGCCTGAGGCAGGTAGCAAATCCCATTACCTTTGCACACCATTTCACTGATTATGTAAAAAGATGAAAATTCAGGCATCATATTTTGACAAAATTCCATGTCATCAGTTTGATGGATCTTCCTCCCACTGCATTGAATAATTTACTACATAAAATTTAATAACAATCATTCCTTGGTAAAAGCTTACTATATGGCAGACACTGTGCTACCTGCTTTTCATGCATTTCCTTATATAATAAAAAACCCTTATGTGGTAGTCATTGATTTTGTATGTGTTTTAAAAATTAGGAACTTAAAAAAGGGTGAGGTGACTTCACTCCCCTAAGGTGACACACTTGGCCAAAGAAGGGGTGGAGTCTGTATTTGATCCACGGTCCATGATCACCGAAGTTCGTGATGAATTTATATATACTGAGGCATAACTGAATCTTTGTGGCTAAACAGCCTTTATCTGCTTTGCTTCAGTGAAGCCCCTTTTTCCTGCCTTTCTACCATGGAGTTCACTCCACAGGCAGAACAATAAATTGTGTGACTCTAGTTTCTGAAAGAAGGAAAATGGATCAATACTCCTCTTTCTAAATTTTAAGTTATGTTGAGGTCATCATGGTCTGTCCCTCTCCTTTATATTTCTACTTTGAATCAAGTCTAGAAAATAGGACTATTTCTGAAGATCATTAACCCTGCTTTGCTTTTCCCCTTCTTTAGTGCTTAGCCATAACTACTATGAAATCCAAAGCAAATATTATCTCCTCTATTTTAAAACTCATAACTAGAAGTACATTAAAAGCTTGTGTATCTATTCTTGGCATTGAAGTTGAAGAGACTGGTTATTGTATTTAATGAAAGGAATTTCTTTGGTAGGTTAGGAGGTCAATTTTATCATCATCTAAAATTAAAATAAATGGATATCATTGATGATGTAATATGCCAGATTCAGAATTTTTCTGCCTATGGTGGGCACAGCTATTCCTCCAGCAATGTCAGTGTTATAGACTGATGTTATAGAGTAGAATGATGTTGTAGAATAAAACCCACGCAGGCAGGAGAGTTTCACACACCACTGACTTGACAGAACGTTCTGTTCTATATCACAGTGTACTGGAACCTGAAAGCATTCACTTTCTAAGCAATGAATTTCATTCTGGTCTGTTGTTCTGTCACTAGGTCTGGTAGTACCCACATCCAAGCCACCATCATCTCTTGCCTAGGTAATACAGTAGCCCACTTACTGTTCTACTTGTTTCTATCCTTTGCTGATTATTGTTTCTTCTCCACTCATCAGTCAGAATGATCCTTTTAAAATCCACATCAGATTAAATTCAATGTTTAATTCACATTATTCCTTGGCTCCCCAGTTCATTCATGGTACAGTCTACATCCACATAGTAGTCCACAACATCCTTCATGATCTATCCCTCTGCTCCTCTTCTGATCTCAATCCCTACTATTCTTTCCTTTTGCTCCAAGAATCCTGCTTCTTCACTGCTCCCCACTTATGCCTGACATGCTTCTGCGTCAGGGCATTTGCATTGCCTGTTCTTTCTACATGGAATGTTCTTCCTTCAGATACCCACATGGCTAACCCCATGACTCCTTCAAGTTTCTGTTCATATAACACTTTCTCAGAAGTCCTACCTATTTAAAATTTCAACACTCTATCACTCCTGACCTTCCAGATCACACTGTAATTTTTCTGCCATAACCTTTACTGCCTTTATATATCAGGTATTATAAAAACTTGCTTGTTAGACTGTAAGTTACAGGAAGTTAAATAATTTTGTCATCTGTGTCTATTGATGTAGATTCAGCACTTAGGTAAGTGCCTTATACTATTTGTTAACTGAATTAAGTAATGAGAAAAGGCTTGCTATATCCTAGCCAACTTATTTAAAATGGCTTGACATAGGGGCACCTGGGTGGCTCAGTCAGTTAAGTGTCTGATTCTTGACTCTGGCCCAGGTCATGATCTCAGGGTTGTGAGATCAAGCCCCACATCAGGCTCCATGCTGGGCGTGGAGGCTGCTTGATTCTATCTCTTCCTCTCCCTCTGCCCCTCCCCTACCTCTCTCTCTCTCCCCCTCTCCAAAGAAAAAAATTAAGATGGCTTGATTTATAGCATGGGACATATCACATACATATGTGCATTTCAGGCAGACCAATCAGAAAGTTAAGCAGTTATCTTTGAGAAGAGTCTTATATTTGGTGTCAAACCTAGCTACTTTAAACAGACTATTCCAGTTTCCAGGTATATAACTCCAGATATTTAATTATGTAGAGTTAAATTAGTTAAGTAAGTAGGGCACATATATAAAATTATAATCAATTATTCTATGTCAGAGAAATCAAATAGTTATTTAATAAATGACTTTTTATTTCTCTAAAATATATCTAATATAGCAGAGCTTATTTTATAGGACTGCTGTTTTGATAGTAAAGAATTAAATTTCATAATGCTAACTAACTCATGTCCCTCAGGGTACCAATATATCCATAGCATAATTACCATACCTGGCTTGATTTCTTTATGGCATCTTGCTGCTGCACAGATGGTAGGGAGGAATTAAGAGCTTTTGGTTGAGGATTCTTGATAAAGTTTATAGCCTTTAAACCTGGGGAAATTCCAAGTCATGATAGCATCTGCCTTTAAAAAGATATGAATGTGGGATCCATTACATACCATCCTTAATTTATTTTCCAGAAAGCAAAATATTGGTATTCTATGGCATTTGCTTAATGATAATATAAAGTTGTCAGGTATGTGTAAAACCTATATACTATGTAGCTACTAATTCTTTCTTGATTATGACTCCAAACTACTTACTTCAAGCCCTAGGATTTCTTAAACAATAGAGGAAAGATGAAAAGCAGATGACATTGCAATAATAGCAAAACCAAACACAACAACAAAAAAGAAAAAAAATAGTGACATAATGTAGGAGCAAGAAAAAAAAATAAAAAGAGGTAACTGTGTGAATGCCTTGACATCTCCCTTGCTCTTTTCGCAGGCAACCTCACAGAAGCCGTCCCACTTAACAGTTTTTGGGCATCTCCTTATAGAACATGACCAGGTATGAAGAGTCCCATACTCCCATTGGAGAAACCATTCCGTAAGTCTAGACTGCTTAACTGATGCTTTATCTTACAAATAACCAAAGATAAGAGAAGATAAAATAAGATGTAGGAGGAAAAATATGATAATATAAAAAAGAGAAGATGAGAAAATATAAGCTAGGTGATTTATGTGATGGTCCAAAAATACACTCACAACATGAAAATGCTTTACAGTAAACTGGGTTTGGTGGTACCCCAGACTCTGATAGAAGCAAATGCTCTTCGGGAGAACTCACCTTTAATGTAGACCGTGAAGAAGTCACAAATAATTTTTAGGGAAAACACTTATTTCTAGGGAAAACACAATGAGACACAGCCAAACACATAGGGAAAAGAAAATGCAGTTAGTCAAATTATTTCAGAAAAAAAATTCCAAAAGAATTTCAAATTTTCAGAATACATGGAGAAATGTCCCATTTCCTCTTCTGGATAGAAATATCACAGGTATTCATTTTATGGTGTTCTTTACATGTACACTTATGAACTCCTCTGTATGTGAGAAATATGAAATGTTGAAAATATCCATAAAAGTTCTATGTAATTAACTGGAACCAAACTGAAGATAAATGTGAATGATTCATTAGAAAAAAAAATCTCACAATATTACAGATAAGTTGTAAGAGAAAGTTGATGTGATGTAGAATGTAGATCCAGGATACTCAATATCAGCTAATATCAGCTTGGAAGAGTAAATAGACCAAATTTAAGGACTAATTTTCCTAGAAATTAAGAGACTCAATTAGTAAAGGTGGGACAATTGTCCTTGAATAATCTATACATCTATTGCAATTTTAGATGTGAAATGAATTTAAATAAATTTATTGTAGAATGAAAGAGAATAAAGTTCAGCGATCTGAACAAATGAGATGGAACATATAATAAAGTTCATGCTGATTATCAGTGAGTAAAGAATAGACTGCTTGATAATTACTGTTAGGACACTAATTTTTCAAATGAAAGTCTTTGAGATTTTCTACCTTGCCCAAACAGTTCTCTAGTTGAAGCCAAGAATACAAGTGTAAATCAACAGTGAATATTGGTATAATATAGAGTATAAAGGTAAGGGTAGGCATACCTTACCAACATAAGATAAAGATCTATTTACTCATTAAAGATATTTCTTTTTAAATTTGATAACGTAATTGAAAACTTATTTGGAAGAAGTAATCCTAAATGATTCAATCTGGCAAATCTCTTCAGACTTGTAATACATACAAAGCACTATTCTAGATTCTGGGGATACCTAGGGAACAAAACAGACAAAAATACCTGTTCTCATGAATTTTAAATGTCAGTGGAAAATAAACAAGAAAAAGATATGATCTATGAGAAGCTCCCAAGTGCGATGGGGGGAAAAAGAGTAGAGAGGGTAATATGGCTTGACTTTGGCAGGAGTTGAAGTGTGTTGAAATTATTTCAAGTCATTAGTAAAGGTCTTACTAAGAGATGTGACATATGAGGAAAGACTTGAAGAAGGTAGATGGTGAGCATCTGGGGAAAAGCATTCCTGGCAAAGGGAACAGCCGGTGCAAAATTTGTATAGTCAGAGAACAGCTAGGAGGCCAGATGTTTGAAGCCAGGCAAGTGTGGAGGAGAGAGTAAGAAATGAAATAAAGCTAAACAAGATGGGACAAGTGAATTGTCAGGGGAAAATATCTGCAACACTTAAAACAAGCAAAATATTGATATTCATAAAAAGAGTTCCAACATCAAGTAAGAAAATAGCATACATCCCAGAAAATACTGGACAGTGCTTATGAATAAGCATATCACTGAAGAAGCAAACTGGCCAATAAAAATCTTTGATATCTCTGGTGGTAAGAGTGGTCAGAGAAATAATAATAAAATAAATAAAAAGTATTAAATGTTCTGTGTTTGGAGCACTTTTCTAAGCACTTAATTAAGCATATGCTTGTTAGGGGTGCCTGGGTCGTTCAGTTGGTTAAGCATCTGCCTTCAGCTCAGGTCATGATCTGGGGGTCCTGGGATTGAGCCCCACGTCAGACTCTCTGCTCAGCGGAGAGTCTTCTTCTCCCTCTCCTTCTGCCTGCCGTTCTGCCTGCATGTGCACTTGCTCTCTCTCTCTGTCAAGTAAATATATAAAATATATATTTTTAAAAAGCATATGCCTGTTACAACAAACCCATAACATTGAATCCTTATTTTAGAGATGAGGACCTTGCTATACAGAAAAGTAGTCTAACCAAATTTACATGCTTGATAGTGATGGATATTAGGTATTCTGACTCCAGGATCCATTATCTAAGCATATGTTTGATTTTTATCATTCATCAATGAAGTGGAAAAAAATAAATAGAATGGCATCTCCTGTTGGTAAAATGTGGGGAAATAGGAAACTTCATCATAATCAGTTTAAAAATAAATGATATATAATTTAAGTTTAACAATTACAGTGAGTTGGACCTCATATTATTAAACCTAACACCGTCTTTATGATACTCAGAAGATTAGAGTTGCCCACCTTAACAGTGGTGGTGTTTGGGTATGAATCCAAATAGTTTAGTCACAAATCCCTTTCTTTCAAACACTACGCTCCATTTCCAATATTGTTGAGAATATAGCTTGTCTGTAGTGTTTTTGGAAATTGGACAGCACTTATCAAAATTGATAGCACTTATCAAAATAATACGTGCATAATTTTTGACCCAGCAATTCCACTTCTAGGAATATTTTTAATAGATATATTTGCATAGATGAGAACGAAAATGTTCATTATGATGTTTTTGTTTTTGTAAAAGATGGAGAGTCTACCAGTAAGGGAACAGTTCAATAAGCTATGATAAATCAGTAAGATGTAATACTGTAGTACCAAAAGAGAAAATGAAATAGAATTGTATGTTCTGTATGGGAGAGTGGAATATGATTATTATGTTTTAAAGTTTTGTGACAATATGCTATACCATAATGTCATTTATGTGAAAATCTTTGAATGTGTCAAATTTATAAAATGAATACATACCTAAATGTATAAGCATGTCATATGCAGATATATATGGTTTGTATATGATTTGTTATTTGCATTTATATTAAAATATGGACAAGTAAAAGGCATCAAGTATTTAGAAACATACATCTGGTATTATATAAATTATCTTTTGAGCTATAAACAGATTATTGAGCTAATAAAATGCCATAAAATATACTATTCTAAAGTATAAAATCTGTTTTTAGTGCAATCATCACTGCAACCAAATTCTAGGCCATTTTTGTCTTACCTCAAAGAAATCCTGTACCCATGAGCAGTCATCCCCATAATCCCTTTCCTGGTACCACACTCTCATCTAGCCCATGGCAACTACTAATCTACTTTCTGTTTCTACAGATTTGATTATTCTGGACATTTCATATAAACAGAATCATACAATTTGTAGCTCTTTGTGCCGGCTTCTTTCATTCAGCATAATTTTAGGGTTCATCCATGTGGTAGGCTTATTAATAAGTTCTACCTTTGTTTTGTGAATAATTAATGTTAAATTTATGGGTACACACTTATTCATTCATCGATTCATGGACATATGGGTAGGTTCCACTTCTATGGATACATGGCTTATTTTTGGCTATTATGACTAAAGCTGCTATGAACATTTATATATAAGTTTTTGTGTGGACTAGTGATTAATTTTTCTTGGTTATACATCTCAGAGTGGACCTGCTTGATCATAAGATATCTATAATAGTTTGTGTCACTGTCAAACTCTTTCCCACAGTGGCTACATCATTTTACATGCCGACTAGCAATGTATTAAGTTTTACTTCTCCTTATTCCTAACACTTGTTTTTATTTTTTTTAATAAATTTTTAAATGTAGCCACCCTAGTTTATGTGAAAAGTTATCTCATTGTGCTTTTCATTTTCATCCCCGTGATTAAATTTATTGAGTATTGTTTTGTGGGTTTGTTGGCATTGGCATACTATATTTGGGGAAATGTCTATTTAGATCTTGGACTGTTTTTAAATTTCAGTATTTGTTTATCACTGAGTTGTAAGATATAAGACCCTTATCAGATACATGATTTGTGAATAGTTTCTTCCATTCTGTGGATGGTTTTTTCACTTTTTTGAAGGTATGATTTGAAGCACAAACGGTTTTAATTTTCTTATAATCCGGTGTATCTATATATTCTTTTTGCTACTTGTGCTTTTGGTGTGCTAAGAAACCATTGCTTAACCTAAGGTTGATATTCAATATATACTTTTATGTTTTCCTCTAAGAATTATATATTTCAAGCTATTACATTTCAGTCTATAAGCCATTTAAATTTAATTTTTTGCATATGATATAAGGTAGGGATTTGGCTTTACTCTTTGGAAGGTGGCTACCCAGTTGTCCCAGCACAGATTTGCGAAAAAACTATTTTTCCCCATGCAATTGTCTTGGCACTTTTGTCTAAAATCAATTAGCCACTTATCTCTAAGTCTATCTTTATGCCAGTACCAAATTATTTTAAATATCATAGGTTTGTAGTAAGATTTAAAATTAGGGAAATTTGAGTCCTGCAACTTTGTTCTTCTTTTTTGAGAATGTATTTTTTTGGCTGTTCTCTGTCTTTTATATTCCATTTGAGTTTTAGGATAAACTTGCCAATATCTGCAAAAGAAAAGGCCAGTTAGGATTTTGATAGCAATTGTGTTGAATCTATAGATTAATTAGAATGCTATTGCCATCTTAAAATATTGAATCTTCTGACACATGAACATGAGATGTCTTTTAATTTACTTAGATCTTTAATTCCTTTCACCAATGTTTATGGTTTTCAATGTACAAATCTTATACTTGTTTTATGAATGTGTAACTAAGTTGTTCTTTTTGATCTATTATAAATAGAATTGTTTTCTTAATTTCATTTTTGGAATGTTCATTACTAGTGTTTATAAATACAGTTGTCATTTGCATATTGACCTCATACACTACAACTCTGCTGTACTTTCTTATTAGTACTAATTTGTGTGTCTGTGTATTCCTTAGAATTTTCTATATATAAATCATGTAATCTGCAAATACAGATAAGTTTATGTCTTCCTTTCCCATCTGAATACTTTCTATTTCTTTTTCTCACCCAACTACCCTGACTAGAATCCCCCCCCCACCGACCCCCACCAATACAATGATAAATAGAAATGGCAAGAATTCACTTGATATCCTTAACTTTTTCATGATTTTGGGAGAAAGCATTCAGTCTTTTATCATTATATTTGATGGTAGTTGGGGGTTTTCTTCAGATACCTTCTAAAAGTTTGAGGCTTTTATTTCTAGTTTTTTGAGTTTTGATTTTTTTACAAGTTTTTTTTTTTAAAGATTTTATTTATTTATTTATTTGACAGAGAGAGACACAGCGAGAGAGGGAACACAAGCAGGGGGAGTAGGAGAGGGAGAAGCAGGCTTCCCGTGGAGCAGGGAGCCCGATGTGGGGCTCGATCCCAGGACCCTGGGATCATGACCTGAGCCGAAGGCAGACGCTTAACGACTATCATGAAAGGATATTGAATTTTTGTCAAATAAGCTTTGTACATTTAATGAGAAACAGTTTTTGTTCTTTATTCACTTGATATGGTGTGATTATTAATTGATTTGGGGCATTAAGCTGACCATACATGTGTGGGATAAATATCACTTGGTCTTGATGTATAATCCTCTTTATTTGTTACTGGATTTATTTTGCAGATTTTTAAAGGACTTTTACATTGTTATTCATTTTAATTCTTTAAGCATAGTTTCCTCTATTTCTTTGAACATGTTTATAATATGGATCCCTTCAAAGTTAGTTTCTATTGCCTTTTCCCTCTATGAGTCATGCATACATTATTTGCATTTCTCTTTTTATTCAAAGCTGTAACTTGTATTTCAGCAACTCTGTCTGGATACACATTCTCTACAGGAGAGAGGATTATTGTTATTTGATTGGTCATACTTTAAATTTGTTTAGTGACAAATTCTGTGAAGTGTATCTACCCTGCAGGGTGCAGCCTCTGATGTCCCTGCTTAGATGTTTTTTCTTTTCTTTAATCTTTTGGTTTGGCTACTTAAAGGTCAGCCATGATCAGCATAAGCCATCTATTGGTCACAGATTATGCTTAAGCACCCTTAACCAGTAAGATTTCTACCCTATACTATTGGATACACATGTAGTTGTAGGCTACTACCACTACCCAGTGTGTACGTTTTTTTGGCCCACATTCAGCCTGGAACTATTAACTTGGTGGTTACCTCTCTAATCAGCCCTAGAAAGTAAAGCATTGGTCATGTATACTCATCCAGACCTCCAATAGTGGGTATGATTTGTTTTTAAATCAGGCTTTTAGGGAGTCACATTTGGGTCAGAGAAGCTTATTTGTCAGCCAAGATCTGGTTAGAAGTTGATTTTAAGACCTTTGTTCCAATGAGCTATGTTCCCCGCATTGATGGGTCTTTGTGTGGCTTGGAGGTTATTTTCAGGTCTGCCCCATGTCCCACTCTGATTGATCTTCAGGGGGTACAGCATAGTGCATGTGCATAGCTTTCCTGAACTCCACGGTTGATTGTGAGTCCAGAGGTAGTCTTCTTGAATGCCTAATGGTAGAAGGAGGGCAGATGGTGAGCCATGTGTTCTTGGCTGCCCATTCTGTAGTGGAGTTTGCACCATGCTGGGCTGGATGGGGGAAGAAAGGGAGTGTGTCATGATTCAAATACTACAGATTCTCACCTGTGCATGTGAATGTTTCTTCATTTGCTATATGTTCCTAGGGCAACTTCTCATGGACTTTAAATGATTTTTTTAAAGATTTTATTTATTCATGAGAGACAGATGCTGGACTAGATCCCAAGACCCCGGGATCACAACCTGAGCCGAAGGCTGACGCTTAACCGTCTGAGCCACCTAGGCGCCCTAAATGATTGTTTTTTTATAATTTCCAACAATAAAATATTTATTTTGCTGGAAAATGTCTTCAGCACTCCTTACATTACCATTTCAGAAGTCCTGCCTCCTATATAAGTGTTTGTATAGGTAAGTCATACATAGAAATACATATATAATGTATATGAACCTATATACATTTACAAATGAATAGGAAAAGGTCTGGCAGGCTCCTCACACTGATATTAGCAGACTAGAAAATTGGGAATGGCAGGCTAAGTGCAGAATTAAATCTCTGTCAGTTATTTCTAACAATATTCTTCTGTCACTCTCTTGCTTTAGACCCCTTATTGCATTCCTGCCAGTCAAAATACTAAATACCTAAATGTCAGCATTATAAATTCTTCATAGTCTGTCTCCAAATTATTTGCCTGATGTGTTTCTTACTCTCCTACCTTCCTACTAAAATCTTACTATTCAAGGCTTCTCTGATATCCTGACTTCCCCATGATTCATTTCCTGATTACTCCTCTGGACTACACATTCCTTGTTCATGGAACTGTATGGGGTAGATCGTTCAGTTAACATGACTTTTCCTGCTAGATTTTAAGTGCCTCAAGAATATTGTAATCTGCAAATATAGATAAATTTATGTCTTCCTTTCCCATCTGAATGCTTTCTATTTCTTTTTCTCACCCAGCTACCCTGACTAGAATCCCCTCACCCCACCTCCAGCAGTACAATGATAAATAGAAACAACAACAATTAACTTGATGTCCTTAACTTTTTCATGATTTTGGGAGAAAGCATTCAGTCTTTTATCATTATGTTTGATGGTAGTTGTGCATAGCTTTCCATATTCTCTGGAATATGTCTCATTCTTTTTCTCCCCATCACTTGACACAGAAGCTGTCACTTAGTAGGAACTTAGAAGAAGTTAATCACTCTTTAATGAAAATATTCCATGATAATATATCATATGTGACAGCAGAAATCTCTTGTTTAAGGTTGTAGCTCTGTACCTTAAACAGTAAGTGTAAATAGGAATATGTGCTTCGTGAGGTACTTGGTGAAAACACATCATTCTGCACACTTCGACTTACAGGGCACAAAGCACAACTAAGGATGTAAAAGGAATAATGTTGAAGTTCTGGGATCCCAGAAAAGGAAGTGCTAGGGAGTGCTCTATTTTCTAAGGGTCTACTCTGCTCGCTCCAAGCACCCTGCAAGCACTTTGCATCAATTAACCTCCTTAAAAAAACAAACAAACTGAGATTTAGGTATTATTTGGTATTAATCAATTTTACAGAAGGAGAATTTGAGGCACAGAGCTACTAAAAGTCTTGCCCAATGTCACAAAACTGATGGCTGGGGAACAAGGACTCAAACCCAGGCCTGATTCAGAGCTTGGTATTCCTGGATTTAATTTTAGTCCTTGTAATAAAACTGTTTTGAATTATCATATAACTGGAAGTGCTCTCTAACTTGTTTTCCCTGCTTGGGGGCATCTTAAAAATCAGTGGCATGTTGGACTGACTGCATCTTTCTGTATGATCTGATACTGTCACATATGCATAGACATGGTCAGGGGTGTGACTTATAGCACCTAATGGCTAGCAAGCTTGTTTCGCATTTCTTGCAGAAACAGCCTTTCAGAAGTCTCCTTGGTGGGAGACAGAGGGCACTGCCAAATAACTAATAGGCAAACCTATCTTTGGGGACCAGTGCTGGATAATGTTCTCAAAACAAACCATTTATCCATAGTTGCATGTGAAGTACAGTGGTTTATTGCGTGAATCTTCCCCTTTCCTCCTTCTACAATAACAGATAGTGGCAACTATTTGGATAATGCCAGCACTTTAATCATACTGAATGCTGTGAAAAAGCAGCGTTATTCAGGTGGCAAAGTATACGTAAACACATTATAAAGATTACCTGTGTAATTGGAAATTACTTGTTTCAGCAAATAACTGGAATTCAGTCCAATAGGCTAGTGGTATGAAGTCAACATGGTTTGTTTCTTAAGCAGGGTATCACCTAAGCAATACATCACCATGCTTTGCAGTGACAGATTTCTAGAGCTGAGACTATTCTATAAATGATCTTCATAGATCTTATATAGCACAGTTTTACAGACATTTGTCTACTGGGGAAAGAGCTGAGGCGTTGGTTTGACCCATATGGGGTTCTTTCTAAGACTTCTCAAGGGAAATCCTTTTAGTATCTGGTTTCTTGTCATCCTTATGGCCAATAAATCATGCCACACCACTGTAGGCAACAGAATTTTTACAGTTATGGGCCTTAGAACCAGACAAACCTCCACTCAAATCCTGTCTCATCTATTACGAACAGCATGACCTTGGACAAGTTTCTAATGCCCTCTAGACTCTTGTGTCTTCATCTGTAAAATGGGGCTAGTAACATCTAGCTCTTTGGTTTGTTGTAGTGAGTAAGTGAAATGATTAAGGTTAAAAAAAAACAAGCCTCAAACAGTTATGGTGCTATCAAAACACAGTGTTGAGAAACTTTGAGAATCAAGTCTCAGGCTCAGCATAGGAGAGAATCCTGGTGGGTTAGGGGTGTTTCCATGACCACGGATTGGAGGATGGCAGCCCAGTTTGCAATCTCCTATTTCCCACCTGCAAATCTTACTCTGTCATTGTCACTGATTTCTCCAACCCCAGGTTAGAGACAAAAAATTTCAAATAGAAAATAGTTTTACCAATGCAGGATGATTCTTCCCCCAGAGCCTGAATGCTAAAAATTGTAAACTTACAATAAAAGGACTTTCCTTTGATGCAAGTATGAGATTGCTGATTATTGAATCTCTTGGCTCATGGGAATAAAATCCTGAGAGGTTTGGAATTATTTAGGAGTTTTAAGAGTAAACTAATAAATATTGATCCATATCTCTAGAATCTAAGAGGAATTAGTCTGGTATAAAAAGGAACAGAGCATTGAGTCTAAATTAAAACAGGGTTGGTTTGTTTGTTTTCCTGGCATTTAAGTTATATTTTTATTTCACAGTAGCTAGCATTTTGGTAACTTATTTTTATCATTTCTGTAGTTACAATCATCATTAATTCAAGCAGTTAGTCAGCAAGTAAGAAATGATAAGTCTTGGGCACTGAGTATAAACTAAAGGGGAGAGAGAGAGAGTGGAGGAGGAGGAAGGAGGAGAAGGAAGTAGAGAAAGATAATGAGAGAGGAAAAAAAGGGAAGGAGAGGAGAGAGGGAGAGAGGAGAAGGGGAAAGGAAAAAAGGAAGAGGGGAACAGTTCCTTTCTTTGAGGATCTCATAGCCTTGACGGCCTACTTTACAAGTTTCTATTTAATGATTTTAAAAATCATTGCAAGTATTAGAAACATTTTAGATTGGAAAGACAACTGTCAGGGCATATTTTTTGTTTCTTACAATTTAATGGGCATATGCATCACCTAGAGTTGGTATTAAAATGCAGATTCTGACTCAGTGGGTCAGATTGGGGACCAGATTATGTTATTTCTAACAAAGTTTCAAGATGACGCTGATGCTCTGCTCCTGGAACCACACTTGGAGTGCATGGTATCCTATGGGCCCAGCCTTACCACCAAAGACTTGTTCTTTCCAAGGCAGTATAGCTTCTTGTGAAAACTGGTACATATACTTAGAGCAGCTGTTCTGAAATATGGCTACACATTGGAAAGTTCTAGGGATGTTCTATAATACATTTTAGAAAAATGTTCTAAAAACATTATTAATATCTGTATCTCATCCTTTCCCCAGCCCCCTAGAGATTTTAATGTAATTGATATGGGGTGTAATCTGGACCTCAGTTTTTCAAAATGTCCCCAGGTTTATTAAGTTTCTGTTGCTTCTGTGACAAGTTACCCCAGCTTAGTGGCTTAAAAAAACACAAATTTACAAATTTATTTTTCTTACACTTCTGTAGAACATAAATCTAACAGAGATCTCACTGAGCTAAGATTAAGGTATCTGAAGATACATTCCTTTCTGGAGCCTCTAGGGGAAATTTATTTCTTTGCTATTTCTAGTTTCTAGAGATTGCTTGCTTTTCTTGGCAATAGTTCACTTTAAAGCCAGTAAATCAGGCCAAGTCATTCTTATGCAGCCATCCCTCTAGGTCTCCCTCCAGAGCACTCTTCCACTAAGGGATCTTTTGATTACACTGGGTCCACCCAGATAATTCAGGATAATCTCCCTATTTTAAGGTTAGCTAATTAACAATCTGAATTCCATCTGCAACCTTAATTTCTTTTTACTATGTAAACTATCATATTCATAGGTGCCAGGGGTTAGGACATAGACATCTTTGGAGACCATTACTCTACCTACTGTACCATGGGATTCTAATGTATAACCAGGGATAGAAATCAAAATAGAACATTGTCACTTAAATCAGACCAGAGGGAAATAAAGATGTTCTAAAGGCATTAGGAGGGAGGTAGACTTAACCTTTTACATTTGTCATATATTTCTCACTTCAATAATATATATGCATTTCTTCCTGTCTGAGGAAATAAAATCTCTTTAATATGTTCTCCTTTTGTTCCTGTTAGATATATAGGATATAAGACGAACCAAGTGGGGGGGGGAAAGTCCTAAGTAAGGAAAATGGGAGGTGATGGGAGAATCTTCAAATACCAATTTGGTATTTGTGAATTATTCACACACCATAGATTGAACCTTTCTATTTTATTCTTCGAGTTTATGATCTTCCCCCCTTTTGTATGCCTCTGGCCACTACCTTGTTTCCAGTGTCTGATAAATCTCTTAAATGCAATACCCTGGGCCCAGAGGACCACACTGTGACACCTGAGCTTTAAAGTGACAATTCAAAGGTAAAGGGGATACTATAAAAGAGAAATGAATTAGCTTATTATTAATGTGGACCCCACTATAATGCAAATATAGTTGTTCTGAGTAGTCTTACCTTTTAAAATTCAAAATAGCATGGTTTGACAGTTAAACATGATAGGAGAAATAACTACATTATAATGAAAGTAACCAACTTTCATTATAATGAATAAAATCTATTTTATTATATATGAATAAAAATCTAGGGTGGGGTAAAAGGGAAAGGTATTTTAAAATTCCAAATACAAGGTATCAAAATTATTTACATATAAAGAGTTATATGGCTGATATTACATAATCATCTTATGAATTCTTTCGTTCTGAGTCTCATTTTGCATCTAGTACAACTTTCTGGGAGCTGGAACAATGGACCCACAGGTAATTGGCATGCTGTATGCAAACACAGAAACCTAAAGAAAACAGATTATCACAATAACTCCTAGTATAAAAATTACTTTTTTTCAGGGATCGTTTTGGGCACATAGAGATCAGTCATTTAAAATGTGAATGAACAAACAAACACATTTATATCCCAAAGCTACTTAACTCAAGTCACAAATAAAACAAAATCTCCAGGTTTAGCTTGACAGCAATAATTTTTTTATCTTGTCAAGGGCTTTTTCTGGTGACTGGAAATAGAAGTACAGGTAAAATCAGATCATTGTTGTTCAGGAGGTCATGGTTACAGGCAAGAGACATACTGAAATAGCAAGTTACAATGCTCTGCTAAGTGCTCTGGTAAAGACCAACACATCATACTCTGATTGGAAAAAGAAAGGCACCCCCAGCGTATTTTATAGGAATAAAGAAATACTTCAAGACAGCCCTACTGGAAAAGGTGACTTTATTAAAGACATACTCTTGAATATAGAAGGAGTTACCCATGTGATAGATTGAAGAAGTATATTTTGGACAAAAGCATAAAATTACCTGAAAGAAGGGGAAAAAGGGAGATAGTGAGGAGTACAAATAGGAGATAGAATGCCTTGGGAATTTTTTGGCTTAATTAACTGAGCTGGCCTAACAGGATGCCAAGCAAAGCACCATCTCTACTGTCAGAGATGTCATACTGCACCCATATATATTGTAGTTATGTAGCATATTTTTTTTTAAAGATTTTATTTATTTATTTGACAAAGAAAGAGAGAGACACAGCGAGAGAGGGAACACAAGCAGGGGGAGTGGGAGAGGGAGAAGCAGGCTTCCCGTGGAGCAGGGAGCCCGATGCGGGGCTCGATCCCAGGACCCTGAGATCATGACCTGAGCTGAAGGCAGATGCGTAACGACTGAGCCACCCAGGCGCCCCTGTAGCATATATTTTAATGTAGTTATTCCTCTCTCTAATCACATTTAACTGTCCTACTATCCTATTTTGAATTTTGAAAAAGACTACTCAGAACAACTATATTTGCATCATAATTGGGTCTGCATTCAATTTCACTGAGTGAAATCATATTAAAACGTTTTACGTGGTTCGTTGCTCAAAGTGTGTGTTCCTATACCAGCCACATTAGCATCACTTAGGAACTTGTTAGAAATAACAAGATCTACTGAATCAAGAATTCTAGTGGTAGGGCCCAGAAATCTGTATTTTAATATGCCTTCCTGATGATTTTGGTACATGTTCAACTTTGACAACCACTATTAAATGAACATGAGAGCAGCTTTGTAGGAAAATTTCCTTATTTATTATTAATACTGTTGGTGGTAGCATTTGGTACTGGTTATGGAAGTGGTGGGTACAGTGTTCTGAAAAAGCCCTATCTTGGCAAATCTGTTTGGATTTTGGACATTACTACATTCATGTGAAGTTTTTCTTTTTTTTTTTTCTTCCCTGCATGTTTTAGAGGATCCATGGCTTTATCTCCATATTTTCTTAATGACATACTTTTGGGAATCATGGAAGATGAAAGTCTCACAAGGTTTTGGGGTGAGGAGACATTGTGCCATTCCAATGTCAGAGAGAGAATTCAAATGAAGACATTAGTGTAGTATTTCCTTAGAATTTGTGCAATTTTCTTCACTGTGATTCTGCGGTTTTGATAAAAGAAAAAAAAACTAGCCTAGACGCATTGGAGATTTATTTTGCTTGCTAATAGAATTTACTTATATATAAAATTTTAATTTTCAATTTAGTTAATAAGTACTTTAATTACCCAGCTGTTAGAACCACCAATGCCTTCTTAAATTATTAAAGATTAGTTTTGAAGGACCTGTCATTGTCTCCGAAAGTCTAAACAAGTAGAAGAAAATATTTTCTTTTATTCTACTTTTATACTGCTTAGAGGGATTAATCAGAGGCAACCTTTCCTTTTTATAAAGTTTTCTACAAATTGTATTGACATTGATGCCACTGGAGTCTGTAGTAATTTTGAAGATTTGGGGTAGATTAAGTTCTAGATTTCTCAGACTGTGTAATTAGAAGCTCAGCTAGCACAAGTGTGCACACTGAAACAGAATTTCAGAGAAAATCCCTTTTATCCCAGTGGGAACAACCATGCCATGGAAAGATTTTACCAATAAACAAGTTACGAGAAAGTTCTGTTGAACGTACACTACATTTTCCAACCATTCTGGTTAAATGAAGTTCTTTAGTGCTTCCTGTTCTAAACATGAAGTTGGAAAGAATTTCAAGAGTTTTAGTATTTGAGTCACCTAATTCTTACCAAGACTAGATTGATACCATCTCATTAGGATATTGCTCAGTATTCACTATAATGGTATAAATTTACAATGATTCTAAATCCTTCCTTTTTTTTTTTTTTTAATTTTTTGAGAGGGCTGGGTGAAGGGCAGAGGGAGAGAGAGAATTCCAAGCAGGCTTCATGCTCATGCAGAGCCTGGCATGGCTTGATTTCACGACCCTGACATCATGACCCGAACTGAAATTTAAGAGTCCGACTCAACCGACTGAGCCACCCAGGTGCCCCTAAATCATTCCTTTTCAAAGTACATTCCTCAGAACTCTAATTCTCCATTTGTGGATATGTGTGTGGGGGGAGATGGGTGCAGAGGGATGGGGAGAGTTCAGAGGTCAAATAAATTTGGTTAATGCACTATACAACAGATCCTTCTTGGAGATACAAATGACAAATTAACATATTAAAAGCTTTATTAAATTTTGAAATTTATTTAATAGAACTTTCAGCAGTTTTTTGAATATAAGTGCTTTAATTTTAAAAGTAACCCCTATAAACATTTCTTTTTAAAAATATTTTATTTTTAAGTAATCTTTACATCCAATGTGAGGCTTGAACTCACAACCCTGAAATCAAGAGTCACACATTCTACTGACTGAGTCAGCTAGCCACCCCAACACAACTTTTAATATGTTCTTCTAAAAGGTTTTCCATTATAGTTGGAGTTTTTCTTTTTTAAGATTTTGTTTATTTATTAGAGAGAGAGAGAGAGAGAGAGCAGAAGCAGGGGGACCAAGAGAGGGAGAAGCAGGCCCTGCCAAGCAGGGAACCCGATGAGGGACTCGATGCAGTACTCAGTCCCAGGACCCTGGGATCATGACTGGAGCTGAAAGCAAACACTTAACCAACTGAGCCACCCAGGTGCCCCAGAGGTTTCTTTATAGCTATTCATACAAAAGTCATTCCAAATTTAGGCCTAAAGAATAATTGGATGAGATTATTAAGCAGACTAAGTCTTTTACTTTTCTTCTATACAGAATATCCCCAAAATATTTTGATACAAAATATCCTACTCACACCAAAAAACAACTATTCCCATCCCTATATAGATTTCTTTTTCCCACATATAGCACACTATGTCAATATGTCCTTCAGTATAGATGACAGGATCATGCCTTGCTCTAAATAGTAGAAACATACATGAGAGAGTCTATCACTGTGAAAACCATACTATATTTCAATAATTTTCGAGCTTATACTTATAAAGTAACACTTATAAACTAGGAAGCATTATAAGGGCATGTCAAAGACACTGAGAATTTAACAACCATTAGGTTTCTCCTATATTCCAGGAACCACACTAGCCCCTGGGGATACAGTGGTTCTTGATCTCATGGGGCTTATGGTAGAGCTCTTGTTAATAAAGCCATGTTTCTTAGAGTTGAGTAGCTCAGAAATTTGTTTACTTAATCGAATTTTTACAACATAAATAATAACTATATTTATTGATCACATGTTTTTATGTCAGAACTTGTTTAGTAATTCCCATAACACAATCTTGTGAATAAGTATTCCTATTCTACGTTATAGTTATAGAACCAAAGCCATAGAATTTAAGACCTAGATATAAGAGTAGAGACAGATTTTAATTCCAGGTGGTTCTTGTTTGAAAGATTTTCCTCTACTTCAACATATTGTTCATATTGACAAAGACTGTTTAAGTCTATACTTAGAAAAAATGGGCATTTCTGATGAAAAGTATGAAATCTGTTATCTTCTGAGGGTATCTTTTTTTTTAAGATTTTATTTGTTTGACAGAGATAGACACAGCGAGAAAGAGAACACAAGCAGGGGGAGTGGGAGAGGGAGAAGCAGGCTTCCCGTGGAGCAGGGAGCCCGATGTGGGGCTCGATCCCAGGACCCTGGGATCATGACCCGAGCCAAAGGCAGGCGCCTAACAACTGAGCCACCCAGGTGCCCCTTCTGAGGGTATCTAAAAATACAGATCTAGAAGCTAGAAAGTCAGAATTTGGTTGTGTTTTGACTGTTCCTAACTTGCTCTGTGACACAAGGCAGACTACTTTTTACTTACTAACTTATTTATGTCCTACTTTTCCAAAACATATTATGGAAGTTAAATATAAACATAGAAAAAGGCACAAATTAGGTGTTAAAGCTTGATGCATTTTCAGAATGTGAACACATCTATGTAAAGAACACCCAGATCATTATAAACAGCTTGGAAGCCACCCCAAGAATAACTACTCTCCTAACCTCTAATAGCATAGATTAACTTTTTATATAAGTAGAAGCATACAATATGTATACATTATGCAGTCTGCCTTATTTGGCCTGTTTCACTCAACCTTACACTTGTGGGATGCATCCACAATTTTGCATGTAATGAGGTTCACTCTCGTAAAGATGCTACAATTTTTAAATTTTTTCCAATATTAACAGGTACAAGCATGGTTTGTTATACTGCACTTCACAGATTCTGCCTTTTTTACAAATTGAAGGTTTTAGCAATCCTGCCTTTAGCAAGCCTATTGGCACCATTTCCAACAGCATTTCCTCACTTTTTGTCTGCGTCACGTTTTGGTAATTCTTGAGATATTTCAACTTCTTAATTACTGTATTTGTTGTAATGATCTGTGATCAGTGATGATTCATTAAAAGCTCAGGTGATAGTATTTTTAGCAATATTTAAGTTATGTACATCATTTTTTTAGACATGCTATTGTGCATTTAATGGACTACAGTATAAACATAACTTTTATATGTCCTGAGAAACCAAAAACTTCATTTGACTCTTTTATTTCAATATTGGCTTTACTGTGGTGGTCTAGAAGAGAACCTGCCGTATCTCTGAAGTATGCCTGCACTGAAGTAGCTTCCAATTTTGGAAAATCATCAGTAAAGCTCTATAAGCAACTCCTGTATGTCTTTTGGAAACTATTTCTGCTATTATATATCAAAGTAATGAAATTGTTGGGTCAAAGTATTCCACATATTTGTTTTAGTAGATCGTGCTAAGCAGTTTTCAAAGTAGTTTTACCATTATGTTCTCATTGCTCCACATCTTCACCAACACTTAGCATTTTCCCTTTTAAATTTTTTTCCATTTAGTTATTTTGGTGTGGATGATACTATCTCATTGTGATTTTCTCATTTAATTTTATTTAATTGTCATTTTCCTGGGAAGAAGAAATGGTATGGTGAGTATTGAGCCAGTTTCTGCCATAGTCTCCTACATGTCTGGTCACCAGTATGTCTTTTTTCCCATACACAGAAAACAGTCACCCCGGGGCACCTAGGTGGCTCAGTTGTTCAGCATCTGCCTTCAGCTTGGGTCATGACCCCAGGGTCCTGGGATCTAGCCCCATGTGGGTCTCCCTGCTCAGCGGAAAGCCTGCTTCTCCCTCTCTCACTCCCCCTGCTTGTGTTCCCTCTCTCGCTGTGTCTCTCTGTCAAATAAATAAAATCTTAAAAAAAAAAGAAAAAACAGTCACCCCTTCCCAAAGATGACAGCCCTAAATCCTATCCAGGCTCTGAGCAGTGCTGCTCAGTCCTTTCTGTAAGACCTGGATGTAGTAGCTGAGGGTCTGGCAACCTCTGAAATAAAAATAAAAGTTATCTGCCTACCACTGCCATATTTTTAAATATAAAATACTAAAACTGAGTCAGAATAACCATAACAAGTATTTCCATTAAAAAATGGGAAGCATGAGAGAAATAAAGCAGTCATTGATCCATGGGAATTTTAAATAGCCTGAGTTCTCTAGAAAAATATAGTTTGAAGGATAGAGGCCAAAGGCTGCTTAAGTCTTAAAGAGTCTATATATATATATATATATATATATATATATATATATATATATATATATACATATATATATATATATATATATATACATACATACACATACACACACACATACCCACAGTATGTATACATATGCAGTCTGCCTTATTTGGCCTGTTTCACTCAACCTTACACTTGTGGGAAGTATCCACAATTTTGCATGTAATGAGGTTCACTCTCGTAAAGATGCTACAATTTTTAAATTTTAAGCATATATATACACATATATATTTATTTTAGAGATTTAGACACATAGTTTCTCAGGCAATACAGTTCCCTTATCCATACAGTAGACTTCTGATATATTAGAATTTACTCAGCTTTGTGTGATGAAATCATACCCAGGGATCTTTTCTAGACACAGTTTTCCATATCCGATTCATTTCTGTGCTTTCTCACTCTCATGCTCTTCTTCTTTCTCAAATTTCTTGAAATTATTGGACTTTGATGGGAAGTCCATTTGATATGTTCTCTGAGACACTGAGTTTTACTGGTCTCCATCACTCAGTCTTTTCAAATGTTATTACTGAAATTTGCTGTCTAGAAGCACTCTGTTTCCCAATCCTGAAAGACTAAATCCAGAAGGAGACTTTTGGACTCTGCATCCACTTTCTTCTATGCTCACAAACTGACCCATTCTTTCCTGAGCCTTTCCATTCCTGCAATGCCTTCCCAAATGGGCACAAGAAAAACCAAGACAGAATATTTGTATTCTATCCTCAGTCCTCATTCCTTAGAGGTGCTGCTGGAGTAGCAAGTGCTGATCTGGGGCAATGCTTTGACCAAAGCTTTGATTCTGAATACCATTGATTCACATATTTGCAACTTCTGATACTGATTTCTTAAGGACTGGTAAGTAAAGGCTATTTATTTTAGGCTTTTTGAAAAGCAACACCACATCTTGTATCAAATTTTCTGTTAGAGTAGGCAATCTTGACAGAGTCAAAGAAATTCTAATAGCTCAGTGGATTATCAGACTCACTTGAAATCTGAGGGCAGGGCAGGTGGCTGTCTTCCAAGCGGTGGTGGTAGAACCCAAACTCTTTATTATTTCTTATGTCTCTATCATGTTGAGGCTTCAAAGTCAGGCTAGCGTCATCCACCAGGCAGACTGAATAGGGAGACTTGGAGGAGTGGTGGGGTTGGTAAGTGAATTGAACAAGACATTCTACTCCTCAACCTGGAAGCAGCATATATAACTTCTGTTCACATTCTTTTGGCCTGAACACAGCCATGTAATTTAACTGCAAAAGAGGCTGGGGAATGTAATTTTTGTGTTTCTACAATGACAAAATGGGACTGGTGAGCATCTGACCAAACTTTTCAATAATAAGAGAGATCATTCTCAAGAAATCAGTTCAAGTAATACCATTAATGATGGTATACTGAATAGAAATTCTAGAACAAACAAATTGGGTGTGTGCATATACAAATGTATGCACAGGTACATTCATTCATTTGATGGGTATTGTGCACATTTAAGTCCTTAATTGCTGATCTTGTCCCGGGCCTTTTCTGTAATGTTACTCTAAAAGAGGAACCTCAATTCCAAAGTGGACAAACAGACACACTTTGAAAAGTTGTTCTCCAGGCACAGGCTAAAGCCTCTAGCTATAGCTTAAGAGTCCTCAATAACCTTCTCTCTGCTTCCCCATGACTGAAATTGTCAAGCAGAATTTCTGAGGGGAGGATAACACTCTCCATGTAGAAATATAAGGGAATACAGGGAAAGAATGAAAGGAGGGAATTCCCAATGATGTCTTCAATGCTTCTGGAGAACCTGCTGTACTTTTCTGTCTATTCAAAAAGAATACTCTAGGCTATAGAGTTCCTTTGTTGTCCTTCCTGACTGGGTTCTGCCTTTATCTTTAAATGTGTGTTTCTTTCTAAAATGAGGAATAAAAGAGATGCACCTGTGGCTTTAAAATCATCAGTTAATAAGTGATGATTAAGTGTCTTTGTCAGTTATTAGTCACATATTTTCCCATGTTTAGCAAAAATGGAATTTTCCCCATTAGTTATTAGTGGCATTTAACCAAAATAATTATCTCCCTTCTATGGTTGTGTTAGCAGTTAAAAGTTCTATTTTAGCTCTTTCCTGTGAAACCAGCAGAACAACATTTTAATTTCTGTGAACCAGATTGTCGTAACCTTGCAAAATAGAGCAAATT
Source organism: Eumetopias jubatus (assembly GCF_037043125.1). Taxonomy (NCBI): domain Eukaryota; kingdom Metazoa; phylum Chordata; class Mammalia; order Carnivora; family Otariidae; genus Eumetopias; species Eumetopias jubatus. The sequence continues at coordinate 101,664,839 of NW_028274811.1, forward strand.
CATTTGCATTGTCATTAATAAAATAAGCACATGTTGTTAAGTGCAGCAATGTGGGTGGTTCTGTTCACTTTTATTCTCTTCTCTGTACTACGAAGTTTCCACGGTTGTGAATCACCACAGTGGTGCCCTTTCCTGAGCATGATGACAGTTGGGTAGATCATTCTATATCAGTTCTCACTTGACCAAATGGTTCAGAGTTGACAGACCAGTGACTGCATTCTGGCTCTGTCCTATACAAGCAGCTAGAATAATCTTGGGACAATCTCATTATCTAAGTTTTTTTTTTTTTTCATTTATAAAATGGGTTTAATAATAGTATCAGACCTGTCACCTAATAAGTACTCAGTAATATTAGTTGACATTGTTCAACACACATGTCTTCTTTCTAATCTCATGAAATCCAATGACAGATTTAAGACAAAGGTTACTTGAAAGAATCCACCACAGATGCATTTGTAAAGTGCTTACTACTTGCCAGGCTTGGGGACATAAAGAGAGAAACAAAACAAAACAAAACAAAACCCAAAGCAACAACAACAAAAAAACACCCAGTCCCTGCCTTTGAAAAACTCACAGTCTAGTGGAATAGATAGATGGGTAATAAGATTATTGCAATATAGTAATTCATGATGTCCAACGGGGGAATTAATGATTCATTTTACTGGAGTAGGTCTGAAAGAACTTCAAAGAGGAAGAATGATTTACATGAGAGTAGGTAACTGAGTCAAGGTCATCTTACACAGAACAACTTGTGTAAGGAGCTAGTAGTATGACAGTGTGGGGTGCAGAGGCATTGCAAGTCATCCAATAAAACACTGTCCCTGGACGGCATATGTGTAGCAGAGAGTAGTGGGAGAAGAAGCCCCTTGTGCCATTTACTATACCAGTAGGATAGCACTGAAGTACTTGAGGAGTGATACCAGATTTGCTGATGTTCACTGATAGGTTGTACTAGAGAACTCTCCCTTATTTTTATTTCAGGCAAGCCGAGAAAACGGGGGGGAGTAACAAAGGCAGAAAGCTAACTCCAGTCCTCAGCATCCAGTTTTTGGAATAAAATCTGTATTGATAGATTCATTTATGTAATAAATATATTTGAGAACACCTTGTGGTTGAAAGAATTCAGTTAGTACAGTGAAAAACAGGTTTTATTTCTCAAACATTTTTTGTCTTGTTTAGTTTTACTATATATTATCTTGTGACATGTTATTGCTTGATTTTTAAATGAAAATATAATATGGTATATATACAAACAAATATATATTTACACATGTGTATATAATATATATAGATAATGTATGTTTCCAGATATATATGCATATATAAATATGAATATCTGTCTTTTATCTATTTTTTATCTATTTATCTAGATATTAAGCTCCCTGATAGTAAAGATTATGTATAACATTCTTTTGCCTGCCCAATAGTAAACACTCTCCCAAAATTGTTAAATAAATAAATGTAGGAATTGCAAATAATCACGTGTTTGGCAGAGAATGCTTCTTTCTCAACTCTGCCATGCTTTTTCCTTGATTTCCGCCCAGGATTTCTTGTATTATGTTTTATACTTTCCATTATGAATATCCCATTGCTGTCTAAGAATATCATAATGTTGGGCTTGCAGAAGTGTAACAGCTTAGTAAACATCATCAACATGATACTTCGGTTGAGTGCCAAATATATGCTATATTTGGTTCTTTATTGCTATTTCACATAATAATATTTCAAGGAATCAGTGTTATCCTTTAGTGGATTATCCAAAGATGTATGCAATTTACCCAAGACCACATAGTCAAGATTTGAATCACTGGTTCTCATTCTCATTAGTATATTACTGTAGAGCTCACAAAATACTTACAAGCATTATTTCATTTAAACCTCCTAATTTCCTGATGTGGTAGATAGTCACCAGATTTTACAGATGAAAGAACTGAGACTCGGTGAGGTTAAGAGATTTCCTCATGACATGTATCTGAAAGATGATAGAGTTTGTATTCCATTCCAGGTTTTCTTTTTAGCTACACTATGGTTATCCCACAACTAACAACAAAATAAAGCTTAATTGGGTAGGCAACTTTTACTACTGAAATGTTAGAGGCAACTCTCAGTATTTCTTTGAGTAACTCAAACTGAGCATACAGGTTTAAGCAAAAAACAAAACCAAAATAACAACAAACCAAAACAACAACAACAGATTCTCAATCAGAAGGTTAAATATTTTTAATAAAAACCTTTTATTTTAATAAACTCTTCTCATTTAAATATCAATCCACTATGACCATCTACACAACCCCTTAACGAGAAGCAAATTAAGTTGTTTGAAAATAAATTCAGTAAGCTGTGATTTTCCATGGACCAGTGGCAGCGGGAAGAGAAAGTGATTGTGCCAGGCTGTTGGCTGACTAGAGCTAATGGCATTCAGTCTTGTGAAATGGATATTAATGATTCTACAGTGTTTAATTTGTTTTGCTTTTGATGGATTTTCCCTTTCTGAATTAATGTCTGTCTGCTCTTGATTAATTTAGAGTGATTGTACTGCAAGTCAGTTAATTACATTTTCTTTCTGTCAAATATCATTCATTGTGATGAAGGCAGGCATTTTGATTTCTCACAAAGGTAGTCCCTAAGTACCTCAAGTTATAGATCTAACAAAATTAGTAGGAAAATTTCTTCATCCAGAAAGGCTGTATTAAAATCAGAAGAGCATTGTCATAAATTCCATTTAGGATCTTATCCTATAACTTCCCAAGCAGAGAGATTTGAAGTATATGTTGTGGTGTCTCAAACCTGAGACTTTGGCTAGCTGTTGTATAAGATATTTTTAAAAATCTTGTAAACTCGGGGTGCCTGGGTGACTCAGTCAAGCGTCTGCCTTCGCTCAGGTCCTGGGATCGAGCCCCACATCGGCCTCCCTTCTTGGCGGGAAGCCTGCTTCTCCCTCTCCCACTCCCCCTGCTTGTGTTCCCTCTCTCTCTGGGTCTCTGTCAAATAAATAAATCCTACAAAAAAAGAAAAGATTTATAAAAATCTTGTAAACTCTTTGATTCAGGACATGATCATGTAGGCGAAAGAGTTTTAAAATACTTTAACATTCCTGGAGAGAGAAAATAGGATACTGTAAAGAGCAATGCATTCGAAGTAAGAAAAGTCTGGATTTTTCTTGTGATACTAATTGAATCTGTGATCTAATGTCTTCCATAAGTAAAATAGGCATTATAGTGCCTGCCCTCCAGATTTAGAAACTGTTGCAAGAATCATGTGACCTGTGAAAGAATGTTTTATATGTACAATTTAGATGTGTAGTGTGATTATCACTATTTTCCTGGGTAACAATTCTTTTTTTCTTTAAACATTTTTAGTAGAATTGGCATACAACATTATGTTAGTTTCAGGTGTACAGCATAATAATTCAGCATTCATATGCATTACAAATTGATCACTTCAATAAGTCTAGTTACCATCTGTCACTATATAAACTTAACAATTTTTATCTTGTGATAATTTTTAAGATTTATTTCTTAGCAACTTTTAAACTTATGATACAGTATTATTGACTATAGTCACATGCTGTGCATTACATCCTCATGACTTATAACTGGAAGTTTGTGCCTCATGATCCCATTCACCATTTTGCCCACCCCTCACTGTCTTCTCTCTGGCAACCACCAGTATATTCTCTGTATCTGTGAATTTTTGCTTTGTTTTCTTTGTTCATTTGATTTGTTTTTAGACTTCAAATATTATATGGTGAAATTATATGGTATTTCTTTTTTCCAACTGTGTAAAACCTCTCAAGACCCAACTATATGGTCACAAATGGCAAGTTTCCTTTTTTTGGCTATGTAGTATTGATGGATGCTTAGGTTGTTTCCATATTATGGTTATTATAAATAATGTTATAATTAACATAGGGGTGCATATATTTTCTGAATTAGTGTTTTTTTTTTTTCCTTTAGGTAAATACCCAGAAGCAGAATCAATGGGTTGCATGGTATTTCTATTTTTATTTTTTCAAGGACCCTCTATCCTGTTTTCCAAAGTGGATGCACCAATTTACATTCCCACCAGCAGTGCACAAGAGTTCCCTCTTCTCCACATTCTCACCAGCACTCACCATTTCTTGTCTTTTTGAAGCCAGCTATTCTGACACAGGTGTGAGGTGACACCTTATTGTGGTTTTGATTTGCATTTCCCTGATGTTTAGTGATGTTGTATATCTTTTCATGTGCCTGATGGCCACCTGTGTGTCTTTGGAAAAATGTCTATTCAGATCCTCTACCTATTTTTCAATTGGAATTTTTTGTTACTGAGCTATATGAGTTCATTATGTATATTGGATATTAACCCCTTATAGAATATTTGCCAATATTTTTCCCATTCCTTAGTTTGTATTTTGACTTTGTTGATGGCTTCATTCACTGTGCAGATGCTTTTTAGTTTGATTTAGTCTCATTTGTTTATTTTTGCTTTTGTTGCCCTTGCATTCGGAGTCAGATTCAAAAAATATTTCACCAAGAACAATGTCAAGGAGCTTACTACCTATGTTTTTTAGTAGAAATTTTATGGTTTCTGGTCTGAAATCCAGTTCTTTAATTCATTTTCATTTAATTTTTGTGTATGGTTTGAAATAGTGGTCCAGTTTCATTCTTTTGCATTTAGCTGTCCAGTTTTCCCATCAACATTTATTAAAAAAAAACAAAAAACTCTCCTCTCCCCAGTATATATTGTTGCCTTCTTTATTGGAGATTGATTGACTATCTATGCCTGGGCTTATTTCTAGGCTCTCTTTTCTATTCCATTGATCTCTGTTTTTACACCAATACCACAGTGTTTTGATTACCATAGCTTTGGAATATAGCTTTAAATCAAGAAGCATGATGCCTCCAGCTATGTTTCTCTTTCTCAAGATTGTTTCGACTATTAGGAATCTTTCATGGTTCTATACAACTTTTAGGATTTGGGGTTCTATTTCTGTGAAAAATGTCATTAGAATTATAATAGGGATTGCACTGAATCCATAGATTGCTTTGGGTAATATGGACATTTCTACAACATTAATACTTTCAGTCTATGAGCATGAAATATCTTTCCATTTATTTGTCTTCCTCAGTTTTTTCCATCAATGTCTTATAGTTTTCAGTGTATAGGTCTTTCACATCCTTGGTAAAATTTATTCCTACCTATTTTATTCTTTCTGATGCAATTATAAATGGAAACATTTTCCTAATTTCTCTTTCTGATAGTTTGCTGTTAGTGTATAAACATGCAACAGACTTTTGTATATTGATTTTATCTTCTGCAACTTTACTGAATTCATTTATTAGTTTAACAGTTTTTTGGTGGAGTCTTCAGGGTTTTCTCTATATAAAATCATATCATCTGAAAATTGTAAAAGTTTTACTTTTTCCTTCTATTCTGAATGACAGCCTTGCTGGATAAAGTACTCTTGGCTGCATAATTTTCCCATTTAACATTCTGAATATATCATGCCACTTTATTCTGGCCTGCCATGTTTCTGTGAATGAGTCTGCTTGTATGTCTACCCTTATAGGTTAAGGACCTTTTGTCCCTAGCTGCTTTCAGAATTCTCTCTTTATCTTTGTATTTTGCAAGTTTCACTATGAGGTATCTTGGTGTAGACCTGTTTTTGTTGATTTTGAGGAGATTTCCCTCTCCCTCTTAGACTTGAATGACTGTTTCCTTCCCTGGAATAGGGAAGTGCTCAGCTATAATTTGTTCAAATAAGCCTCCTCCTTTTTCCACTCTTCTTCTGGGACTCTTATGATACAGATATAATTGTGCTTTATAGAATCACTGAGTTCCTGAAGTCTATATTCATGATCTAATAGTTTTCTTTTCCTCTTCTTTTCAACTTCATTATTTACCATAGTTTTATCTTCTGTATCACCTATTCGCTCCTCTGCTCTTCTGTCCTCCTTGTGATTTCATCCAGTCAGTTTTGCATCTGAGTTGTAGCATTTTTTATTTTGGCCTGACTAGTTTTTAAGTCTTTTATGTCACCAGCCAGGGTTTCTCTGGTGTCTTTGCTTTTTTCAAGCCCAGTTAACATTCTTATGACTATTCGTTTAAATTCTTGATCTTTCTTTTGGGGAGAATTCCTCCATCTTGTCACTTTGGCTAAGTTTCTGTCTTTTGTGAGTTATGAAAGCTTGTTATGTTTCCTGCTCCTGAGGGTGATGCTATATTAAAAAGGGGTCATGCCCTGTCCAGGGCCTGGCACTTCAGGAAGTGTTTCTGGTGTATGCTGTGTGCACTCTGCTGTTGTGTTTTGGCTGCACTTTCCCACATGTCAGTCCTCCACAGAGTCCCTCCTTGCTTACAGTGGGGAGTGTTTGGGCCTTTAACTAGGTGTGCTTTGATTTGTTTGTTAAGATCATCCTGATAAACAAACAAGCAAACAAACAAGCAAACAAACAAAAACCTAGTCCAAAAAGGGAGAAAAGGAAAAGGAACAAAAAAAGAAAACCAACAGACAAAAATCTATAAGCCTAATTTCAAAGGGGGGAAAAAAAAGGAAAGCCTGGTCCTATTTCCACCAGAACTGAAGCTGATGCTTTGTAGCACTCTGTAATCCGTAGACTTGTACATGTGGGGGGCCTCTGAAGGTCCTCTGGGGGAGATTCCCACTGTGCTGGAACAATCAGACCTGCCCCGATAAAGATGACCCTTCAGAGTGCAGGGGCAGCGAGGTTTGGTGTAAGTGGCTCCTCCCTCCATTGGGGGTGCGCTGTTGCTCACTGAAATCCAACTGTGCTGGTGGGAGGGGGGTGGAAGATGGCATCACTCAGTCCTCTTGTCTCTGGAGAGGAGAGCTGGTGGCCATTGTTGCTCAGGAAGCCCTCAAAGAAAAGCGAACAGTCTCCCCTCCTGTGGCCCAGACCTCCATCAGATCCTTGCCCTCCACCTAAGAGGAGAGGAGTGGGGGTGTGCAGACCCGGTGCCACAGTTCCGTGTTTTATCTCTGGCACACAGCTGGGATTCAAAACTCTAAATCTTAAAGGACCCAGCAAGGCAGGGTCCTGCTTCCTTCCCCCCAGAGGAGAGCCTTATAGCACTGTGTCCAGTGCTGCTCTGTCCCAGAAAAGCCGTCACATGGCTGTGCATATTCCTGGAGTCCCTGGTGAAGAACAACAAAAAAGCTGTGACCAGGTTATCTGCCCTTTGCACTCTGTCCCCTACTGTTGAATGGCTGATCAGTGGTGCCAGCCAGGTCCCTCATCCTTGGAGAGGCAATATACTCTCTTCCAAATATACTCCATGAAGGGGAATATTCTCTCCCAGTGCGACCCAGGGGATCCTCACACCACACTGTCTGCCATCTGCTCTTAGGCCTCTGTCCTCCCTCTCCCCAGGAGCATAGCTGCCTGCCCAGCTTGACTCCAGCAAATGGTGCAGACTTTGAAAACCTTATAATTTGAGCTCCACTGTTTGCAAAAAACTTGCCATAGTCAGTTCCTCTCGTTTCCCCAAAGGTCCCGGGAGAGTGTTTTCCTTGCACGAACCCAACCTGCTGTTCTCTCCCTGTCTCTCCCTTTCCCCTACTCCTCTCTCCATGAAAATGGCTCCCACACCCTCCACAGCGCCGTGATTTTTCTTTCCTCCAATTCATATCTCTGAGCCTCACAGCCACCATATTCTCTTCCTCTAATTGTGCAGATTGTTCTCTTAACCCTCAGATCAGCTTCCTAGTTGCTGAAAATGTTTTGATGCCTACCTAGTTGTGTTCAAGGGGTGAGGCCAGCCCAGGGTCCACCTACTACTCTGCCATCCTAACCCCTCTCCTCCCAATAGTTTCACCCCTCCTGCCCCCCTTCCCGCCTTTGGAGCCTTTTTGTTTCTTTTTCTTGTCTAATTACTCTGGCTAGAACTTCTGATAGTATGCTGAATTAAAGTAGTAAGAGTGGACATCCTTGTCTCATTCTTGATCCTAAGGGAAAATTTTCAGCTTTTTGACATTGAGTATGATGTTAGCTGTGAGCTTACATGTCATATATGGTAAATGTTTCATATACGGCCTTTATTATGTTGAAGGACATTCTGTCTATACTCACTTTGATGAGAGGGTTTTTTTTATCATAAATAGATGTTGAACTTGCTTTTTATTCACCTATTGAGATGATCATATGATTTTCATCCTTCCTTTTGTTAATGTGGTATATCACATGGATCAATGTGAGGATATCCTTCCATCCCTGGAGTAAACCCCACTTGATCATCGTGTAGGATATTTTTAATGTATTGTTGAATTCAGTTTGATAATATTTTGTTGAAGATATTTGCACTTATGTTCATCAGGGATATTGGCTTGTAATTTTTGTGGTTGGTATTTTTGTCTGTTTTGATATCAGATTAATGCTGGCCCTGTAAAATAAGTTTAGGAGCATCCTCTCTTCAAGTTTTTGGAAATGTTTGAGAAGGACATGTATTAGGTCGTCTTTGAATGTTTAGTGGAATTCACTGGCTAAGCTGTTTGATCCTAGACTTTTGTTTTTTAGGAGTTTTTTGATTACTGATTCAATCTTCTTACTAGTGATTGGTCTGTTCAGATTTTCTATTGTCTTAGAAAACTGTATGTTTCTAGGAATTTACCCATTTCTTCTAGGTTGCCCAATTTGTTGGCATATAATTGTTCATAATAATTTCTTATGATTCTTTATATTTTCTTGGTATCAGTTTAGTGTCTCCCCTTTCATTTCTGACTTTGAGCCCTCTCTCTTTTTTCTAGTGAGTCTAGCTAAAGTTTGTCCGTTTTGTTTTCAAAGAACCAGCTCTTAGTTTCATTGATTTTTTTCTATTATCTTTTTTGTTTCTATTTATTTTTCACTCTGATATTTATTATTTCCTTCCTTTTACTAAGTGGTTTTCATTTTTTTTCTAGTTCATTTAATTGTAAAGTTAGACTTGAAAAAAAATTTTTTTTATTTTTTTTGTTTTTTAAGTAGGACTGTATTGCTATAAACTTCCCTCTTGGAACTGCTTTTGTTGCAACCCATAGCTTTTGATATATTGTATTTCCATTTTCATTTGTCATGGTATTTTTTGATTTATCCTTTGATTTCTTCATTTACCCATTGGTTGTTCAGGAGCATGTTGTTTAATTTCTACATATTTATGTTTTTTTCAGTTTTCTTCTTGTAATTGTTTTCTAATTTCCTACATTATGGTTGTAAAAGATGATTGATATGATTTCAGTGTTCTTAAATTTATTGAGACTGATTTGTGGCCTGGCATATGGTCTATCCTGGAGAATGTTCCATGTGCACTTGAGAAGAAATGTATTGTGCTGCTGTTGGAGGTAGTGTTCTGTATATATCTATTAAGTCGATCTGCTCTAATGTGTCTTTTAAGGCCAGTGTTTCCTTATTGATTTTTTTGTCTATATGATCTATCCATTGATGTGAGTGGAGTCTTGAAATCCTCTATTATTATTGTATCACTGTCAATTTCTCCCTTTAGGTCTGTTGGTATTTGTTTTATATATTTAGATGCTCCTATGTTGGGTTCATAAATATTTAAAATATACCTTGTTGGATTGACCCTTTTATCATTCTAGAACATCCATTTTTGTCTTTAATTACAGTCTTTGTATTGAAGTCTATTTTTTCTGATATAAGTATAGCTATCCAAGCTTTCTTTTGGTTTCCATTTGCATGAAACATCTTTTTTCATCCCTTTCATCCCTTCATTTTCAGTCTATGTGTATCTTTACATTTGAGGTGCAACTCTGGTAGGCAGCCTATAGATGGGTCTTGTTTTCTTATCTGTTCAGGAACTCTATGCTCTTTGATTGGAAAATTTAGTCCATTTACACTTAAAGCAATTATTGATAGGTATGTACTTATTTCCCTTTTGTTAATTATTTTCTAGATATTTTGTAGTTCCTCTCTGTTCTTTTATTTCCTTGCTTTCTTTCCTTGTAGTTGTGATGACTTTCTACCATGTTATGTTTATATTCCTTTTTCATTATCTTTTGCATATATATTACAAGTTTTTGCATTGTCATTACCATGAGGCTCACATATAACAGCCTATTTTAAGCTGATAGCAAGTTAAGTTGGAATGCATTTTAAAAGTCTGTATTTGCACTCCCTATTTTCTGTTTTTAATGTCAAATTTTGCATCTTTTTATTTGTGTATCCTTTAATTATTGTAGTTAGTTATTTTTCCTACTGGGCAACAATTCTTATGTGATGAGCTTCTTTGATTCTCCCAAAAAGCAGTTTTTTTTGGACCAATTTAGGAGTTCAAGATCATACCCAGCTCCATCATTTCCCTGTTTGCATGTTATCACACAGTAAACAAATGATGGATCTTTTCAGATTTTAAGTTCATTGCCTATTAAATAAACAATATTTTGCTTTTTAAATTATAACTAATCTCTTATAAAAATACTTTTATGGGGTTAAAAAAATAAATATAGATGTTCCAGTGCCTGGCAAGATAACACTGTCTGATGATTTGGGATTTCAAATTTGGAGTCAGCCAGACCTAAGATTATATCTGAGTTCCTCTATTATTACATGTAAATCCTTGGACAAATCACCTAAATTTTAGGTTTAAGTTTCCTAATCTGTAAAATGTGGCTAGGAATGTCAACTACCTCATAGTACTGTTGAGAGAGTTCAGTAAAATCATGAATGTAAAGGACCCAGTATAACCCTTCCCTTATATTTTACTCAATAAATTATAGTTCTATCTTCACATAAAACAGACACTTTATTTTTGCAGACAATCACATTTCAGATAATTTTGGTAGTCTTAACCCTCAGAGTTGTCTAAAAGCCAGTTCAGCCTCAGCACTCATCGGTATTGATCAAAAAGTAGCTTGAAGGCCTTGGCCTTGCTGTTTTCACTGTAAGGTGCTTATGGATCGCACCTCCCATTTTTCCATTTTTTATGTGCATTAGGTCTTGCATCAGATCATTACTCTCTGTATTCTACTGAGTATATATAATTATGTATTTTCCCTTAGATTCCCTTAGATTCCCCTAGTATGTCTGGCATTGTCCTTGGTACTTTGCATAATTTATCTAATTTTACCTTTATAACCACCCTGCAAAGCAAATACTTGGTATAGTCTTACAAATGGAGAAAGTAAAAATTAAAGAAATTAGGTAATTGTGCAAGATCACAGGACTGGTAGGTGGCAGAATTTCTATTCAAACCCAAGGCTCTTTACTCTGGTGCTGTACATTTTATTTTTGGTCATGCATCTGAAAACAGGCAATTCCTTAGAGATACAAGTTTTTGAGAGACACTATTTGGATGGATGTCTACCTAAATGTTAATTCTAATTATGATATTAGGGAGGTAGGATTTCAAATCAAATTTGGTTTATTCCTTATATTTTAAAAATACCTTTTCATGCTTTATCCAGCATGCATCTATTTTTAGAAAATAACATTTTTTAACTGACTGGCTCATAGTAAAATTTCATCTCCTTTCAGGTGATCCATAGGAACTAAAAAAACTATTCACTCAAGTTGAGGCTTGTTTTCACCTTTACTATCAAACTTGACCAAAACTATTGCTCATGCAAATAGAGTGTTGTTTTTAGAAAGGGTGACTCATTATAAGGTAATGTGATTTGTCTCCACAGTCAGAAATAAATGTAGAGGGACAGTAGAAAAAAGCCACAAAGCAACCACTTGTTTTGTCTTTAAATTTGGAAGCTCTCTTGGCTAACATTAACAGTAATTTCTTTTCCTTTTTTAAGTTGACAGAGATTTTTATAATTAGCGTACATACCCAAAGATCACCAGGTCCAAAGAATTGTGGGCCCCATGAAAGCAAATGGTGAAAATATGTTTGTCTCTTTTTCTTCTTGACAGTAAAGGTTCTCTATGAGATGTCTCCAGTGACCTCCTTCCAAGAAACTGCCCATTTCCAAATTTAGCCTACTGGAGACCAGTGAGAAGAAAGTGGAATTTAGAGTCAGAAGACCCAGGTATGAGTCCTGTCTTTGTCACTAATTAGTTGTGCCTTTAGTCATCTGTTATAATCTCTCTGAACATCAAATTCTCCATTATTTATTTATGTATTTAACAAATACTTACTGAATTTACCTTATGTGCCATTTATTTTTCTATGTGCTGTGGATAGAATGCTGATCATAAATCAGTAAAGTTCATGATCTCTTTTAGTCTTCATTCTGGTGGGATAGGGAAGTCTTCGTTAAATAGTCACACTGAGAAACAAAAATCTGGTAAGTCTTCCAAAGGGAACTTTCCTATAATGTTATTTGCAGGAGTGGAGTAATTTAGAAAGAGTTCCCTGAAAAAGTGATGCTTACCTGAGACTGTAAGAAAATGAAAACCAACTAGGTAGAAGGGTTGGGGGAGAGGGTAAGGGAGCAAGGTAGGAAAGAATATTCCCCACGCAGGTGAAATGTGTGCAAGTGACCTGTGGGAGAGTATTGAGCTGTCTTAAAAAGAGCAGAAATCATCAGATAGTTTTCTTTGAAAAAAAAAATCCTTCTTTACTAAATATTTTAGGGAAGGATGAAGAAAGTGAGGTTGAGAGATTTTTGTTAACATAAGAATCATAGCTGCTGTTGCTATCCTCCCAAGAATGTTGAGGAGATCAAATATGAAAAACTAAATCTGGCATTTTGCAACATGCAAACCATCAAACATTCTGGATTTCTGACATGGATCTATTGTCTCAGCTTCTGTTTTCCCTTTGCCCTAGAAGTCAGCAGTTTTGATCAATCTGCTGTTCTCTGTGTGGTTGTAATCCATATACAGAAAAGTAATTCTGTGAAATTGGTTAAGCTGTTCTGCCCTGCAGTCAATAGCAATTTAGTATATATGGATTTGAGAGTGGAAAATTGTTTAATAGGAAAGTCCTCAATTTTTTCAGAATCAAGTTTCAATCTACACACTTGTTGAGATGCCAACATATTTATGTTACCTTAACTCAATCAGAAATGAGATATTCTTATTTCTTTGTCTTTTGGTAATAATTGGGAGTTTGGGCTGATAAATAAACTTGGAACCCAGCTGAGTATTGTATAGAAATTTTAGAAAATGAGCTGCTTATGATATTTCATTTTTATCGTATTTCTATAAGGTAAACAAGGGAGAATCTTAATACTATGCTCTATGAACTTGATAAAGACAGAAGGACATTTACTCAACAATGTACAAAAATATAGTACATATTTTGTTTTAGGTGTTGTCACACTGGTGCTGAGACTCAGCACACTCTACACTGTCAGCAACTCTGCTGTCACTTATTCTTCAAGAACGTATTCTTATTCTACATACCACTAGAACATCCAAATCCCTCTTGGTCCCTATGACTCTAGGGTCTGTTCATCTTACTGACAGAGTTTAGCTCCTGTGACTGATTCATGGTTACAAAGGAGGCTTCAGAAAATAACTATCTACCATTTTGTTTTTTATAAGGGCAGGAGACAGTTTTTGATTTATAATGTGCACAGCTCAGAAAATGGACAGATGCAAAGAGTGTGTGCAAACTTATTTTCTACATAAATTTCCAATTTAAAACATAAATGTATGTTGTCTTAGTGAACCATACTTGCCCTGATAATGTTTTACATCCATTTTTAAAAGAGGTAACGTACATGAGAGCAATACTTAGATCAATATCTGGAACATAATATGTGTTCAATAAATATTTGATAAATGAGTGTCTATAAACTTCAAATACTCAAGGTCACATTATATAAACACATTTGTGTCAGAGTTGGGATATAAATGTAAATCTTATGTGTAGTCCTTGTAATTGTAATCTCATATAAGCATAGTTACATTAACGATTAGTAATTTTTTTTCTGCTACTTATGGGAGCATTAAAGATGTCAATGTATTCTAGATATGTGGAAAAATGCTAGAGTTGTCAGTTAGATATGACATGGGTAGCATGATTTTCCTACAATTTTTATTACTAGCCCAAATTCAACAGGAATGACTGAATGATTTGTTTTACCACCAGGTTGGCACAGTTTAGTTCAGTGGATGCTGAGGGTAAGAAACACCTTAGATTCTATGGTAATTAACACAGAATGTTTATTGAACACTGACTCTGTGCCTAGCAGCAGCTTTTAGATTTAAAGAATAGCCACACTCTAGAAAAGATAACTGTTCTCCTGGAAGGCTCAGATTGGCATTCCTATCTTAAGCTACCTGAAAAATAAACATAAATTTGTTGCCTGGAAAATTTTCTCCATTTTAGAGTTGTAAAATTTCCAAGAGTTATTTTAAGAGGCCCTGATGGAAGGTAATCTGTAATAAAAGAAACAAATAAACACAATTCTAAATCATTCTTCCAAGGGACAGAATCAAGGCTGTAACTGCAACAGAAAAAAATGACCATGTGTGAGATAAAGCCTAGGTGATAAGGAAGTGTATCAGTGCTCTGATGAAAGATAACACAGGAAACCCACATCCTATCGTCTCAGCCCACATTTAGTAAATGAAAACCAGAGCAACAAAACAGCTGGCTCTGTTTATAGACTTCAAGCTTGCCAAAACTCAGGGACACTCCCACTCAGGCTCCTGCTAACAACTCATCCCTATCCCTCTCCCTAGACCCATTGCTGGTATCTAAGTTACACCTGAACACCCAGTGATTTTCTCTGAAGAAAGAAATATTCCCACATTTGGTCTGAAGTAATAATATAGATGAGTTAGTATCACACTTAATTTACTTTCAGTTTTCTTCTCTCTTTTATCTAACTCTGGATACTGAGTTTTATTTTCCTTTATAATTAAAATTTTAAAATTTTTATGATTTTTATGTAGTAGGAACTGGACTTTCTGTGTGTCATTTCATTTAATCCATACAATAGCAATATGGATCAATATTACTATCTTCACAACACAAAGAAACTTGCCTAGTGAGTTAAAGTGACATAATCCACGTTACAATGCTAATAAACTTCAGAAAGCAAAGTTAATTCCAGGTCTGGCTGAGTTTATGTATCAGTTTGTACTGCCTACTATAATCATCATCATCATCATCATCATCATAACAACAACAATGATTACTGGGTGAGCATTTTTACTTATTTGTCTATATATCTATGTAACTACTGTACATTGAGAAATGAAGACGGGAAGGAAATGATAAAGAAATCTAATCACAAATATGTATAATATGCCATTTTCCTACCTGTGAGGTCCTTCTCACATTCATTGCTGAGTAATTTCTATTTACACTTAATGAATCAATGCAGATATCACTAGCTCTATTTTCAATAGATGCTCCTCTTTGCTGTACTTTTATTTACTATACTACTTACCATGATTAATTGCCATGTATTATATATTAATTTACATTATAAACTCCCTAAACTATCAACTCCTGGGGAACTGGGACTGTATCTTATCTCTCTCCTCAGCAAGTGGCAAATGCCTTACCTCTTGAGCAAAGAACAAATTATAACTGGTCACAGTTTTCTTGATTTTCTCATACACAGAGATTCTAGTATTTGAGTTTCTCAGATTGGAGATGAACTTACTTATATTTTAGTCATTTTTGCAGATCAGAACTGGCAACCTCTGAGCTGGAAGTAGACTTTAGTGCCCTCCCTCACCTCCTAACACAATCATTGTAATTGAATTTTGAAGGTTTAAGGAGGTTCTAGTAATCTTTGCCATTATAAATGATTGTAGCCCAGTATGCACATCTGTGATACCTTCCTAGCCCCTGTAAGCATTTGAGTCTGTTACTTCTGCTCTAGATATTCCTTCATTAACCTAACTATGAATTTGTATATTATACATCTAATGGGTTAGCCCATTTGGTTTAATGAGAATTTGGATTCAGTCCCAGAATCAGTTATGTTTTATCAGATCCCTGTCCTTTCATTATGTTCCTAAACCATCGGTACTATGAATATATACATTTCTTCAACTCAATTCTATCTTTAATAGGGAAAAATAGTAACAATGACAGAAAAACAAGCAAACAAAAATTAACCAGCAGTATTTACCATATTTGATAGTGATCTCCCTTCTGGTAGAACTGCTATTATACTGCTAGAAATTAACTCTTCCCTGAGTAAATATACCCAAGATTGGATTACCAAATCATATTAATGCTAATGATCAATGTTCCTTAGCAAGGAGTGTACTTCTTAGAGTTCAGTGGGTTTGACCAAGTTTTCTTTGGCTTGATTGTGAGTTACTATTATTAATTAGTGATACTTTTTATGTTTCAAAGAGATTAAATCAATGTGTTCTTTAGTCCAGTGCTCAGTATTCTTGTTTTTGTTGTTGTTCAAAATCTCCAAAGTGTATATGACTCATATATATATAATGCCTTTGATTTTGAAGCATTGACTAATACAATCATTATGATTCATGTCATGAACTATTAAGGAATGATTATTCTGTTTTTTCTCTATCTCCTAGAGAGAGGGCAGGAAGATAAAAATGTACTACTTCTTTGAAAGACTCATGTATAATAGAATAGAATAACACTGAATCTAATTCTTCACTTACAGCTAAGCTTGGAATAATAACAGATCCTTCAGAAGTTCTCATGGGAAGAAATTCTCCTTGAATTATATTTGTTGGGGAAGAGGGAGATTGCAGCGATGAGAGAATTACCCAGTTTTTGTAACTTCTCCTTGGTTATTCTTATTCATTGGTTTATAGTTGAACTGGAAGCACTTAATAATACAGTATTAAAAATTATATATTAAGGTTTAAATAACAATTAGGGAAAGAAGTATTTCATTAAAGGGTTAGCTTTTAAGCATTTACCCAAGCTATTGTCCATGAGAACTGTGATAATAAAAGGTGTTTTTAAATTAACTTTGGAAAATTATGGGATGATTTTAGGAGTGTGATACTTGATGACATCACATATTTATCGTGTGCTTACTAAGTAGGTTACAGTGCTGACCACTCTAGGTCCCACTTGCAATAAAATGGCACTAGTACCAAAAGTGCCCTTTCTTGTTTCAAGTAGTTTATAGTAGTTTACTTTGGATATATATTTCATATGTTTTCTATGTTTAATTAAAATAATGGTCATTTATTGTCTAGTTACAAAAATAGTGTATGAGTTTTGCAGCACAGATTCTTAGTAATAATAATATAGTAGCTCATTTATATAAGTATATATTGTATTTTATTTCTGTGATTCCCCTATTGTTTGATATTTATTTCATCATGAATGTTTCTTTTTGTTAGAATAGATAATGATGTGATGGACATCTACTGAAAGTTTTGGGTCAAAAGGCAAGGCAAGCATATTATAAAAATTTTTGCACGTGGTGGCTAAAGTACATTACAAGTAGATTCTACCAACTTTAATCTTTTTGGAATTCAACTTCTGTTGTTTGTAACTGAAGGAGCTTATTGTTTTTTTTTTAATTTTATTTATTTATTTGAGAGAGAGAGAATGAGAGAGAGCACAAGAGGGAAGAGGGTCAGAGGGAGAAGCAGACTCCCCACTGAGCAGGGAGCCCGATGTGGGACTCGATCCCGGGACTCCAGGATCATGACCTGAGCCGAAGGCAGTTGCTTAACCAACTGAGCCACCCAGGCTCCCAGAGCTTATTGTTTTTTTTTTTAATTTTTTATTGTTATGTTAATCACCATATATTACATCATTTGTTTTGGTGTAGTGTTCCATGATTCATTGTTTGTTCATAACACCCAGTGCTCCATGCAGAATGTGCCCTCTTTAATACCCATCACCAGGCTAACCCATCCCCCAACCCTCCTCCCCTCTAGAACCCTCAGTTTGTTTTTCAGAGTCCATCACCTCTCCTGGTTCGTCTCCCCCTCTGACTTACTCCCCTTCATTCTTCCTCTCCTGCTATCTTCTTCTTTTTCTTTTTTCTTAATATGTTGCGTTATTTGTTTCAGAAGTACAGATCTGTGATTCAACAGTCTTGCACAATTCACAGCGCTCACTGTAGCACCTACCCTCCCCAATGTCTATCACCCAGCCACCCCATCCCTCCCACCCCCGACCACTCCAGCAGAGCTTATTGTTTTTTAATAGTCAGGAAATTAACCCAGAACCATTAGGAAGTTCATCTTTCTATTGGCAATCTGAAATGTCACCTTTATATTAATTTAAATCCTATACTTACTTGAATCTAAATTTTCTATTCTGTTTCATTAATCATCTTGTCTATTCTTGTTCTGGTACCACATTATTTTAATTATTGCAGTTTCAAGCCCAGTTAATATTAAATTAATTACTTCATACATTTAAATCACATTTTCAATTTCTTTTTTTGGTCCAGATCCTTATCCAGATGATGCAGGAGGTCATAAAAGGATATGATAAGGACATGCTTAATTCACACTGGCTATAACACATTCCAAATATAGCAATCTCCGTCTTGAAAATATGTCACCTACTATATTCTAAATGTATGCAGACTACTTTCATAATGCACAGAGATTTTAAATGTTGACAAAACTTTAGTTTATTTCTCGAAGAGAACAAAAAGGGGACGAGTAGTAAAAACCTACGCAAGTTTTCATCTGGTATCTTTTAATTTTGTTGGAAATATAAGGACTGTGTGACATACAGATGAGTAGAGTTGCGGTTGAGTTTTAACTTCCCCACTTGCTAGTGTGTAACTTTGTTTAGTCTTTTTAATCTTATGAGTCTCAACTCCCAGTAAAGTCAGGGATAAGAATAGTTCTTAGATCTTTTTTCAAGTAAGCACTCAAAAAATGTAGATATTATTGTTACTATTATGTGCCTTTGGATTCCCAAGTTGTCACAAACAAGGAGAACATAGGTTAGAGATACGCAACTAGCCTTCTAAATATTTAAGATGGGTTTGGCAATGATAGACTTATACTAGGAGAAAGTCCAAAATCAATCAACAGAAAGAAAATATGGAAAATTTTTGTTTTTTAAGCTTTACGTGTGTTTTCTGCCTTTACAAGATCCATTGTATAAACCACTTCACAAGAATGCAGTTTTAAAATATTTAAGGGTGCATCTCTATGTGTTATAAGAGAAAAAAATTACAGTGTATTAATGGGGAAAGATAATGATTAAGTGTAGAGAGTGACTGTCCCTAAAGTTGAAAGAACAAGAAGCAGACATTTCTGAGAATCTTGATAGGTCATATTTTGACCTAAACGTTTTTAAATTCTTTTGTGCAAATTCTCCAAGCGAGCAGGTATTATGTTTAAAAGAAAGAAAAAAAAAAGGTGAAAAAAGAGGGAGAGAAATAAAAAGGAAAAAAAGAGGAGTGTCTGCTTATTTATTTGCCTGCTGAGCCGGGCTGGCCAGAGTTCCAGAGCAGTCTTCGAGTTGCTATATTGATAGGAGCTGAGGCTTAGCCTCTGCCCTGCTTTGTCAAGGAGACTTCAAATCACAGTCCTCTGAGCTTTGGGATAGTAGAGAAAGCAGCTGAGCATCGTGCTCTGCTTATGGTGTGAAAAATAAACCCTTGGCCAAAGGCACAGGCTGCAAACTTCCAACTAGTCCAGCCCCCAGCTCTGTGGAGCTACTGTCAACTTTGATTAGCTTTTGTGACTCTGAAACTCCTCCATTCTATAAATTGCTCCATCCCCACAGCACCCCTTGCTCCTCCTATTGCTGGCTTCCTTTACTGTGTGATGAGCTGTCACAGCTGGTTGATCAGACTGCTACCCAATCAGCTGTTTCTCTTAGCCAGTCCCCTGACTGACCTTGTACTGTCTTTGCCTTTCCCATCCTTCTGATCCTCCTGCAGCTGAATCTCCTACCCCTGCTGCCTGATCCCACTGCTTGTCTCATCAGCCCAGTAGACAGTTTGATTAGCTGTCCCTTCTCACACTGTCAGCTCTTGCTGCTGCTACCAGCTGTGCTCAGGGCCTTCTAGGATTCACCATCAATTCCTTCTGACCCTCCATTAGTGCTGCTGGCTGATTGACTTTATACCTTTTCTCAGCAGTGCTCTGATCGGCTGTTGTCTCCCTCTGCCATGGTCTTCTGATCAGTCTCCTGACATCTTCCCTTTCGGTCTCCTACAAGATTCTCTTGCTGTTAATTGTACTATTCTGATCCTGTGGCAGGTACTTTTTCACTAGCCTTTCAGGATGGGGTCATCTCAGATGCTACCTTTGACAAGTAATATTTCAGTGCAAAGTTCCACTGCCTACTTCACAGTGTCTCTCAAATCCCAATAACTGGTGTTATGGTCCAACTTTTTGTATTTAGTGAGCTGCATTCTTCCTGGGACAGCCTGACTTCTAGCTTGTTGTGACTAGGTTTTGAGTTGTTTCTTGAGCATCATTTTCCACCTCATTTTCCCTCTGAGTAATACTTCTTTATTATAGTCACAGTTTCAAACTGATAAACTCTTTGGATTCAAATTCCATATTTTTACTATTTACCTGTGTGACCTAAGATAAGTAACTTAACCTCCCTGGTACTTAATTCTTCATCTCTAACATTCCTTCATTTATTTTTTTTCAGCTAATAGCTAATGAGTAACTACTATGGGAAGTCATTGAGTTTAGAGCTGAGGATGCATCTGTGAATAAGACATTCAAGGTCCTTGGATATCTAGAATTTATATTCAAGAGTGAAAGCAACGGACATAAGCAAACAAATAAGAAAAACTCCAAAAGTGGCAAGCAAGAAAATAAAAGAGGGTAATAGAATAGAAAAAAAAAAAAACTAGATAATCAGGAAAGGGATCTTCAGAATGCAGTATTTGAGCTAGTACTGAAGGATGAGAGAAAGGCAGCCATGTAATGATCAGGGGGAATAATGCAATGAGCAGAGAAAACAACAAGTGCAAGACTAAAAAAAAGCTTGGCAAATAGAAGAACATAAAGCCAGTTTGTCTGGAACATGGTGAACAACAGAGATTTGTATGAAGTAAAATCAAAGCTGTAGGCAAGGTCCAGATTTTATCACACAAGGAAAGCCATGCTAGGATGTTGAATTTTATTCTAATTGTAATGGACAGTCATTAGAGGTTTCCTCTTGATCATTGCTGTTAAATGGAAATTTGTGTGTTGATAAAAGTGTTTTATATCTGTGCTGATACAGTAACCACTCGTCATATATGGCCACTGGGCATTCAAAATGGAACCAATGTGCCTAAGGAACTGGATATTTTATTATTATCTCTTAAAGATTTTTGTTTATTTACTTTAGAAAGAGAATGTGTGAAAGAGTGGGGGTGGGAGCAGAGGGAGAGGGAGAGAGAGAATCTCAAGCAGACTCCCTGCTAAGTGCAGAGCCCACCACGGGGCTCCATCCCAGGACCCTGGGATCACCACCTGAGCTGAAGTCAAGAGTCATACACTTAACCAATTGAGCCACCCAGGCACCCTGATATTTTATTATTTTTAATTTTAATTATTTTAAATGTAAATGGCCACACGTGGCTAGATATAATGGGTGCTATAGACAGATGAGGGTTGGCTTAGATGAAGAATTTTCTAATCTGTACCTCGGATCTCTTTTGGCCCATGCAGGACCCACCTCACAGGAGCAAGGAGTCTAACAGAGTTGGGCTTGTAGTCCCCTTATCTTCTTGTTAAATAATATAAACTGCTTTTATCTGCTCTTTCAAGAAATTACTTTTGGGTCTTTCAAGAAATTGCATTTGGAAAAGGATAGGCTGCTTAAAAAATGTAGAAATCATTCAATACTAGATTAACAACACCACTGAAGTCAAAGCAGATGAATTTAAATGCTAGCTATACCACTTGCTGACTGGTTGCTATGGTCTGAATATGTATCTCCAAAATTCATATGTTGAAATCACCCTCAGGGTGATAGTATTAGGCATTGGGGTTTGGGGCAGGTTATTAGGTCATGAGGGTGGGGCCCTTATGATCGGAATTACTATTCTTTATAAAAGAGATCCCAGAGACCTAGCTTGTCCTTTTCACCACTTGTGGACACAATGAAGAGACACCATCTATGAATCAAGCCTTCACTAGACATTAAATCTGCCATTGCCTTCATCTGTGGCTTCCCAGCTTCTAGAACTATGAGAAACATACTCCTGTTGTTTATCATCCATCTAGTCTCTGATATTTTACTGTAGCAGTCTAGACAGACTGAGACATAGGTAGAAGACAAAACACTACCTTAGTTTCCTTCCCTGTAAAGGGAGATACAAAAAATAACATCAACTTTATAGGTCATTATGTTGATTAAGTGAGATAAGACAAGTAGAGTATTTCGCAGAGTGCTAAACTCATAGCGTACACTCAGTAAATATATATACACATATATTTTATATATATGTATATATAATATATATATTTAAGTATAATTGGTATGCGATGTTATATTAGTTTCAGGTATACAACACAGTGATGCAACTTCTGTACACGTTATGCTACCATCTCAGATGGTAACTACACTTGTGGTAAAAAGAACTCAGTAAATACTAACCTCTACAATTACTGTTGATTTGAGGTTGACTTGATCCAGAATAGTTGTGCTTCTTCTCTTCTAACTGGGAAGTCATCTAGCTTGACAGTCTGAATATTTTAAAGGCCTTATTCAAGGTCACTCAACTATGAAGGATGTAAGCTGAGATTTGAACCTGGGTTGCTATGACTCTAGAGTTATTGATACTAACCACTGGACATTCATATGGGTTCTATGAAGTTATCTTGTGGACATGTTCTTTAAATCAATAAAAATTTAATCTAGTAAATGCATATGGCAAAGGAAGCATTGTGAGTGGTTATTATGAGAAGTTACTCATAATTACAGTCTATTGGTGTTTAATTAAACCTCTTGCAGATGGATCAAAAAAACTATTTGTTATTCTATTCGAAAATGTAGCCCCAAAATTCTCAGTTCAAGCTATGACAGTTAAGATGTGGGCCTCTTTAGACAATTCTGATATTTACTTCTCACTAAGATTCCCTGCTGCTCTTGTCAGTTAGATGAATAGCTTCTAAGGGCATTCATTTTTGAAATCACACCATATCTTTATCATGTAAATGCTGTTATTATTTATTTTTATAATAAAAATTAATACTTTGAAAGGTTATTTAATCTGTTTAAGGTCATATAGCTAGGAAGTATTTGAGCTAGGATTTGAATACAGTGACTGCCTGGTACAACAGACCCTGGAATCCAAGAGAAGAGTTAATGTCTTACTCTACACAATGGGAACATTTATTCCATCCACATGAGTGGTTGGGATGATTCAATGGAATCATATGGTTAAACCCTTTCTGGTTTGTTTGGATTGCATTTTTAAATTGTATAGAAGTTACCTTTTCTCAAGAAATCATTGGATAATTGCAAGTACACAAAGCAAAGAGGAAGGGACAAAACCAAAGTCATCTCTAAAGCTGATGGAATAGGCAAGCTACCCTGTGTGTCAAATGTCTTGAATTCTGAGCTTGTTTAACAAGAGTATACAAGCTTCTTGTGTGGTTTGTAAAGAACTAGTGAACTCAGGAAATAAAACATTTACACTACCATTCTCAGTTGCTAACAGAAACTAGGTTGAGCTTTTACAACTTAAACAGTTGCACTGATGCTATTAATGAATTATTGTGAAGAAAGCTATAAAATCTTAACAATTTCAGCTTATATAACATCCAAAATATCTAGCTTTAGTTGGGTTTCTGCTAACAAAAAAGGGAACTGATAATATTCTGAGCCTGAAAGCAAAATGAACATGCTTAAACAAAGATTATTGATCAGTATTTATTCTATGAATATTTATGGGAACCCCTATTCCACAAACATTACTGTTAGGTCCTTGAGATGCAGAGCAGGTCAGGTGAAGTTTCTGCCTTCATGCAACTTATATTCCCATAGGGCAGATGATAATAAACCAAAAAAAATCTATTATTAATAAATAGCAATGATTAGTTCTAGGAAGAGAACTATAATATTGTGAAATGGTTATGTGGTGGGGTGATTTTAAACAAAGTAGTCAGAGAGATTCTCCCTTGGATCAAGATTAAATGAAGTGAGGGAGTTGCTGTGGAAATTTCTGGGAGAGGATCAGTCAAGGCAAAGGGAAGCCAGAGAGTGAAGAGTTCTGAGGAGGAATGAACTTGGTGCTTTGAGTGAAAAAAGGCCAGTGTTCCTGGAACCAAGTGAGCTGGGTGAAAAAGACAAGGTTGGGGAAATAGATGTTTTTGTAAACCACAGTTGAAACTTCGCTGTTCTATTGGAGGGTTAGGAATAAGAGGGGTGACATAATCTGATTCACTGCCAAAAACATTATTTTGTTGCTGAATGGTAAATAACTGTATGGGGGCAAGTGTGGGAGGAAGGAAACTAGTTAGAAGGTTATTATATTTTCATATTATATCTTTCCTAAAAATGAAGATGGCATGGACTAGAGGGGAGGTGCGAGAGTGATGAGAAATGGTCGCATTTGGGATATATTCTGAAAGAAGAGACCATAGAGCTTGCTGATGGATTATATGTGGTTGTGAAGGAAGGAGGAATCTAGAAAGTGTTCACTAAGTAATAAATCAAATGAAAACTTGCTGAAGAGACCTTTTCAAGGTTTAGTACAAGTACTAGACACAGAGTACAGTGTCTGGCTCATATTAAATTTCCAGTAAATGGTAAGGGTTATTTTTATTATCATTGCTCCATAAGCATATATTAAGCTCTAAATAGGGGAATGTATCAGATAGTATTCTTGGTTCTATAATAAATATAAATATTAAAAAGACAACAATGATTAGTAATTCCCTCTTGTTTTTGCTTTCCTGGTAATTTACATTTTAGCAAACTTACATCTCTTACCTGTTCCCCTTTTGATCTTCATTTTATCCTTGGCTTATTTCTCAATTCATCATGTTTATTATTTCTGCTCTGTTCACTCACTTTTATTCCTTATGGAAGCTTAAGTCTATCTGAAGTTCTCTGCTACACTTACTATTCTTTCAACCAATTTGACATATGAATGATGTTACATAAATTCTGTAAAATATTATGCATCATTTAAAAGAATAAAGTAGATTAACATGGACTAATGTCAATAGATTTTCCAAGTTAAAAAAGGGAAGTTAGAGAAAAAAATGTAGTATGGATATGAGTAATATAAAACAATATTAGTCCTATGGCTAAAAAATAGGCTAGATAATGCTTTAGAAATCAACAACCTCAAAATCT
Organism: Eumetopias jubatus; assembly: GCF_037043125.1. Lineage (NCBI taxonomy): Eukaryota > Metazoa > Chordata > Mammalia > Carnivora > Otariidae > Eumetopias > Eumetopias jubatus. The sequence goes on from NW_028274811.1 coordinate 101,689,928, forward strand.
CAATAGATGAAAACAGCAGTTTAGTTTTCTCTCATGCTTCAGGTCCATCAAAGAGTTGAGGGGAACTCTAAGTACTATTTTCCTCACTACAGGACCCAGGGCATTGAGGACTAGGGTTAAAGGAACTGTTCACTTTTCAACTGTATACTTTTGGTTACTATGCCATTTAACAAGGAATATATATTTTGTTCAGGAACTACTTGGTAATTAAAAAGAATATTTTCCCAAACATTCAACAAAGATTAAATACAAAAGTTATATGAAGATTTAAATTAAGATATTTTTTCTTCTTTATATTTTCTTAATTAAAAATAATATTTTAGGGGATAATCCAACACTTTTGCATTATGCTGAATATGTGTGGTACACTGAATGTTTATGAGGCCTGTTTTTTCTCTGAAGAGTGTTGCCCTCTCATTGAATTTTTGGGGAAGAAGTTTGATTGTCTTAGTTTTCACGGAAATGTCCCTGAGAAAGAAGTAAAAACTTAGAGGGTTTTTTTTTTTGTTGTTGTTGTTGTTTTCTTTTTCTTTTCTTTTTTTTTTTAATAGTATCTAGCAAAACTTACTCCATGTCATCTACAAAAAGGGGCCCTATTGCAGCAAAAGCTATTATCTATAAAGATGAGAGGAATTCTTTTCTTGTCCTTCCTGTTGGTAAACTCTGTGAAATCTGGAAATCACTAATGACCAGAATCTTTGCAGACATTACTGGATGTCCAGAGGTACCTGGAAAACATAAGAACTCTTAGATGGACCGTTTATTTTTGAGGGAACTCTGAAATCTCCATTGAAATGGACCTAGAAGTACCATGGCGTAAACAACATCACTGCGATTTTCAGTCTTTATCCACTTTTTTCCCTAAGTAATCCCAGGCAGGCTGGTAAAGACAAGAACTTTTATCTTATTCAGTACTTTTAATTCCCTCTTCTGTCTCTCCCCCTCCTCCCCCTCCTCCTCCTCCTCCTCCCCCTCCTCCTCCTCCTCCTCCTCCTCCTTCTTCTTCTTTTCTGTTACTTGACTACAATCTTGGTTGCCACTCTCTATTAACCTTTTAAGGGAAGAAAGGTAATAATTATTGTCTCTAAACTCTATTCTCATATTCAAGAAATGGTATTCACTTGTTAATTATTTATTGGTGATTTTTTAAACTTGCAAATGTGTACTATTTAACAAATAAAAGAGAATTTCATTCCACGTTCAGGGATAGAAATCCTTTTTTTAACAGCTACCTTTCTTCATTTAACCCAGAAATCGGATTTATCATTGATTTTCAGCAAGTTATAGGACTAGATCAATTAATATTTCAAGGCAAATGTATAAAACTCTGTGTGCTGCACAATGCTAAGCTAGGTTCTAGGGACACAGGATCAACAAGATGGGTTTTCTATGTTTGGAGTAACATTTGAGTAGGGACATACAGATAAATAAACTAAATGAACTAAATGTAAAAACATGTAGTAAATTTTAAAATAAAATAGGGTGTAATGGAAGCATCAAAGCGAAAACATCTTCACAGTTCAGGTAAGCCTTCTTACATACATGTATCTAGAACTGGGTGTTACAGGACTAGCAGATTTTAGACAGCATCGTAAAGAATTATTGGACAGTTATCCTAAGTCTTGATGTGTAATTATCTTTCCCACATCCACCCACAGAAAAACAAACATTCAGTACCGTTCTGACATTTTTATCATAAAAATGATCATCAGTTATTTCACATCTATCTTGTTGTTTTCTTTGACTCTTACTCCTGAATTATATGTTAGAAACTACCCAGTGTGAAAGAGCCTGCAAGAAGTCTAGCTTACATTTATCTTCCAAATTCTACTGGAGTTTAGAAAATGTCTTTTTGAAGCTTGAAACAATTTCAGAGGGACCAGGCAGAAGCAGCTGCTTCACACTTGATTCATTGTCATCACAAGTTCATTATTAACTCCAGCACACTGCCCATCACAGAAAGTAGGTCAAAGATTGCATTCTACAAGGGGATGTGGAGATAAAACTGCTAAATTTCTAAAAGAGAGGGGCAAGCTACTCATCTTTCCTTTAGTCAAGGCTTTTATATGATAACAATTATTTGAAGTTTCAAATAGGTTTCAAAATTCTGTCATAAGTGACTCAAAAGCATTGAATTAGGCAAAGACATCGGGGAAGTATTGCTTTCCACTCATTATTGCATCCTTTTCTTTATCAATTAATTCAACAAATATTTATTGATGACCTATGTATTGATTGATGTAGGAAAGACATTAGGGTTTGAAACTGACAGCCAAGAAAGAATTCTTGAGACGTCGTTGGTGCAAAAAGGTGATTTTATTAAAGCACGTGGACAGGACCCGTGGGCAGAGAGAGCCGCACTGGGGTCCTGAGGAGTGGCCCATTATATACTTTCAAGTTGGGAGGGGGTTAGGGATAGTATAAGTCTCTAAGGAAGTTTGGAAGCAGGGTTTCCAGGAGCTTGAGTGGGTTAGCTATTTGGGAAAAAGTCATTTATTACTGTCTAACAGAACCTAGTCATGAGAACCTTCAGATGTATATTGGTGGGCCATATGCTTGGGGGATGATTTCCAACACATATCTTGGGGGGTTTAGGGATAAAGGAAGTTTCCAGAGGAATTTTTATACATTAAAGTAGATTTACAGGATCCTGGGCGGGTGGGGGGGGGGGGGCCTTGGGCTAGGATTGCCTTTTGCCCTTAACAAAGTATTAACACTAAAGCAGTTGAGTCCCTAGAAGAATGTCATCTACCTGTTTCAAGGACTTGTCAGTGGGCTCTAGGTAGTAAGGAAATTTAATAATTTTTCTTCTGCCTTTGTTTCCCACATCATTGATTGCCGATATCTGGCCTAGATCAAGGGAATAAAGCATTGAACAATCGAGGCAAATCCCAGTTCTTAGGGGATCTATATTTTAGTCATTGAAAATGATAATAAACACACTAAATGAATAGATAAATGAATGGCATAACTTCAAAGGTTATTATGAAATGTCTTATGTATAGAATGGAAGAAAAGTTTTCTTACTGTCATGTGTAAGTATAGTGAATACTTGCTTTTAAAAAAATCTGTATTCACCCCCTTCTTCTTATTGAAGATGAATTCTACATTTCAGGTAGCTTGAGTGAGAGGTTATACTGCATGTTCTAAAACTGAAGCTTCAGCAGTCAGATCCTCCCTCTCTCCAACTTGAGACCCAGGTCACAGCTTAGATTTAACTTAGGTTTGAGTTAAGTTAGCTAATTGCATACCCCTATCTAGAATTTTTTTTTTGTTTAAATTCAATTAGCCTATCTAGAATTTTTAATGTTGATTAAATGATGTGGTAAGATACTTTTAGGAGTCATTCAACTGCATCAGTTACAGCAGTGGTACCTGAACTTTTCCTTTTAAAAAGAGAAAGTCTATGTTTTCAGTAGCTGTCTACCCTAACATGTGTCTTTGTTTTGCTAAGCCTGGGTCTCTAAACTCCCAATGCTCTACAAACTCATAGTGTTGTTTAAATAGATATTCATTCATTTGCCTGCAGCTGCCAGAGTTGGTTTCTGTTACTTGTCAGTAAATGTCTCAAAGTACTAGGTCAGCTACTCTTACCATTTAAAGTGTACCTCTTATACAAATAGACTTCTGATGCTCTGATGATTGGAATTACCTCCTGCTGTATTTCATATACTTGTCTCTCCCTTGAAAGCCCAGATATTTGATCCAAAGCACTTTTGCCATCTCTAAGAACTTAGTTACTAAGAAAGATAATTTACATAACAGGGAGTTTTGGCGTGGGATCTTGGAGACATATTTCATTTCCCTAAAAGGTCATGATGTAGTAATGCCATGCTCTTCTTTCTATGATCTGTAGTTAAGAAAATAGACATTTTGTGGATTTGTCTGAGAAGTAACTAGGTTATTTCTACATCTTCAGTTTTTAAACTATTTGTGATGGAACTACACATATGGGTGAACAAAAATATATTTTGACAATTTCTTAGTATTATCATAGCACTTATCATTTTGGATTTTATATTACATTATGTCATATAGTACCAGTATTTATAATATGCTTTATAACATATAGTATTTTATGATTAATTTACACATGTATTATTTAGTATAAACATATGAAGCTATTCTATATTAACATTATAGTCTAAGCCTGTAAGGATTGTCACTATTAAATAGTTGTGTTCTGTAGACATTAGAGCCTTTAGCGTTTAGTTCATCATATGTAGTTAGTAAGCAATTATTGAATACCTCACTTGTATTGATATACTTATGTGTATATGATGAATTTCCCTTGTAGTCCTTGCCTATAATTTGTGTGCTCTAGAAAGAATACAAAAATGAAATAGAAGGCATAGGCAATAAATACCCTTGAAGAATTTAAGTGTTTTTCAGTTACTTGAAAATCACAGCAGGTCATGTTTCAGAAAAAAGAGAACATCTTGCATATGAACATATGAAATGTGTATGCATATGTGTATGTGTGTGTATATATATATGCACACACACATAATTACATACATATAATGTATATACATATATACACTCATTGATTTTAAATAGTATAATTTAAAAAAATTTATGTTGCTTTCTGGACCAGCAATCTTTACAATGTAAAATGTTTTTTGACCTTTTATAAAATAATTGCAATACCATGATACATATTTTATTTTGAAATACTGCAAAAGTCATTTCCTTTTTGACATTTGCAAGAAGGGGACAGTTCTAGAAACAAAGGGATTTTACAAGATGAAGTAGAAAATCAATAGAGAACTTGTTCTTTTAACTGGAAGGCTTAGCTTTTATTTCTTGATTCCTACTCAATTCCTTTGTACACAAGGGGAAAAAAATCACAAATTGAAGATGGATGGTTCATTGGCAGTGAAATGTAGCTTTTGTGATTTTTGATAAATAAGAAAGGAAAATTATCTTGGAGGATCTCATCCACTATGTTGGAACAATTATTCTTGAGACTACGGTGAAATGGAAGGTTGTGGGATGGGATACAACTGATATACTCTATTGGGTTTATTTTGATTGAAACCCAAAGTACCAAATAATTGTTGATCTTTGACTTGTTTGTGATTTAGAAACAATAACAAATAAAGAATGCTTATGAGTAACTTATTAAACAGGGATGGCACTTGCCAAATCCAATGAATGTCAAATACAATTCAGTTCTGCTCTATCAATAGCCTACCATGGATAAAACAATGTTTACTCTGGGAATAGACCATTTGAATCACCAGTTGATTGTGAAATATTCCATTGACTTTGGCAAATAGGAAACGTGAATATTATAATTTTATTTTTGGTGCAGGGGATTTAGGATCTTCATTATGTTTTACTTTAATTGGTTTTAGCTCAGTGGCTTGTGCTTGAAAGCACAAAGCTCTGAACAAACATTTTTTCAGTGAATTAATGAATGCATATTGACATCAGTTCCTATTTTCTGAGGACATATAAAGAGGAGCTATAGGTAAAGGGAAAGCAGTATTCCCAGAGTAGATGGAGACTATGGAAAAGTTACCCTGGTAAAGTGAGATGGTAAAAAATATAGCATGCAACTTGATAGATACATTCTTGAATTCTTGAATAGATTATCTGAGCAAAATATGATTTTTAGTTTTACCATTGGATTCTCTCCTAGGGCAGGTCTAGGCTTTGTATGTTTTATAGAACTAAGGTTAAGAAAAGCTGTGTTTGCATTCTGGCTCTACTCTGACCTTCCCATGTGACACAAGACCTGACCTTAAACTCTCTTATTCTCAGTAATATTCTAAGACCTGTTGGATGGAGGGAAACATTAAAAATGGTATTTATCAAAAAAAATGGTATTTATCAAAGGGGTCAGGATTCAGGATAGTAAAGTCAGCCCCAGCACATATTGAAAATCTTTTAAAATGAAGTTACTTCCAAGGGAGTGCCGTGCATATACTAAGCAAATAATCTCAAAGTATCCTTTTAGCAACAGAAATATATAGGACAGGCCAGACCTTGCTTGTAAGGGAAAACATTGGAGGGATATACATTCATGATTCTTTTCTCAAGAGTAAAGTATTCTATGTCCAAGAGTCCTGTAATCAAGGTACTGTATTCTGGTAATGTTCTTTTTCATAAAATAATAACCAGTGGACAATATCACCACATATAGTCTTCTCTGAAGGCAAAACCAAAGATATCCAAAGCTTTAGAATGTTACAAGGTACTATATACTGTATATATGGAAATATTTACATATAATTTGCATTTTAATATTTTTCTCATTCATCCTAGATCATTTTCAGTAAGCATGCATGCCAATAGGACTGTATTTGTTTATGGCTGTCCAGTATCTACTGATGGTACTGGTACCATAGTAATTGCTCAATATTTTGAATATCATTTCTACTTCCTTCCATCCATGCATTAGTGCTATACTTGTTTGTTGATGGTTTACTTTGTGCAAGCAGTATAATTGGTGCTGGACTTATAGTGGTTGAAAAAATAGATACCGGATATAATCCTAGCTTTTATGGAGATCACAGTAGGTTGGGCCGAGAGCTATTCAAAAGACTTTGCATTCATTAGCTTTTTTAGCCTTCACAACCCCTCTGTAATGTCAGTGCAGCGATTTACTTCAATTTACTACTGAGGATACTGAGGCATTTACCCAAGGTCATACTAGTTTCTATTTATTAAAGACTTGCCTATTGAAAATACCTTAAATAGGTTGTTAAAATTACTTCCTATATTATAATAATCTGATAACCCATGTTGAATTTAGAAACCTTATGAACTTGGGGTGCCTAGGTGGCTCAGTTGGTTGAGCCTCTGACTCCTGATTTCTGTTCAGGTCATGATCTTGGGGACATGGGATTGAGACCCTCTGGGCTCCCTGCTCAGCAAGGAGTCTGGGATTCTCTCTCTCCCTCTCCCTCTGTCCTTCCCCCTGCTCGTGCACACACACACACTCTCTCTTTCTCTCTCTCTCTCGCTCTCTGTCAAATAAATAAATCTTTGAGGGGAAAAAAAAAAAAGGAATCTATGGATTCAAAATCCAAGTCTTACCCCCAGTGATTTATTTTAGGAAGTTCCAGTAACCCAGTGTTGTTGATCTTTGCACATGGATGAAAAAGGGTCTGCACCGCTAAATGATGCCCATGTATCTAGTTTCTCTCTCTTGAACTCAGGTCTCTTTCATTGTGCTGACTCATTCCCAGAGAGGGTCTCTTCCCCATGATCACATGTCAGACAGAGGTACCAGAGCCAAAATCTTTCCAATGTCCATTCTGGAGCAAAAAACTGGTGTCTTTTCTGGTATTCTTAGCACAGTGCCTAGGATTTAACCTGCCTTTTTTTAAACTGTCCTGATTTGAACTGGCATGTTCTTATCCTGCTTCGTGTGAATTGAAAGTGTGTTCATGTGGGAGGAGCATTCCCAACAAAAACTGAGGATGTTTGTAGAAGCAGAATACCTTCTTCATAGGCAAACATAAATGAACACCATACCCATAGTGTATCTGAGGTTCATTTGCTTTCCATTTGACCTCATTCCCCTTCCAAACAAGTCCACTCTGGAAGTCTATACTGGCTCTTGATACTCAGGAGTGACCAAATCAGAGCAGTAGAGAGAGAAGACACACTTGAACTTCAGACCATATGAAGTTGTAGTCAAATGCACCGTTACTTTAAGTAATTGTCAAGGTATTTAAGTCAGACCTGAAGCTTCCTGCCCATCCCCTCTCAGCAGTGGTGAAGTACAACTGCCCTGACTTCTTGCTCCCAGAGGATTCTCTCTGTCAGTCTGAGTCTGCTCTCACTAGGCCTCTGCAGGCTTAAAAGGCCAGAGAATTAACGTTCAGCCAGCAATCCCCTGGTGGGATGAGCCTGAGATACGTGTGCCTCCCTGACCCCCAGCTTCATCCCAGCAGGGCTAAGATCCAGTTAGTTGACATGAGAATGTACGCTTTGTAGGCTGTCTTCCCTTCTCTGTCTCACTTCCCTGCTCCTCTCTTAATGCCTTTCAGGGTCACCTCCCAGATTAACTGCTTGTCCTCACACTATCATCTTGGGATCTGAAAATGATTACATAGTGGTCACAAAGGACCTAGGTTTTTAAATATATTTTGCAAAATAACTACCTTCCATTGTCATAATCTTTTTTTAAGTATAAAAAAGTAAGGAGGAGAGAAATTCATAATTCCCAGGAATCTTCACATATTTTTATAATTAATGCAAATTAATTATAAAATTGTTTATAATTATAAAATTATATAATTATTACCTTTATTCTGTATTCTATAGATAGAAAATTTAAATAGTATAATCACATAAAAATTTCAAGATTGAGTTTTTAATCCTATCTTCTCCTCACAGTTAATTACTTTGATTTCTCTTACGAAAAGGAGAATATAATGAGGGGGGAGAAAAAGAGGGAGAATGAGAGGGAAATCACAAAGATTTTGATGTACAGCTGAGTACTATAAATAAGTTAAATAAGTTTCTTTAAACTCTGCTGCAAAAAATAATTCTCTCCCTGAATAATTTTTTTAAATTTTTTTATTGTTATGTTAATCACCATACATTAAATCATTGGTTTTGGATGTAGTGTTCCATGATTCATTGTTTGTGCATAACACCCAGTGCTCCACGCAGAATGTGCCCTCTTTGATACCCATCACCAGGCTAACCCATCCCCCCACCCTCATCCCCTCTAGAACCCTCAGTTTGTTTTTCAGAGTCCGTCGTCTCTCATGGTTGGTCTCCCCCTCCGATTTCCCCCCTTCATTCTTCCCCTCCTGCTATCTTCTTTTTTTTTCCTTAACATATATTGCATTATTTGTTTCAAAGGTACAGAACTGTGATTCAACAGTCTTGCAAAATTCACAGCACTCACCATAGCACATACCCTCCCCAGTGTCTATCACCCAGCCACCCCATCCCTCCCACCCCCCCACCACTCCAGCAACCCTCAGTTTGTTTCCTGAGGTTAAGAATTCCTCATATCACTGAGGTCATATGATACATGTCTTTCTCTGATTGACTTATTTCACTCAGCATAACAACCCCCAGTTCCATCCACGTTGTTGCAAATGGCAAGATCTCATTCCTTTTGATAGCTGCATAATATTCCATTGTGTATATATACCACTTCTTCTTTATCCATCCACTCATCTGTCGATGGACATCTTGGCTCTTTCCATAGTTTGGCTATTGTGGACATTGCTGCTATAAACATTGGGGTACACGTACCCCTTCAGATCCCTACATTTGTATCTTTGTGGTAAATACCCAGTAGTGCAATTGCTGGATCATATGGTAGCTCTATTTTCAACTGTTTGAGGAACCTCCATACTGTTTTCCAGAGTGGTTGCACCAACTTGCATTCCTACCAACAGTGTGGGAGGGTTCCCCTTTCTCCACATCCCCGCCAACATCTGTTGTTTCCTGCCTTGTTAATTCTAGCCATTCTGACTGGTGTGAGATGGTATCTCATTGAGGTTTGGATTTGGATTTCCCTGATGCCGAGCGATGTTGAGCACTTTTTCATGTGTCTGTTGGCCATTTGGATGTCTTCTTTGGAAAAATGTCTGTTCATGTCATCTGCCCATTTCTTGATTGGATTATTTGTTCTTTGGGTGTTGAGTTTGATAAGTTCTTTAGAGATTTTGGATACTAGCCCTTTATCTGATATGTCATTTGCAAATATTTTCTCCCATTCTGTTGGTTGTCTTTTGATTTTGTAGACAGTTTCTTTTGCTATGCAAAAGCATTTTATCTTCATGAAATCCCAATAGTTCATTTTTGCCCTTGCTTCCCTTGCCTTTGGCGATGTTTCTAGGAAGAAGTTGCTGTGGCTGAGGTCGAAGAGGTTGCTGCCGTGTTCTCCTTTAGGATTTTGATGGACTCCTGTCTCACGTTTAGGTCTTTCAACCATTTGGAGTCTATTTTTGTGTGTGGTGTAAGGAAATGGTCCAGTTTCATTCTTCTGCATGTGGTTGTCCAATTTTCCCAACACCATTTGTTGAAGAGACTTTTTTCCATTGGACATTCTTTCCTGCTTTGTCAAAGATGAGTTGACCGTAGAGTTGAGGGTCCATTTCTGGGCTCTCTATTCTGTTCCATTGATCTTTGAGTCTGTTTTTGTGCCAGTCATACTATCTTGATGATGACAGCTTTGTAATAGAGCTGGAAGTCCAGAATTGTGATGCTGCCAGCTTTGCTTTACTTTTTCAACGTTCCTCTGGCTATTCGGGGTCCCTTCTCGTTCCATAAAAGTTTTAGGATTATTTGTTCCATTTCTTTGAAAAGAGTGGATGGTATTTTGGTGGAGATTGCATTGAATGTGTAGATTGCTCTAGGTAGCATGGACATCTTCACAATGTTTGTTCTTCCAATCCATGAGCATGGAACGTTTTTCCATTTCTTTGTGTCTTCCTCAATTTCTTTCATGAGTATTTTATAGTTTTCTGAGTAAAGATCCTTTGCCATTTTGGTTAGATTTATTCCTAGGTATCTTATGGTTTTGGGTGCGATTGTAAATGGGATCGACTCCTTATTTTGTCTCTCTTCTGTCTTGTTGTTGGTGTATAGGAATGCCACTGATTTCTGTGCATTGATTTTATATCCTGCCACTTTACTGAATTCCTGTATGAGTTCTAGCAGGTTTGGGGTGGAGTCTTTTGGGTTTTCCACATAAAGTATCATATCATCTGCAGAGTGAGAATTTGACTTCCTCTTTGCCGATTTGGATGCCTTTGATTTCTTTTTGTTGTCTGATTGCTGTGGCTAGGACTTCTAATACTATGTTGAATAGCAGTAGTGAGAGTGGACATCCCTGCCGCATTCCTGACATTAGGGGGAAAGTTCTCAGCTGTTCCCCATTGAGAATGATATTCACTGTAGGTTTTTCATAGATGGCTTTTATGATATTGAGGTATGTACTTTCTATCCCTATACTCTAAAGAGTTTGGATCAAGAAAGGATGCTGTACTTTGTCAAATGCTTTTTCTGCATCTATTGAGAGGATCATATGATTCTTGTTCTTTCTTTTGTGAATGTATTGTATCACGTTGATGATTTGTGGATGTTGAACCAACCTTGCAGCCCAGGGATAAATCCCACTTGGTCATGGTGAATAATCCTTTTAATTTACTGTTGGATCCTATTGGCTAGTATTTTGGTGAGAATTTTGGCATCCATGTTCATCAAGGATATTGGTCTGTAATTCTCCTTTTTGATGGGGTCTTTGTCTGCCTTTGGGATCAAGGTATGGTGGCCTCATAAAATGAGTTTGGAACTTTTCCTTACATTTCTATTTTTGGAACAGTTTCAGGAGTATAGGTATTAATTCTTCTTTAAATGTTTGGTAGAATTCCCCTGGGAAGCCATCTGGCCCTGGGCTTTTGTTTGTTAGGAGATTTTTGATAACTGCTTCAATTTCCTTAGTGGTTATAGGTCTGTTTAGGTTTTCTATTTCTTCCTGGTTCAATTTTGGTAGTTGATCCATCTCTAGGAATGCATCCATTTCTTCCAGGTTATCTAATTTGCTGGCATAGAGTTGCTCATAATATGTTCTTATAATTGTATGTCTTTGGTGTTGGTTGTGATCTCTCCTCTTTCATTCATGATTTTGATGATTTGGGTCATTTCTCTTTTCTTTTTGATAAGTCTGGCCAGGGGTTTATCAATCTTGTTAATTCTTTCAAAGAACCAGCTCCTAGTTTCGTTGATCTGTTCTACTGTTCTTTGGTTTTAGTTCATTGATTTCTGCTCTGATCTTTATTATTTCTCTTCTCCTGCTGGGTTTAGGCTTTATTTGCTGTTTTTTCTCCAGCTCCTTTAGATGTAGGGTTAGGTTGTGTATTTGAGACCTTTCTTGTTTCTTGAGAAAGGCTTGTATTGCTATATACTTTCCTCTCAGGACTGCCTTTGCTGTATCCCAAAGATTTTGAACAGTTGTGTTTTCATTTTCATTGGTTTCCATGAATTTTTTTAATTCTTTAATTTCCTGGTTGACCCATTCATTCTTTAGTAGGATGCTCTTTAGCTTCCATGTATTTGAGTTCTTTCCAACTTTCCTCTTGTGATTGAGTTCTAGTTTCAAAGCATTGTGGTCTGAAAATATGCAGGGAATGATCCCAATCTTTTGGTACCGGTTGAGACCTGATTTGTGACCTAGGATGTGATCAATTCTGGAGAACGTTCCATGGGCACTAGAGAAGAATGTGTATTCTGTTGCTTTGAGATGGAATGTTCTGAATACGTCTGTGAAGTCCATTTGGTCTAGTGTGTCGTTTCAAGTCTTTATTTCCTTGTTGATCTTTTGCTTAGATGATCTGTCCATTTCAGTCAGGGGGGTGTTAAAGTCCCCCACGATTACTGTATTGTTGTCGATGTGTTTCTTTGCTTTTGTTATTAATTGCCTTATATAATTGGCTGCTCCCACGTTAGGGGCATAGATATTTACAATTGTTAGATCTTCTTGCTGGATAGACCCTTTAAGTAGTATATAGTGTCCTTCCTCATCTCTTATTACAGTCTTTGTTTTAAAATCTAATTTGTCTGATATAAGGATTGCCACCCCAGCTTTCTTTTGGTGTCCATTAGCATGGTAAATGGTTTTCCACCCCCTCACTTTCAATGTGGGGGTGTCTTTGGGTCTGAAATGAGTCTCTTGCAGACAGCATATTGATGGGTCTTGTTTTTAATCCATTCTGATAGCCTATGTATTTTGATTGGGGCATTTAGCCCATTTACATTCAGGGTAACTATTGAAGGATATGGATTTAGTGCCCTTGTATTGCCTGTAAGGTGACTGTTACTGTATATTGTCTGTATTCCTTTCTGGTCTATGCTGCTTTTAGGCTCTCTCTTTGCTTAGAGGACCCCTTTCAATATTTCTTGGAGGGTTGGTTTCATGTTTGCAAATTCCTTTAGTTTTTGTTTGTCCCGGAAGATTTTTCTCTCTCCTTCAATTTTCAATGACAGCCTAGCTGAATATAGTATCTTGGCTGCATATTTTTCTCGTTTAGTGCTCTGAAGATATCATGCCAGTCCTTTCTGGCCTGCCAGGTCTCTGTGGATAGGTCTGTTGCCAATCTAATGTTTCTACCATTGTAGGTTACATATCTCTTCTCCCGAGCTGCTTTCAAGATTTTCTCTTTGTCTCTGAGACTCGTAATTTTTACTATTAGATGTTGGGGTGTTGACCTATTTTTATTGATTTTGAGAGGGGTTCTCTGTGCCTCCTGGATTTTGATACCTGTTTCCTTCCCCACATTAGGGAAGTTCTCTGCTATGATTTGCTCCAGTATACTTTCTGCCCCTCTCTCTCTTTCTTCTTCTGGGATCCCAATTATTCTAATGTTGTTTCATCTTATCGTATCGCTTATCTCTCAAATTCTGCCCTCGTGATCCAGTAGTTGTTTATCTCTCTTTTTCTCAGCTTCTTTATTTTCCATCATTTGGTCTTCTATATCGCTGATTCTCTCTTCTGCCTCATTTATCCTAGCAGTTAGTGCCCCCATTTTTGATTGCACCTCATTAATAGCCTTTTTGATTTCGACTTGGTTAGATTTTAGTTCTTTATTTCTCCAGGAAGCGTTTCTCCAATAACTTCCATGCTTTTTTCAAGCCCAGCTAGTATCTTTAAAATCATGATTCTGAACTCTAGGTCTGACATCGTACAAATGTCCATATTGCGTATGTCCCTGGCAGACAGTACTACCTCTTGTTCTTTTTGCTGAGGTGATTTTTTTCGTCTTGTCATTTTGTCCAGAGGAGAATAGATGAATGAGAGAACAAAATGCTAACAGGTTAACAACGTCCCCAGCCAATATACTCTAAACAAATCAGAAAAGACCTGAAACCAGGGGAAAAGAAAGGGAAAGAAGGAAAAAAGAATGAGAAAAAAAGAAAAAGATAAAAACAAACAAAAACAGAACAAAACAAAAAAAAAAAAACAAGTATGATCCAATATGATCAGGCTAGTGCATAGATCAGTGCCACACACTAGATTTTGGGTGTATTTTGGTATGTTAGAATAAAGTGCCTCCTAAAATTTTAAAGAAAGAAAGACTTTTGTACAAAATAAGGGTTGATACAATGAAGGGATGGAAGTTCACTGTAATGATGAAAATTATAAAAGATTTTATAAAAGGAATTGATAAGATGTTTGAAAAAAGAAAGATTTTTTTTTTTTTTTTTTTAAAGGGAGAGAATGTGATCGGGCAGGAGACTAGAACAAAGTCATACACTAGTGATTTAGGGTATATTTTGAACCATTAGAAGAAACTATCTCAAAATTTTAAGGAGAGAACAACTTATATATATATATATATATATGCCAAAAATAAGGGTATCTACTATGAAGGGATAGAATATGACTCTAAAAATGAAAAATAAAAATTTCTTTTTTTTTCAAAAAGGGATTGATAAGATGTTGGTTGAAAAAGGGAAAAAGAAAAATTCAAAAAAAAAACCAGTTAAAAAAATTAACTTTGAAAGACTAATGAATCATGGTAAAAAAGCCATGAATTCTATGTGCAGTATTCCCCTAGCGCTGGAGTTCTCCCGTTCTCCTTGATCAGTAAACTTGGTGTTGGCTTGCTGGCTGTTCGTGCTGATATTCTGGGGGAGGGGCCTCTTTCTGTGGTTCCCAAACGTCTTTGCTGGAGGCGGAGTTGCCCCGGCCTTGCCATTCAGGGCTAAGCAATCTGCTCGGGTTTGCTCTCGGGAACTTTTATTCCCTGCAAGCTTTCCATACAGCTTTGGAGGATGAGAGTGAAAATGGTGGCCTCCCAATCTCCGCCCAGAGGAGCTGAGAACTTGGGGCCCCACTCCTCAGTGCGCCCCCAGAGAAAAGCAGTCACTCCCGTCTCCCCGGTCTCCGGCCGCACTCCGTGCTCACCCAGCCTGTGACTGAGCGTTTCTATCTCTGGCACCTGACTCGGTGTGGAGTCTCCAAACCCAGCAGACCCCTGCAGTGCTCTTCCGCACCACTCCTCCCCGGGGAGGAAGGGGAGTCTCCCCAAATCTGCTGCTTGTTGGGTTCCTACTGGAGGAGCAGTGGCCCGACTGTGCCGCGGATCATGGTTTATGGCAACCCCGAGCTGAGAGCCCGCGCCTGGGCTCCGTCTCTGCAGCTGGCTTCCCCGCTCCGATACCTGGGAGCTCTGCGGCACTCAGGCACCCCCGGTCTTTCTGTGACCCCGAGGGTCCTGAGACCACACTGTCCCACGAGGGTTCCACCCCCCAATTAGCCACTGGAGTGACGTTCCTCAGCGGAGCTGACTTCTAAAAGTTCCGATTTTGTGCTCTGCAGCTCTATCACTTGTCAGAAGCGGCTGACGGAGGCCCCCTCCCCCGCCGTCTATCCTCCTGAATATCGCCTCGGATTCACTTTTCTGCACGTCCTACCTTCCAGTAAATGGTCGCTTCTCTGTTCAGAGAGTTGTTGCTATTCTTCTCTTCGATCTCCTGTTGAGTTTGTAGGTGTTCAGAATGGTTTGATCCCTATTCAGCTGAATTCCTGAGACCAGACGAAATCCAGGTCTCCTACTCCTCTGCCATCTTGCTCTGCCCCCATCCCTGAATAATTTTTAATAAAATAACTGCTATTTCATAAAAGTATGTTAGGGGTGCCTGGGTGGCTCAGTCGTTAAGTGTCTGCCTTCAGCTCAGGTCATGGTCCCAGGGTCCTGGGATCGTGTCCCACATCATGCTCCCCACTCAGCGGGAAGCCTGCTTCTCCCTCTTCCACTCCCCTGCTTGTGTTCCCTCTCTCACTGTGTTTCTCTCTGTCAAATAAATAAACAAAATCTTAAAAAAAAAAAGTATGTTTAAATGATATTGTTTTGGTCACTGAGTATGCCATGGATTAATTTGGTTAACTCATTATTTAAGATCCATAAGAGGTCTTTGCTAATTGAGAACACTGACTAGTACTGAAATCATAATCATAACTTCCAGGTGGATCATTTTATTCTCCAAGTAGACAGAATGTTTATAAAATGAGCTAAATAACAAAATGAAAAATTGGTAGATAATTTTTTAATATTTCTATTTATCAGGTTAATTTGTTTTTCTTAAGTAATGGCTGAAAATCTAGAATATAAACATGCATTTAGTCATTTGCTCTTTAAATTTAAATATACAGAAAGTAAGCAACTCTAATAAAAAAAATCCAAACTTCTTTCTAATTGTAATGAAAAACATATTTTAATAAAACACTAGTAAAATATTTTAAGAGCTGAATAAAGCTTTTGGTTTAGTTACCCTTTAACACTTTTTTTCAAAACAAAATTTTTGTTCCATTTGATGATACTTGATTTGACTGCCTTAACTATAATTTACTAAGATAAATCAATATATAAGAAAATAGTACCTTAAAAAAACTATTCTTTAAGCAGAGAGATAAATTTACACATGCACAATAAACACATTTTGAATCAATGTATATATAAATAGGTGCAAAAGCACCCATACATCTCTTGACTGTTTCATCTATGCTTAAATTATCATAGATGACCAATTTATCACTTTATTATTACTGATTATTTTTGTTTTATTCATTCTTTGAAAAAGTAATAGATGCTCATGTTCTATAATTTGAAAACACCATTCAATAAACAAAAATTCCTCTCACAACCAGCTCCTTGGCCACCCAGTACCATTTTCAATTGGCCACTAGCATTCCTAGTTTTTTTCACCCCCAGAAGTTGTCTATGAATATACAAGAACATAGAGATAAGTGGCCTTTAGCGTGTAACACACCTGTTAACATACTATACTATTTTTCTCACCTTGTTCTTCTCATGTATCTTGGATGTTATACATCGCACCATGGAAACTGCTCAGTTCTTTTCAAGCACTGGGTAACTTAGCACTGTATGAATGGGCATTACTTATTTAACTAGTTCTTTGTAGATGAATATTTTTGTTATATCCAATCCTTTTCTGTCATTTAGATATTGTGGTGAAATTCTTCAATATACATGTGTAGATAAATCTTTTGGATACATTTCTAGGAATGGAATGGTTAATGAAGGCATATGCATTTCAAATTTGTAAAGATACCATGGGATTGTCTTCCATGGTAGTTGAAACCATTTATCCTTCACAGTAATCAAAGGCAAGTTTGCCTTTTCAACTATAATTGATGTGAAGATTTATTGAACTTTTCCATCTTTTCCAATCAGGCAGTTTAAAAAACGACAACTTGTGGTTTTAATTTGCAGTTCTTATACTATGAGTAAGGACTTTTACTTGTATTACTTTTCTTTCAGCTATATTCCTATCATTTACTCATTTTTTTCTACTGAATTTTTTATATATTTTTTGTTTTATAAGAGTCATTTATATATTAAGACAACAAGCTCTTTAGTATTTGGTGGAAAATAGTTTCTCCCTGTCTGTCCAGTGTCTTTGGCTTTTTTACTATGTGTATATGTATCTTTTCCCAAATACAGAAATGTTTTTCCCCATGTATTTGAGTTTATCAATCATTTTTGAAAATTGTTTTTGATCCATACTTGAAAAGCTTTCCCACTTTGAGATTATTAAGAAAAAATTCTCCAGTGTTTTTGTGTTTTTTTAACTTTAAACTAGAACTGGTGTTCCCTCCCAGATCAGAAACAGACACAGCACTTCTCACCAGGAGGCTCCCTTGTCCCTAAGAGTCTTGACTGATAACAAGTAGCTAGGGTTGATTTACTGCTCACCTCATCAGGGCCTACAGGGCCTGGAAAGCTAAGCTGTTGCCATACCAATATTATCAGTCCAGAAAATTTATAGAAACATCCAGATTCCCTGTAAAAGCTGTCACAATGCAACGGAACTGGAGAAGAGCAAGAGGGCACATCAAAGTGGCCTGAGTATGAGTTTCTAAGTTTCAGTTCCTGGAAAAGAACCCTGACATTAATTTAGACTCAAAATAAGGAGACAAGATTTCCTTCAGGATAGAATTCAGAAAATGAAGTTTGGGGATCATCCTTGACAGTGAAAGCAAGCCACTCTGCTGAGGACAGAGACCCTGTTGAGAAAGAAACACTTCAGATCCTGCCCTGGAAGGGATAAGCTTTCAAAAAAGTAAACCCAGACAAAGGACAAGCCATATGTTACAGATTTGTCCCAGAAGAAAGGAAAATCAGTAGATTCCTTTGAAACAAACTAGTGTCAGCCTCTAAGCAGAGCCCAGGCCTGGATGCAAGTAGTCTGTTCTTGTGATAGTAGAAATACTAAAGGTCAGGACCAATGTCTGTTATGAATCTGACCCTACAGAGTGGGCTGGGTCTAAGGTGTGGACTTCACGCAAAGGAAGACAGTCAACACAAAGAGGTTCTTTAGGTCCAGGCAGAACACAATAGCTAAATTTGCTGTGATAACAGGTCTCTTTCCTTCCTTCCTCAAAGCAGAGCATCAAAGGCCAATCCTCACAGTCTGAAATTCCTGAGGGAGGAGTAGGCAGGTCAGATACAAGTCCAGATTTCCTGCAAACATTGAAGTCAAGAACCAACAACTCTGTCCAAGCATTATCCTTCCATGCCTCTCAGAGAGCTGGTTTCCCTGCACATTCAGGAGCCTCAGATGTCCGGTTCTTCAGGCTTCCCATGCCACTGCCCTGAGCTGTGTCTTTTAGGTTGTATCACTTATAATCTCTCTGCCTGTAAATTCTCATCCTTCTACCCTTTAAGAGAAAGAAGTTATTTCAAGAAATATTTCAGGCCTTATAATCAAAACATGTTATGCTGGCTAATTCTGTAAAAAGAGAGGTCCTTGTTTTCACTAATCCAAAATATTTTCCTTTCCAATATATTTGTTTCTTCTAATAGGTGAATGGTGTCTTCTATCTCGGCCATGTTTTGAAGTCAAGGTTTAAGGTACCCAAGTAGCTCAATCATAAAGAAGAAAGGTGCTAGATTTAGCTCCTATGGAGTTTCTTTTTGGCTTCTAAAAGGAGACCCTGCTCATGAAGGGACAGTGACAGGGATTTTGCACACTCACTACCATCCTGGGTAGTGAGTGTGACCATTATTTGCACCTGTCCTGATATCCTATTTTTTAAAAAATACGTAGTATATTCATAATACATAATTTGTCCCTAGGGAAGAATACAAAAGGACAATTACTATTAAAACCTTCAGATCTTTTGAAATTAAAAAAAAGAAAAGAAAGTTTAGTCCCACAGCCTGGATCAAGAATTCTTTCTCCTGTTCTCTACAATCCTGAACTCTATATACAGCTTCAGGTAGACAGGGTTAAACTGGTTTGAACAGGAAGTAGCATATCCCATCAGAGCTCCAGGAAACCTAAGAAGGTAGCCTCACATATCAAAAGTGTGGGGAGAGAATATCAGATGTGTGGGGAGGCTAAGACTTGAGTTCTGAAGACAGGGGAAAAAATCTATGTTCCTGATTCCCTTTGTGTGAATAGCTGACATCTGCATCCAAGGCCTCTTTTCCTTCCTGAAAAGTTATGCTGCATTGCTATCAGTAATTTACAACTTACAGAGCTGTACAATAACTCCCATAGAAACAGAATTAGATAACAGATTTGCTTCAAGCAATGTATAATTTCCACTGAAGAATAGATTTTTCCTTATAGTTTCCTCCCTTATGATAAAAAAAAAACTCATAAAAAGATGATTTTATTTGGTCACAAAATAAGATGACTAGTCTTACTAGATCTGACCTGGTTATTTACATAAGAGCAGAAAGAGTGCTTCTTAAATTTGCTACACTGGATGTTTTCATAACAAACCTCAGATTGGGGTTTTTAAGTCCCTTATTACTTGCTATTCTGAAGCTAGGAAGACAAACCCAAGAAATTCTCTCCACCAGATTTTACCCCCAATTTATAGATATTTGAGAAGTTCCTTTCTTCCCAAGGCCTCTAAAATATCCCAATGTTCCTAGCCTGCCTGGGAGTGACCTTGCTTTCCTCCTTTAGGGCTGGGCTCTATAAGCCTGATACCAGACCACTTTTTCTGGGAAGGCTTTACAAGAATTGGTTCCATAAAGTGTCTTAAAAGTGGCTGGTCTACCCCAGTTATAGGAGCATCATTCTTGGACATGACATTTTGGTCAGGTCTTTGGTTACATAACCATTTCCAATATGTCCTGGAAAAAAGGAGGACAGAATTTTAAAGAACCTATGGAGATAACTATACTGCCATGAAAGGTAAAGAGATATAAAGCTGCTGAATTTCTGGGTGTCAGTGAAAACATACCATTTTTTGAAAGTTTCAGTTCAGCCTACCAGGGCAGTCTATTAAATTATTTGTTAGGATTTACAGATCATTCAAAAACAAAGGCTTTATGTATTTGTGTGTATGTATAATACATATGTATGCATATAATATATGTAAAATATGCAGTATAAAAACATGCATGTATAATATATACAGTATATATAATACATATATTTATTTTAATAAATATATTAACATATATATGTATTATATAACAAACCCACCATCTCTCAACAATTCATCCAGTCTTATTTAATTCTTGTTTCACTGGATCTTGGGTCAGCAGTCTCATGAGTCCCTTTGCTTTCCAATGACAGAGTTCTGGAAATTCTTACTCAGTAGCCCTGTAGGGTATTAAAGTTGTCTAAAGGATGCCATTAGAAGTTTGTACCCAAGAGTCTATTCTTTGAAATATCAACTGTTTGAAATACATGGCACAGTACTTTTTCACAGAGCTCTGAGATAGTCCTTCTGGAATAAAACAAGAACTCGGGCTACAGCGGCAAAACAATCAGGGAAGGATCAAAGCAAAACAAAAACTGTCTGTAGATGCAGAGATTTAAAATGGCCAGGGCTAAATTATTACTGATAATTTTTAAAAGTGAAAAATCTGATAAGAATTCATAACAAGACTAATACAACTGACAAGAAAATTAGGTTGGTGCTGTGGCATGTGGAGAAATAAAAAGATAATAAGGTCAGTCCCCCCAAAAAAGTTTTAGACAAAATGTCTATAAGTATAATGATTAAGGTTATTTTCAAAGAATATAGTGAATATTACATCTATGCTATAAAATAAACAATTTTTAAAAATGAAAAAATTATTGATAACACTGTATATATAGATATACACAGACACACACACACAAAATATACCAAGTTTTCAGCAAGAATATACCAAGGACATATAACATATAGAGACTATAAGGAGGCTTGGTGTGTCTCAAGTGAATCTTAAATATCTGTATTAAAACAACAACAACAGCAAACTCCATTTTTAGTATTGATGTACATGGTCAACTTGAAAATTAATGGTTGAGAAGACGCTAAATCCAAATTTAAAAAGTGAGGTTACAGCCATAAAAGCATTTAAGTTTTTATTTAAATTCCAGTTAACATACAGTGTAATAGTAGTTTCAGGTGTAGAATTTAGTGATAAAACACTTCCCCTACAACACCCAGTGCTCATCATAGCAAGTGCACTCCTTAATCCCCATCACCTATTTAACACATCTCCCTACCCACCTCTGTTCTGGTAATCATCAGTTTGTTCTCTATAGCTAGGAGTCTATTTCTTGGTTTTCCTCTTTTTTTTTTTTTTTTCCACTATGTTCATGTGTTTTGTTTCTTAAATTCCACATATGAGTGAAATCATATGGTATTTGTCTTTCTCTGACTTATTTTGCTTAGCACAATTGTCTCCATCCACATCCTTGCAAATGGCAAGATTTCATTCTTTTTTATGGCTGAGGAAGATCCCATTGTATGTATCTACAACTTCTTTATCCATTAATCACTCGTGGATATTGGGGCCGTTTCCATAATTTGGCTATTATAGATAATGCTGCTATAAACATCAGGGTGCATATATCTCTTTGAATTAGTATTTTTGTATTCTTTGGGTAAATACCTAGTAGTGCAATTGCTGGATCATAGAGTAGTTCTATTTTAAATAATAATTTATGGCAGCCAACACCAGATTGCTTTTGTCTAATATCATCAGTCAAACCACCATGAAGATTCTCATAAATATAGAAAACCTTTACAGAACTATTTCTTACCATATATTTCAGTGTTTCTGAGGTTTAAACATACTATAGAAAGCAAGGGCACTGAATAATTTATGGAGAATTCCCATGAAACATGCCATCTCTAGATTAGTTATATTAATAACATTTTAACTACACCTATGGAAGGCTGAGCAGCTTTTCCGTTTGATAATTTTCACCGAAACTCATAAATAGTAATATATAAAATATGCTAATTATTTCTTGCATATTTCAAATATGCTAAATATTTCTAATTATTTCTATTTCTTTGTATGAGGTGAAAAAAATGTGATTTTCCAGGGTATTTCTGGGAAATCTCAAAGATAGTTTAAGCATAAAAGCCTGAAATTTTTATTTTATTTTACATTTAAGATTTGTATTTGGGCAGCCCAAATCAAATTTGTCTGGTAATTTAAAAATTTAATTTAAAATCATAAGTGCCTGAAAAATTATAATTGGCTACACATTTGAAAGTAACAGTAAAATACTTAAATATTGGAGGTAATTAAATTTAGCTACTTCATAATTAAGGAAGCTTTATATACTTAAATAAACAAGGACTTAATATAAGGGCAGTTATTTCAATAAGATACACAATCTGTGCTATCACAGCAGATTGCACAGAAAAGAATGACCCTTCTTATTGTAGGCTAAGGCAAAAAGCAACAAACCAAGGAAACAAGCCAACAAAAACTGAATAAATTTGCTAAGATTTTAATGCATTTTATACCTTCCTGGACTCATGCAGTAAATTGAGGCAAATTTAATTTTCTGGTTTTGTCTGTCACTATGCTCTTTCATAGTCTGGAACAAACTGATACTTAGGACAGATCTCAGGGTATCTGTGAACTCAGAACTAACTTTGTAAGATTACTAAGATGTTATAAACATTGATTACATATCATTGCTATCTTCAAATGAATCAGTAAGCATTTAATAAATTTTTTAGTTTCAATTTCCAATATAGTAAATATCACTAATTATAATCTACCTACTCATATAAAAAATGTTCTTTGGGACCTCAATAAGTTTGAAGAGTATAAAGAAATTTAGAGAGCAAAAACAGAAAAAAGTTCAAATCCTGTTTATGATTGTGTTGTTCAGGGGATGATGTGGATAATTAAGAACTATCTTGTTGTGCTCTATTTTAGCAGATTTGCAGAGCTGATAAATACATGACACAATTTTCTATAGCTACTAACAGCTGTTATACAACTTTTTAAAATGACAAAAATGGTAAAATAGGGAGGGAGGGAACACAGTATATTCACTAACACAATCAAAGATGCCTCTATGTAGCATATAAAAATGAGAAACAAAAGCATCTAAACTTAAAATGATATGTAGTGATAAATGTTTCTGTATTTTCTTACTTAAAAATGATCTAGTCATCAAATAAATATCCATTAATTTAATATCAGTTCAGAGTTGTAAATTACCTTAAGATCTTGAAAATCATGTTCAAGTGGACATACAATAAAAGTTAACTACTGAAATAAAGTTTGTCATAATGATTCAATTTAAACACAAATTTATACCTTTCATTATCTTGAATATTAAGTATGAATTTAGCTTTACCCTAATTTTAAGCTTATATTGTAGTTAACACTGGTAAATCAGAGAAGACATAGCTGTTTTATTATTTATTTATTTATTTATTTATTTATTAAGCCTTTACTTATTTATTTTAGAGAGAGAGAGAGAGTGATGATAGAGCACGAGCAGGGTGGAGGGGCAGAGGGAGAGGGAGAAGCAGACTCCCTGCTGAGCAGGGAGCCCAATGAAAGGCTTGATTCCAGGACCACAGATCACAGCCTGAGCCAAAAGCAGACGCTTAACTGACTGAGCCACCCAGGCAACCCAACATAGCTGCTTGATTAAACCAAAATTATTAACTAATCTCTTTTGCCAAAGATTTACTTAAATTATGTAAGCTTGGATTCTTCAAATGTTTCTGAGTTGGTGTTTTTAAAAATAATTTCTTAGTCTAGTATATTTAAAGTATTAAAAATCAAACTTTCTTATTTTCTTGGGAGTTTAGAAATACTGTATGTATATATGTCTTTATTTACCTCTATAATCCAGTCATAACAGTGCTCCTTTATTTTAATACACCTTATAATCTGTCATTACTAACTAGTAGTAAGTAGATTATATTCTATATTTCTATGTATGTGTAAAATAGAAAATATTAAATACAGAATGAGAGATACTTTTTTTTCCTGAAACACTGACATATAGACATAAAGATATAGAACTTATATTTTCATTTCTAAAATTTCAGCCATGGATCAACAGTAAACACTGACACACAAAACCTCACTGGTTCAGACACCAAAGAGCTGTTTTCTTTCCAATAGGCATGAAATTCTTAATTGATTTGAGCTCAAAAATGACAAATAAACATAGGAAGACCAACCAAATAGACATTCTGTTGTTATCCACCCAACAGAGAATAGATCTCTTATAATTTATTTAGCGAGAACATCAAATAATCCATTAACCAAAACCAAATAAAAAATAAAGTCCCACCGAACAGAGAATAGATCTCTTATAATTTATTTATGGAGAACAACAAATAACCCATTAACCAAAACCAAATAAAAAATAAAAACAAAAAACACCAAAATAGTTGAGAGGAAAATTAAAAATTAGAATAACATAATCAGCAGAGTTCTGCTTTAGATTCACTTCTGGAATGTATCTGGGCACTTTTCAGGTGATGCAGTTTACCTGGCTGTCAGATTTCCATTAAGCATCTCAGTGGAAGACCTTCAAAGTCATTAGAAATAATTTTCAAAATAAAAAAAAAGATAAAATCATGAGTCTCATACAATTGTAAAATGAACACGTTAAATATTTTACTCACAATGTAGTAATCAGACATGTTACAGTATGTTTAAAGGTGAATTCAAAAGAACAGAAACACTTATAGACATAAATGAGCAAATGGACACAAATACTATCTTTTTCACAAGGATGTAGGGAGTGGGGAAAGAAAGGAGGGGCGTGGTTTCTTCACTCTAAATTTATTTGCATGTCTATAGGCAAGATTTATTTTGTACTTGGTAGTTATCTGCAACTTCCAGAGTTGTAAAATAGCTCCTATGGAATCACAAACAGGAAGTGTTGAAAAGTGTGCTACAATAAATGTACAGTTTTCCACTGGAACACAATTTTTCCCCCCTATAACATATTCAAGTAGCACTCAGGTTACTCTCCAGGCATGGAATAAACTGGATTCAAAGCTAAGGTCAAGAAAAGAACTCTGGCTTGGACTAAGTCTCTGAATGTCTCACCCATCAAAGAATAGTCCAGATGTTAAGTGATTCAGAATAAAGGACACTTTTATACTTTTTATTTCCTGAAAATAGTTCCTTTTTTTTTTCATTTCAGAAAAAGTTGCCAGAATCCCCAGATGCAGAGCTGGGTGATATTGGATGAGGTTATATTTTTGGAAGGTATTGATATCCAAACACAGGGATGGCTGGACGAAAGCATTACAAGAGGGAGGTACAACTTAAGGATCTTTAGTAACTGTGGTGTTTGTCTGCCTGGGAAGAAACTTTGAACTAAGCATGCCTCTCTTCCCCATGGAGTCTCTGCCCACTGCCTGGTTTTCTTACTTTATTGTAAGGGAAAGGGAATTAAGGCAGCACTTTCTGGAACAATCAAGAAGGAAGTCATACCAAACTGAGGTAAAATTTGCTTCATAAAAGTGAGAACATCCAGTTAAAATAAAACCAGAGCATTGGAAATAAAAGGTTGGTTTTTTTTCCATTGTTGGAAATATTTAGCTTACTGAAATTACTGCTCTACAGTACCAAAGGAAATGTGAGAGAGAATGAGGAAAGGTTGTTAGGAAAAAGAACGAGGAGGGAAAGGATTAATTTGCTGGTTGGAAGGAATGGGAATGTCCCCATCTTCCCTAATAAATACTCTGTGCTGTGATCTTCATGAGCTTGGTGTAACGATGGTAGATTTCTTCCAGAGATTCCCTAAGTTCCTGCATCATAAGTGAGTGCCTTGTGCTCAAGGTCCTGTGGCTGGCTATGGGGCTTGCCTGGAACTCCTGTTCAGACCTTTGAGCTAGAGCTATCAAAGACACCATGTGCTTTCTCATTTTCATACATATTACCTGGACAAAGCTATTGAAGAATCTACCATAGAGGTTACTGACAAAGAAGTGTTTTAAAGGGTGGGAGTTACCAAAGAAAGAGGTAAAATTGGTGTGAGGGTGCCCATAAACAATCTCTGGAGCTCTCTGGTAATATTATCTTCTTCATGCCTAGGAAGTAGACAAGTTGGGGGCAGTATGGCACATCCTGACTTCATTCCAATATTTTTACTACCCTACCCTAGCTCCTACCCTACCTATAAAAGTAAGAGTGGTTCTAATTAAGTTTTTGCTAAGGTTTTGCTTTTCCTTGTAGTTGAGTTTAAGGACCTGTGCTACTTGTATTCTGTGTGTGAGGCCCTACTGTGGTTCCCTGTCTTCTATTCCAGATCTTCCTGAACTGTGGACCTGTTTTGTCCTGTATATAATTCCTTTACAAGTTCTGGAGTTCTGTTTCTAAATAATAGCCATAATTATTGGCTCACAACTGTTTCCAGATTTCTCTAATGTTTTGAGCTAGAAAATGGTGGTGCTGAGATTCCAGAGTATAGATTCTTTTTTTTTTTTTTTTAAGATTTATTTATTAGAGAGAGAGAGAGAGAGAGAGAGAGAGAGGTGAGGGGCAGAAAGAGAGAGAGAGAGAGGTGAGGGGGAGAGGGAGAAAGAGAATCCTGAAGCAGACACCCCACTGAGTATGGAGCCTGATGCAGGGCTCGATCCCCGGACCCAGAGATCATGACCCGAGCCAGAATCAACAGTCGGTCACTTAATCCACTGAGCCACCCAGGTGCCCTCCAGAGTCTAGATTCTTAAATAGAACAATTGGACTATGGTATTTCTGTCTTCATGTTACCTACTCTGTGGATAAAAGAGGAAAGAAAATTAGCACATAATGAGCTACTAAATTTGCCTCCAGACAGAAGTGATGTATGCTTTTGTCTAAAACAATGAGATATATTATTTTATTCACTATGTCAGATTATTAATAAGAGTAATGATCCAATGAAAATTGGTTACAAATATGTGGCATCAAATAATTCTGTGCAGACTCCTTTCTGGATCTACCCCTTAAGTTTTCACAGTGCTGCTGTCCTTCCAAATTACCATCAACAAATTATACTTACTTAATATATGAACTTACATCCTTAGTGACCAGTTAACTGGTCACAAACTCTTTGTGCAAATAAAAGTTGAACTTTGATTCTGTGGGAGAAGTGACTAAGAGACTAGCCAGTTATGATATTGAGGACTTAGCATTTTAAGTGTTAAATAATGACCCACAAAATATTGCAACAGTTAAAATAAAAGCAGAGCATTGGAAATAAAAGGTTGGATTTTTTTTCCATTGGAAATGAACACTGAGGTTTGATATAACTCAAATAACATGTGCAGATTTGTACACCTGTCTCTGCTGAAATTGATAATATAGAATACTGTTGCTATGGGTGTGTAAAAAGGGGATAGGAATAGTCATAATGGTTTTGAGTGACCTTTGTTGGGTTACAACTCAGAATAATTGTTACTCAAAATTCCAGGATCCAGAGGTAAGGCCAATATTATAATCTCTATTAGACCCATACATAAAGTGTAAGATTATAAATAGAGCAAGATTTAGGAGAGTATTCAAACCCATTCCTACAGGGAAGGCTTGTTACAGAGAGAGATCCATGAAGGCAGAGTGGTCAGGAATGGTTATGTGATGGGATCATGGATGAGTTCACTGGTGAAGAGGCAATCCAAGGAAGCAAGGGGCATCTCAGAGAGAAAAGCCCTGAGTTAGGAATTAAGGCAGCACTTTCTGGAACAATCAAGAAGGAAGTCATACCAAACTGAGGTAAAATTTGCTTCATAAAAGTGAGAAGATTACTACTGAAGGAGTCAGCAAACATTGGTTTATGTTCCTGCTCTGTCTCTAACTGGTTCTGAGAACTTAGGCTAACCTAACTGAACCTCCATTTCATCTGTAAAATGGAGAGACTGTTTTATGATCCACAGCAATTCAAACATAGGCCCCAATTATTTTTCATAAGTTTACTTATAGGAAGAGAAACAAAGTCAGTAGTGTTCAGAATAAAATAGAAAACATAAACTAACAATTTTTGGTAGGGATTAGAACATAAAGAGTTTATCTTAGAAAGTCTACTTGTTGCTGCAAGGTTCCTATATTCCAATCTTAGGAACTCTTTTGTTACATATATATGTACATACACAGATATATATGCAGTTATACACATAGTTTAATCCTTCAGTTCCTTAAAGTCTTGGCTCAAAAGTCCTCTTATCTGAATGGCCTTCCTTGGTTGACCATCCTTCCTTAAACAGGGCATTCAACTCTTTAGACCCCTCAATCTTGTTTATTTTACTTTAGGTAAAGGCCATCAACTGAGAAATTATGTGTTTATTTGTTTATCATTGCTCTTACTCTGCTAAAATAGTAACTCTTTCAAAGGAAAGACTTTGCCTGTTTTTGTTCACTGTTATATCTCTATTGCTTAGTTACTGGCAAATAATAGGTGCTCAAAAAATATCCATTAGTCTCCCTGATTTTGAGAAATCAGATATTATCATACGGCCTGCTTTTGAATAAATGACATGAACATTCAAAATATGTTTTAATTAATTGGAGAATAATGTAGATAAGCTATTTATTTCTCCAATATTAATGGAGAAAATTTCTTCCAACAAATACCTTAAAAATATTAATAACAAGCATGTACTGGAGATTAAAAGATTATGCTTTCTGATGTTCTCCCAGTTTTTGTGCCAGAGTAACAAATTAACTTCTTTTATAATGTGGAATATTTCTGCCTTGAGTCAGGTATGTTCTTTGCTTTTCTGAGATGGTAAATACAAATGATGTGCTTTGTTTATCCATTTCTCCACTCCCTGACTTTTGTTTGGCTTGTACAGCCTTAAAGTTGTAAATTACCTTAAGGTAACAATGCTTCTCTGCTTTGTTTCTAAGTGTAATTTGAAATCAGACCCTTCAGTTCTACTTTTCACACAGAATAAAAAAATTTATATTCGTGGTATATATGCGTGCGTGTGTGTGTGTGTGTGTGTGTGTGTGTGTGTGTGTGTGATCTATTTATCTTTCTATATATAGATATATAGATATAGATATCTTTCCCTTTCTCATTTCTCATATAGAGTTGAAGACAAATGAAAAGCAAATTACAGAAAGGTACCTATAGTATGATAACCTTTTGGCAAATTACAAAAGCAGAAACAATATATATATTGCTCCTAGAAACAGAAATGTGGTAAAGTATGCAAACATAGGTAAGTACTAAATTCATGACTGTGGTTGTCCCTGGGAAGAGGAGAAGGGTAATGAGGTGGCAAGGAGTGTAAAGGGGATGCCTGTCTCATCCTTAATCATTTATTTCAGATGGATAGGTAGGTAGATAGAAAGAGATGTGTGTGAAGTAAATGGGAGAAAATATGTCCATTTGATGGTGGTTTTATGTAATGTTTGTCATTTCACCCTTGTACTTCTGTATAATTTAATGGCTTTTGTAAGTTAAAAATGATAATCATATTATATTTATTGAGGCAGAAAGACAAAGCCTAGATAAAGATTACAGTACCAAAAAATGACTTTTATCCTTCTCAACCACCCTCTTCTGTCACTTCCAATATCCATTTAAAAGAAAAAAAGGTTCAGAAAGATTTGCTTAAGTATTAACATTAATCAAACCATGAAATAATTTCATTCCCCTATTATATTTGTTCTCTATAAAATGGTTTGGCACTAAAAATGTGAAAAAGTATTATAACATTGCCAAATAATATAAATGCCTTATAAAAATTAGAATACTACACAGCTCTACATTGTGAGTAGGCTCTAATTATGTAAGTATATCCTCTGATATCCACATATTATATGTAGAAACAAACACCTGAGTCTAGAATATGTTTGATCCTTTTGAGTCTAGAATATGTTTGATCCTCTCTCCTTGAAAGGAGATTCCATTCCTTTATTTTTATCACAAGCACCAGAGAGGACCTGTAATCAGACCTTTCTGAAGGAAGGAAGAGCAAAGCTTTGTCTTTTCTTCATTAAAGGAGTAGATAATCCTTTATATTCTGAAACTTGGAGTGAGATTAGTCTAACTTTATGTCAGATAAGCAATTTAAAGTATTGGAACTACATAGATTTTATAGTTGAAGTTACTTTCTATTTTTATGCAATGAGGAAAAGGAAAG
The DNA here is from genome assembly GCF_037043125.1 of Eumetopias jubatus. Taxonomy (NCBI): domain Eukaryota; kingdom Metazoa; phylum Chordata; class Mammalia; order Carnivora; family Otariidae; genus Eumetopias; species Eumetopias jubatus. Next base: position 101,720,253 of record NW_028274811.1, read on the forward strand.
GGAAAAAAAGACTCTTTTTCCTGAGAAATGGCAAATAAAACTGTTCCATGTTATCTTAAAGAAAACAAAAAATTAAACTATCCCTGGCACACAGTACTCAGTTATTTGGAATTTGCCAAAATACACACACACACACACACACACACACACACACACACACACACATCAAAACTTGTGCATTTAGCTTATATAGTAGACTGACGATGCTCACCAATACTCTACCAGGAAATACAATTCCATATGTAGAATTCTAATAAAATCTTAGCTCACAATTCAAAGAACTGCTCTAAGTAGCTTAAAACTTGCTTGTCTTCAAAGATATGTGACAACACAGTGTTCAAATTTATCAGAAAGAGACTGTGGTAAAATTGAGTAGCTCTTCATACATTTTATGCCCACTATACTGCCAACATATATGTTAGAATATGAAACAATTGTGTTGATGTGCATTTTAAAAATAGTTTTTGTAGCCTCTATAAATTGACTAGCAAAAGGACAGCTCACGTAGGACTTGAGAGACTGCTTTCACACCATAAAATCAATTGGTTAGGAAGGACATCCAAAAACTTGTTACTCCATAAAAGCAATGAGAACACTGGCAAAATGATCAAAATCAACTTTTCAGAGCTCTGGAAATTAACCGAATGCTTGGAGCAATCTGAGCAGCCCTCAGAAGCAATTGATTCTTGACAAGAATGGTAAACTTTTTGGTTTTTTAACTTGTCTTATTTTCACCCCTCTCTCTCCAGCTTTGTAGTAGCTTTGAAAACCAACACTATGAAAACCAGTAGCCCAAAAGTCACTGGACAGGTCAGGCCACATTTAGAGCCTTCAAAAATCCCATCCAGGGAGTTTTCACTATTTTACTTTTCTGGAAGTTCCTTGAAAAAGCTTCATTCACAGAACTGGTCTTTATTTGACCTGACTTAGAGCTTGCTCTGGCATGGATGAACCTTCAAAACATTATGCTAAGTGAAAGAAGCCATTCACAAAAATGTACATGTTTCATTTTTTATGAAGATCTCACAATAGACCAATCCATAGAGATGAAAAGTAGATTAGTGGTTTCTAGTCACTGAGAATGGGGGAATTGTCAGTGACTGCTAATGGTGAGATAGTTTATTTTGGAGGTGATAAACATTCTATAATCAGTGGTGATGGTTGTACAATTCTGTTAACGTACTAAAAATATTTTAATTACTTAAAAGTGTGATTTTTATGGTATTTGAATTATATAATGGTAACAGTAGTACATAATATTACCACAATGAGGTACCATACCCATTAGAATAGCTAAAATTAAAAAAACTGTCCTGCCAAATATTGGCCAGGATGTAGTCACTCATATTCTTGTGTATTGTTGATAGGGGTGTAAAATGGTAAACAACTTTGGAAGAAGTTGTTTGGAAAAACTCTTTGACATTACCCTAGCAGAATGAAAGCATATGCTCACACAGTAACTTCTATGTAAATATTCATGGCAGCTATATAGCTAAACATTAGAAACAAGTCCTATATCCATCAGTAGGTAAGTCGGTGAAGAAAGTGTGGCATATCCTAGTCAGCAATTACAGAGAATGAATGATTGATACCAATGATAACATGAATAAAGCTCAAAACAGTGATGTTGAGTGAAAGAAGCCAGACAGAATAGGGTTCATACTGTATGATTGCATGTGTATAAATATTTTTGAATGCAAGCTAATCTGTAGCGACAGAATGCAGATCAGTATTTGCTGTGGTGTTGGAGACAGGAGAAAGTAGAGAGGCAGGTACGGATTACCAAAGGGCACAAGGAAATATAGGGGTGATGATGTTTTTTGGCTCACCTGTGATAGTTACATATATGTATATATTTCAAAATACATCAAAGTGTCCTTTTAATATATGAAGTTACTGTGCATCAGTTATACTTAGGAGACTGTCTAAAATGAAAGGGATTGCTGATACTATGTATTGGTAAACATGTGGAGCAACTAGAACTTCCCTACTCTGTTGGTGGAAATATAAGTAGATACAACCAATTGGTACAATCACTTGGGAAAACTTTTCTGAAGTATCTACTCATGCTTAATATAGACATACCCTATGATCCTGCAATTCCATTTTTAACTATATATCTGACAGAAATGTATACAGAGGTTCACCAAAAGACATAGACAAATATGTTAATAGAAGCACCTTTTATAGTAATTGAAAATTGAAAATCACTTGAGTGTCCATCAATAACAGAATGGATAGTTAACTTGTGATGTAAATATGCAAAGAAATACTATAGAGTAGTGAGAATTAAAGAACTGTTGCTACGTAGAATAATGTGAACATAAAAGCATAGCGTTTAGTGAAAGAAACAAATCCAAAGAGTCCATAATCCAGACTCCATTACTATAAATTTCAAAAACAGATACAGTGATACCAACAAGAATACAATTATTCATGTTCTCTTTTTCAAAATTTATCCAACTATATGTGGATAATTTTTGCATCTCTCCATGTATATGCTATATATCAATGATTTCTTTTCCTTAAAAATACCACACTTAAGGAATTCTCTCTGTATGCCTAGTAAGTAGTTCTCAATACCTCAAGTATGTATCTCTTAAAACCTTAGAACCACTTTCAATTAGTTTCCATTTTTATCCCTACTTTTGATTTAAGTAACTGATAACTTGAACTATCTTGAGCAGGACCGCACAGCTGTTTTGCCGCAGAGCTGTGATTATCCAGTTCTAGTTTGTGCGTCCTGAAGTCCCATGTGCTCAACTACCGTACTGCGTTGCTACAGCTCAAAACCTCTGCAGAGTATTACAAAATTTCAGATTAGTCAACACCTTCTAGTGGTGTTTTGTGTTTAAAATAATGGAAGGGTATGAATTGATAATTAGTCCAACAGTAGAGACCTTAAGAACTTCAGTAGAATACAGATGGAGTGCTTTGTACTTGGCTTCATCATTGCAGAGTCTATAGTTAAGGCTGTGGAATGCCTGAATACTGGCTTGGAAGGTTAAAAGATAGTTAAAGGGTAATCACCTTAATTGTTTTTAATAATATAAACAAAAATAATTTTTAATGTGTCATTTTCCTGAAATATGATTTTAGTAAATATACTGCAAACTATTATCTGTGTCCTATATGCACAGCTATGGAGCAGGGTATTTTGGGGTCCACTTTTAAGAATTTATAACAACTTCATGTGCACTAACAAAATGTCTTTTTAAAATATACTTTTATTTTCTAAGTTTCCAGCACTTTAATATTAAAATAGAACCTTTACTTTCTTGGCTGATAGCATTCTCATTAATCATTGTTTATATTTCTAACCCATTCTTTCTTTCTTATGATTGAAATGACTGCTTGAATGATTAGTTCTCTCCCTCAATTTACATACACAAAGGGAGAAAGAGTTTTGTATGTAAACCTTTAGCTAATCTGTCCCTTGGCTCTGTAGCTAACACCCTGTAAATGTCTTTGGAGAATGAATTTAGGAAAAAAAAAAAAGAACAAATAGAGACTCTAGCCCCAGAGAGGTTTTTATCACATTGCCTGTTACAAAGTGATAAACTAATATAGCATCTTCTTACTTCCCAAGCCACATCTGAAGAGCTGCCAATAATTAAAAATATTTTTGCTTTTGGGGAGAGGTGTTCTAAAGACTGAATGATTTGTTTCTGTACCTGGGAAATATTTTGAGTCATGTAATTCTCCTGCAATAGCACCTAAATTTATAATTTTCTACATTTTTTAAGGAAGTTACTTTTTACCTCACTCTTCACCAGAGATCTGCTTTCTCTACCTTTTGCTTATATATGCCAAAAACATATTTATATGTATTTATACATATAAATTTAATGGTATGCATTTATTTTACTGGTCTTCCATAAAGAAGTTTCTATTAGAAATTATCATAATAATGCAGTGTTAATGGATTATAATTTGGTTTTGGAAGGGAACTGTGGAATATCCAAATTCTACCCTGGCTTAAGTCATTGCTCCTCTATACAAAGACCTAAAAGACAATTATGCAAAAAAAAAAAAAAAAAGCAAAGAAAAATAAAACTGCTTTACATTTTCAACTGGGGATTTGCTGGTTTAAGGTAACCTAGATTGTACAGATAATGAGTGATGGAAACTTCACATGGAGTGTTATTTAATCATTTCAGTGACACTATGAGGCAAAGATGACTATTACCTTTATGTTACAGACGAGGAAACCCAAACAGAATTTGTTCAGGTTCATTTGTCTAAAGCCTACATCTACACCTGTCTTTCTCCCACTATATTTTAGTCCACTCCTTCCCTTTACAACCCCGTTCTCATTTAGGGGCAAGTAGTCCCCGACCAGCAGACGCCGCTGAGGGAGAGAAGAAGAGAGAGCATTTCATGAGGTAAACTGGTGTCCCAGACTGCTGGAGTCCTAGGGTTCTTATTCCCCAGACCATACGGAAGCAAGAGCAGGATGTGGCTACTACTGTTTCTGTCTTTGCCAGGTCTCTATTGCCTTGAAAATCTTCAATCCCTAGAGGGTCACCCATTACAGTGTCTGAAAATGAGCACAGCAAAATCTCATAGGTATGGAGAATCAGTCATGAATAGGATAGATGTGGTCTTTCCCCTCAAGGATTTATATTTACTTGAACAGGGAGAGAGATGAATCCCTTAAATAGGTCAACAAATGCATCAGAATTTCAGATTCCGAAAGCAACAATAAAGAAAACAGTAATAGTATGCACAGAGAATGATGGGATGTGGGGAGAGGGTAACTCAGATTTTAATTAGGTGGTTTCTTTTTTAGGTAATTTGGTCAGAGAAAATTCTCTGAGGAGATGACATTTGAAATAAGAGTAGCATTGCTAATTAAGAGAGGGTAGAATATTCCAGCCCCCCCGCCCCCCCAAAAAATAGCCAAATGCAAATGCCTCAACTGTGTATCAATAAGCATGGGATTTCAGAAGAAAGAAAGAAGGCCAGTACAAATGGATGTAATGGTGACTGATGAGAGATGAGTTCAGAGGACAAAGTCTGGTCTGTGGGGACTTCTGGGGAGTTGAATGAAAGTAATGCGAGTTCTCTGATATATGAGTGATATAATCTGATTTGTGTTTTTGAAAAAATGACTCTGGGTGCTGTGTGGAGAATGGATTAGGTGAGTGGGTAGAAGGACAATGAAAGTGAAATTAGATAAAAATAGCAGACATAATCTTCATGAGATAAAAATGAGATAGATTGCACTGTGCATTCTCTTTTCTGGAGCATAATCAGGAGAACATTTCAAAGTAGTTGAAGTTGACTAATTGCAAACTTGCAGATATTTGTAATTATTTCTCTTTTACTAAAAATTAAAGACTGAAATTTCATTTAGCATTAGAATTAGCAGTTGTTGGGTCAGAAGTTACCATAAAATCTTGTCATGTAGTTGAATTTCTTGTACAAAACAGTGAAAAATTTAGAGAGAGTTGGAAAAAATGTTAGTTTTCCAAATGTGAATTGAATTATTATATTAAAAACATCAGTGAGGCCTTGCTATTTGAGCAGAGGAATGCTTTGAGTAAATGTGATTTCTGGGGGCACCTGGGTGGCTCAGTTGGTTGGGCGACTGCCTTCGGCTCAGGTCATGATCCTGGAGTCCCTGGATCGAGTCCTGCATCGGACTCCCTGCTCGGCAGGGAGTCTGCTTCTCCCTCTGACCCTACCCCCTCTCATGTGCTCTCTCTCTCTCTCTCTCTCATTCTCTCTGTCTCAAATAAATAAATAAAATCTTTAAAAAAATGTGATTTCTGTTTGTCAGGTCTGAGAATTGGAAAAACTTACATTTTTTCTGCTTCTCATGGTAAATGAAAAGTCTTACAAAGACAACACCTGTGTTATCCAATTAATGAAAAATACCTAGAAAACAGCAATTATGTATATTTATGTCTAGTAGTGCTTATCATATATCAAGTCTTGTCTTAGGAATATAAGCATGATTTCATGAAATTCTTAGAACAGTTATGTGAGAAAATATTGTTTCCCCATGTTAGGAATGGAAACCTGAAACTTAGTGAGTCAGATTAATTTGTCAAAGTTGACATAGTTTGTGAGTGATGGACATAGATTTATCCTAGGGAGAACAATTAAAAACAAAAATTACTATTAAAAAAGCTTTGTTTTTTGACATACCCTCCCCCCCCAAAAAAAACTTTAAACTAATTGTTAGTAATTATAAACAATTTAATATCTATCTTGGAATTCATGCTATCAAAACTGTATAACTCCATGGGACACCTGGGTAGCTCAGTTGGTTAAACATCTGCCTATGGTTCAGGTCATGATCCCAGGGTCCTAGGATCTAGTCCCACACTGGGCTCCTTGCTCAGCAAGGAAGCCTGCTTCTCCCTCTCTCTGCTGCTCCCCCTGCTTGTGTGTGCTCTCTCTCTCTAACAAATAAATAAAATCTTTAAAAAAACAAAACAACAACAAAAAACTGTATAACCCCAGTAGCTTGTTTTACTAGTTTGAAAGAACGTAAAGGTCAGTTTGGTGTAAAATCTGATGACTAAAAAAGAAAAGAAAGGCAAAAGAACAATTAGAAGGAATAAAGATAGAAATAAAAGATTTATTCCAAGTATTTCTGCAAATATGCTATATCCACACTGCCCGATGTGATAGCCATCAGCCGTATATGGCTACTGGACACTTACCCTGTGACTAGTGCAAGTCAACATGTGCTGAAAACATAAAAAAACTGGATTTCAAATATTTGATATCAAAAAAAGTAAATATCGTATTACTACTTTATATTGATTACATATTGAAATAATATTTTTATATATTGGGCTAGTTAAAATACATTATTAAATGAATTTTACCTGTTTGTTTTACCTAATGTGGCCACTAGAAAATATGAAATGACACATTGCTCACATTTGTGGCCGGCATTAGATTTCTGTAGACTGGCGCTGGTCTAGAGGATTTCTTTTTTCCCTCCAGAGCCTGGGAATCTGGTAATATCAAAAGAAAAAATGCTTTTCTGTTATCTCTTCAAAGAGGAGATATTTAATAGGAGAGCTTAAGAAGGAAAGGTGCTTAAGGTGTTCCAAGGGATTAATTTTTATTTCCTTCATTTCCCATGACACTAAATAAGTTGTATTTTAGTAATATCATGAGACAAAAATTAGTTTTATAAAGTTGTATCTTTATGGTTTTTAGAGGGAAATGAATAGCTTCCATTTTTCACTTCAAGGTCAAAGTTCACTCATGAAAGAGAAAACATAATTTCTAAGGTTGGAAGAGTTCTTGAGTTTAAGATCTTATAAAACTCATTTTGCTGAGAAGAATAGAATTGAGACCTTGAAATACGAAGAAAAAAAACGGGTTGCCTTTCTCAGAACATTGCCAAATTAGAAACCTGATCTTGTTTGTCTTAGGAATTGTATGAAAACTTGGGTCAAACAGGGTTCGTTCTGTGTGCTGTCTACATGACCTCACATGTTATTTATTATTCACTGATCAAATCTATACAGTGGTGTTATCACCTTACTTAGTGAACCCAGACTTAAACTAAAATTTTACCTCCTTTTTTTTTTTTAATGTCTCTGCTTCAGGAACTTAATGTTTAATTTCCAGCAGTGAGGATTACTGAATTTCAGTCACATTAGAATCTAATAGTACTTATTTAACACGCCTCATTTCTTCCCCAGATCAGTTCAGTGTAGGTTTGCCTTGAAGAACAACATGTGGAGTCTTTGGAAGTGACAAATATGCTGTTGAGGGATATTAATCAGATGAAATTTAAAAGACATTTGTGTCTGGCCTTAAAGTCTTTGGTCTGGAACAAATGGCAGTCAAAATCACTCAGTCTGAAGTGTTGGAAAATGATCAGGAGTTTGTGTGAGTGACCAGGCATCTGTTGTATGTGAATCTCTTGTGCATCTGTCATTTAGAAGACGAGCATACTTTTAATTTCTGTCAAACTCACACTTGGATACAGTTTACATTTCAGAGTGGATTTTTAATCAGCGAGAATGAAACACCTTGGCGGCATTGAGACAATTCAGAAACCTTTAGGAATCCTGTTTAATTTTTATTTCTCAATTCTCTTCACTATACAGACACGGTTTGGGATCTTTATCTTATCCTTGGCACAATAAATAAAAAGAAATAAAAAGCCAATTACAGAACTAGCCATTCTAACTTCTTCAGATTTTTAGGTCATCAGAAACTTTGATTAAATACTAAACATAAAATGAGTGATAGCCTCCTCTAAAAACTTTGCAGAAATGGGTAGTTTCAAGATATTTTACCAGTAAAAGGAAGATAGTTGGGGAGTTTAGTACAGATTCACATACACATCTGATATGTTTTCAAAATTACTCTGACCAGGGCTCGTGGGTGGCTCAGTCAGTTAAGTGTCTGCCTTTGGCTCAGGTAATGATCCCAGGGTCCTGGGATCAAGCCCCACAACAGGCTCCCCGCTCAGCAGGGAGCCTGCTTCTCTCTCTGCCACTCCCCCTGCTTATACACACACACTCTCTCTCCCTCTCTCTCGCAAATATAAATAAATAAAATCTTAAAAAAAAATTACTCAGACCAAAACTTTGTTATTATAACATACTCTCTGGCTCTTATGAAGTATAAGGTAGGATATTTTTTCATTATAAATATGTGGAATATTTAGAAGGAAAGACAAAGAGAATATCTGCATGACTTAAGGGTTAGCAAAGACCTTTTTTTTAATTGGACGAAAGTGCTAAAATTTTAGACTACACTAAATTTAGAAATTTTATTAATAAACACTGAGAGGAAAAGAAGGTAAACTATTCAGTGAGAGAATCTACCAAACCAAGCATTTACATCTAGAATACATTTAAAAATCTAAAGTCAATAAGAAAAAAATAGATAACTTGATAGAAAACTGGATAAGTATCTTGAATGGACACACCTCAAAAGACGATATCCAAAGGCCAGTAAATGTGTAAAAAGTTCTTAAACTCCACTAGTTATCAGGGAAATGCAAATTAAAATGGTAAGAAATACCATAACACATCACTGGAAGAGCAAAAATTTTAAAGGCAGGACAAATACCAAGCGATTTGATGAATTAGAGAAGCTCAAAAGCTCATACACTTCTGTTTGGACTATAAAATTATTCAACCATTTTAGAAATTCTCCTGCAGTGTCTACCAAATCTGAACATCTAACCCATCTTTTTGATTCCAAGGTATGTACCCAGTAAAATGTATATATGTGTTCATCAAAGAAAAAAGTGATCATAGAAGCAACATTTGTAATAAACAAATAACTGGAAATGACCTAAATGTGTTTCTAAGTAGAATAAATAATAGTATATACATATACTGGTATCCAAATAAAAGAATGAATTATAATGACATAAATAACATGAATAAATCTCATAAACATTAGATTGAGTGCAAAATGTCAGTCACAAAAGGAGACATAAAATATTATTTTACTTCCATAAATTTCATGGGATAAATTTGATATGCTTATGGGAAAAATAGATATCAATACATAAAAATCAATTTTAGATGGATTGTGAATTGAATTATGAAACATTCCTAGAAGGAAGCATAGCAGAGTATTTTAATTACCTGGAGATAGACAAATATCTCTTACACTTGATCTTAGCCAAAAGGCAGAGAAGCGATGACAAATATTTCTTAAACAGGACTCCAAAAGTCACTAACCATGAAAAAAATTTTAATTGGACTATCTTAAAGAATTTGTTAATTAAGTGAATTTACTAAGAAAGTGAAAAATCATGACACATAGGGGAAATATTTGCAAAACTTTGATGCAAGGAAAAGCACATATTTGGAGTATGTATATATTTGTATGTATATACACATCACACATTTATGTATTTATATACACATATAATTCATACAATCAATATGAAGAGGGGAAATAATGCAGTAGGTTATCTGGACCGACTTGACAAATACATCACAAAAGTAAATACCCAAATTGCCAATAAACATATGAAATTGTGCTAAACAGCATTAGTTCTCAGGAAATTCACATAAAAGCATGATGAGGTACTACAATGTCACCAGAATTCGTAAACTGAAGATAGACAACTGCAAGTCTTGCTGAGAATGTGGAGCAATGGGAACTCTCTCACACTTACGGAGTATAAACTAGTAAAATTAGTACAAGTGCTCTGGCAAAATCTTATTAAATAAAATGTATATATAGCATAGAGGCATTTGAAGCCTCTGACCCTGCAGCTCTACTCCTAAGTATGTTCCCAATAGGAATAATAAAGATGGAAACAGCCCTAATGTTGATCAAGAATAGCAGTTCTGATAAATACATATGGTGAAATACTATACAGTAATGAGAATTAATGAAATTATGTCTATATCTATATACTCCAGCATGATGAAAATCATGAAAGAGTACTTTATGATGTCATTTACATACATTTTAAATCAGACAAAAGTTATGCGTTAGAAGTCAGGTTAGTGATTATTTTGGGAGGGAGCAGTTGAAATTAGGAGTGAAATGAAGAGTCTGGACTGCTGGTAAGGGTCTGTTTCTTCATCTAGATAGTGATTTCAGGGGTGTGTTTTCTTTGTGAAATTTCATTAAGCTGTATATTTATTTGTACATGCTTTATTATGTATGTCATGCTTCAATAAAAATGTAGTTGAAATATATGAAATATTCAATAATTTAAGGGAACTTGTTTCTATAGTAACCAATTTATAAAATATGAATTGATGTTTCCAAATACAAAACTGATGTTGATAGTGGGGAGGCTATACACTTGTGGGGGCAGGAGGCATATGGGAGATATCTGTGCCTTCTGCTCAATTTGTGAACCTAAAACTACTCTAAAAAAGTCTATTACAAAATAAAATGATAAATGTTTAAATTGAAGTACACTTAGAAATCATAGCTAGGATTAGTGTCCTCAGAATCATCTGAGCTCATTTACCCAAACAAATTTCTGCAACTATTGCTTATTGATGTTTTCTTCTGTCATTCCATCAAGAATCATGTTATTTAATAAGGGCTTTATCTATCTCAGAGGGAGATTATGATAAGGTCAACTCCTAACTACACACTGTAGTTATCTATTGCTGCAAATACACATCTTCAAAACAGCAATTTTGTGCTGATTGTTTACTAGGAACTCGGTCATGTCTGAGAGCCAGGAGCACAGTTCCTCTCCACATGTGACTCTTCAGGTAGCCTGAGCTTCCTGTAACGGCTGAGTTCCAGGGAAGTTCTCTCTCCTGAGAGAGAAACAGGCAGAAATCCTATCAGCCTTTATTGTTTGAATGTCATAGAGTGTCATTTCTGCGTTACTCTATTACTTAAGGTGGCCATAAAGACCAAGGTAGATTCATGTGGAGGGGACATGGATGCCATCTCCTGGGGGAGGGGCAGTGTGACAAGGTTTTGTGAGATGGTATTTGTTGTAGCTCTTTTTGGAAAATACAGTTTAGCCCAAGATAGTTTATAAGGTTCTCTTGATCTGGCTCCTGTCTATTTCAACTCCTCACCTACACCATGGCCATAATGTCCTTATTTCTGTTTCTATAACTTGTCAAAATCAGTTTAATCCCAAGAACTGTGGGATTAAATCCCTAATACTTTTTTTTTTTTTTTTTTTTTTTTGGGAAGTGTGGAGACCCGTTGGGAGTTGGAACGCTTTATCCCAGATCTTTGGCCACCTTGTTCAAATCCTAAAATATCCTCAATTATTACCAGCTTGAAGTGGTGTGCTGTGATAGCTTTAACTAAAAGAGACTGGGTGCATTCTTTATTTTATTAATTTATTTTTTTCATGGATCTTTTAAATGGTAATGAAAAATATTTATTTCCTTTGGTGGTATGCATTGTCCTATAAGAAAAACTACAAAACTGTATTATTTAAGATATTTAAATATCAATTTTGATCCAGATGTATGTGAGCATGAGGTGAGGTATAAGGTGGTAATATGCTCAACTAAAACAAGTGTGATATATATCTATATGGTGAATTGGACAGTCTCAAAACCAAATTAGACTTCCTGAATGTTTTACAAATCAAGTTTTGTTAGAACACACCCACACCCATTCATTTACATATTGTCTCTGGCTGCATTGGCACTACAACTGCAGAGCTAAGTAGTTGCAACAGAGATTGCATGGCCCACAAAGTCTAAACTATTTGCTCTCTGACCCTTAATAAAAACTTGTCAATCACTGTACTAAATGAGTGATTACATGAATTTGTAATAAATATGTCTGAGGAATTGTCTCTTTAGTAGAGAAAATTTCACATTTACCCAAGCATGTTGTCATATCCAGTATCTGCTGAATATGCATCCATATGAGGCTTATTGTGGACACTTGATAATCATGGAATGAAAAACTCATAGAACCATCTGAGATCAAAGTTATCATCTTGGCATCATGTGTGATGGACTAAGCCACTTAGTTAATACTAGATATCATGTATGGCAATCATTAATTAGAATTTACAGTTATGGTAACTCTATGTAGTCACTTTCTCCATCTTACTGTACTCTAGAACCTAGACCAAAGCACTATCAATTCTTTCCTTTGTTAGGACAAAGTACAATCTATTGATCTTCCAACTCTATTCTTTTAATCCAATCTTCACATAGCAACCAGAACAATTTTTTTAGTACACAAATTGGATCACATTAAGCCTTTGCCTAAAGCTTGCCAAAGACTTCCTAAAAAATGTTGTGTAAATCTAACATTTACTTGTATACATGACAAGTACTGAAGGCCAATCGATTATGCTGAGACTACTGGAGACCAGTTAAGATGTTGGATTTGTTCGGGTAGATATAGTAAGAACCTGCATTAGGTTTGTAGCAGTGATAATAAAGAGGAGGGAGTGAAATAAAGATTAATTTATTTTGGAGATGGGATTGACAAGATTTGATGACTAAGAATGAGGTATTGAAACATATCCCCTCTCTGTTGCAAGTACTCAACTCTGCTATTGTACCTGAAAGAAATAATAGACAATAAGTATAGGTATGGGTGTGTCTATATTCCAATAAAGCTTTTTTTAACAAAAAAAAAAAAAGGCAGCAAGCTGGATTTAACTGGCTGGAGTAGTTTGTTGACTTCTAGTCTAAACAAAATTTTAGGTCTTGATCTCTGCCAACTTACAGGACAATAATGATCAGTTTATAACTATCAGTGGTTTGCTAGTTTTGTGGATATTTGGGTAGAATCATTGCAATTTAAAATTTCAAGTTTCAGAGGACAGAATTATGAATGTCATCTTATTCTCGATCCTTGATATGAAGAAAATGATACAGGGTAGGTAGGTAATGTGATACCTAGAATTCAAGCAAGGTATTGGAAAATTCATTGTCTAGCAATCATTATGTAAATAAGCTTTTGTTTATCTTATGTACAAATAGTTAATACTTTAAAAGAAGTAAATGACAAATATTAATGTATCTCTAAGAAATATGCAAAGAGATACCCCATGAGGCACAACACATTTACAAAATTATTCCTCTCTTCCTGGTAGTGGACTCCAAGGGTATTATCTTAACACAGATCATCTACCAATGTACTGAGAACAATTGATACAACTATGAATGTCAGATAGTTCCAGGGACCCCAAACACATGGTTTCTACATAGTCAATTAATCTTCAAATAGCCATTATGTAGCACAAATTATTAAGAAGAAAAGTCTCATGTAGGAAAAAGATTTTGCAAGAACACTATTTCAAATAAATTTGAAATTTCTTTCCCTTTCAAAGTAATAAAGAACTATTGTTCAAGGAAGAGATTTCCTTTCTGTTCTTCTGGAATCGGAATTTCTATTAGAGCCTCATACAATCTGTTTTTTATTTCCAGTAAGTTTAAGAGAAAAAAAGATGGCCATTATAAGTATTTACCACCTAAATTTGTATCTCCCAATAAAGTAACAGATAATATATTAAGCAAACTAAATTCATGCCAAAGGCCAAAAACAATGCTCTATCCATCTCCTTTTGTACCTCAAAAATTAACAGAGATTAGTACCTGCAAATTACACTGAGGTACATTTTTCAGACCTTGTTTGTCTGGTTTACTTTTAACTAGATGAAAATGACAGGTTTTAGCAAGAGTGCTGGAGTCTGTGCTCATTAGGTCAGTTGAGTAGAACCTAGTGCTATGGTTCAATCATCAGGGCTTTACTTGGCTGTGCAGTCATTTTCCATACCTCTGTCTTTAGCAATTTATTGCACAAACAAGTGAACCTCATTCTCAGTCTGAGATGCCAAAACAAGCATCAGCATTGCCTATTAGTAAATGTCAACTTCTTACCTGTTTCTTTGACTAGGTTGGTAAGAAGATCGTTGTATTGTAGGTCTCTGTTGCTGTACTTCCATAATGATTTTATAAAAACTTATCTGTGATCTATTAAATGCCTAACACAGGATTTGCTACCTAATAAATGCTCGATAAAGAATTATGTATTAAATGAATGAATGACATGAATAAAATGATTTTCCTTCATTTATCTACTTCATGAATAATCAGTATATATTTCAGTTTATAGATGTAGACACCCAAATAATGATTCTTCTTTAAAATGGGAGCTGAATTAGAGTCCTCATCTATGGCTTAAAATCCTAGACTCTCGTCTAAAATTGATCATAATTTTCCCAACATATATATTTTTTCTTCTGGATCTGTTTCTACAGTTTTAAAAAGAGGGCTAAATCTATTGTCAAAAAATTCTGGAGTAAAATTTTTCTAATATTTGCAGTCAAATGCCCTAAGAGGACTTTTGAAGGTCCAACTTTTGGAAACTAAGTTTTGATTTTGATTAGATACTTTTGGAGTAGAGGAGAATTTCTTGCAATTTATGTATTCTCATTTTCCAGGGGCGTAGCATAGGAAGACACTTCCTATAAACGGGATTATCAATATACTAGAATACAGTGTCTTGGATAATAATGAGTTCACTATCCTTGGAGTACTCAAATAGAAGACAGATGAACAACTGAGAGAGATTCTGTAATGGAGTTTTTGATACTGTTCAATGAATTGACTGTTAAAAACCCTTCCAACTCTGATCCTGTATTTCAATAACTTCTACACAATACAAAATCAATTTTAGAACTTTCTTGGTGCCAAGAAATCTGGATGTAAAAATGGAAATAATAAACTTATCTCTTATTTATATTATATGAATATATTTTTGAGTATGTCAATGTTTAGCATTGTACACAGTTAAAAAGAGCCATTTATGATCATCCAAGTGTTTTATCTTAAAATGCATCTATTTTTTTATCTGACATATTAGCAAAATTTCAGTTCCAAAATAGTTTTAATATACTGAATTCACATTTGATACTATTTGTTTTTTAAAAGATTTATTTATTTATTTATTTATTTATTTATTTGAAAGAGAGACAGAATGAAAGCATGAGTAGTCGGAGGGGCAGAGAGAGAGGGTGAGAGAAAATCCCCAAGCAGACTCCCTGCAGAGTACGGAGCTGATATGGGTCTCAATCTCAGGACTCAATCCCAGGACACTGAGATTATGACCTGAGTGGAAATCAAGAGTCAGACATTCAACCAACTGAGCACCCAGGTGCCCCCTAATGGGGCTTTTAAAAATTAAATTGCCCACCTTTATTATAGTTCTCTTTTTTAAACCTAATTAAAGGTTTAATAATAAATTCATAGTTTTTCAGCTTGATTACAAAATACTACTGCAACTTCTTCAGTGTAGCTAGACCTGTACCCTTACTATATTTAGAAAAATATTTCCACAAATTTAAGGAAAAAATTCATCCAGTTCACCATGCTTGTTCACATTTCAAGATGTGTAAGCATGTGAGTCATAATTATTTTTTGATGAAATCTCCAGAAACAAATGGCCCTTATAGTCATTAAGAAGAGAAAAATAGTTGAACACTATGAGAAAAAACAGAATAAAGAGCATTATGTATAGCACAGTTATTGGATGGTTATATTGAAAATTTATGTTTATTTATTTACTCTAGTCCTCTAGTAGATTTAAGTCAATCCTCTATTGTTTCTGTATGATAATTTCTAAATAGGAAACAGCCAATTTAAATAAAATACAAGCCATCAATTAATAAATACCACTAAACCTTTCTCTCCCTACCATCTTAAAATACATATTTCAACTGAGTGATAATTCATCAGGATATAATTTTTCAACAGTATTCTTATTTCACATTTAACTTGATAAATATAGTTTTATAGAATCCCAGCAAAGGGATAGGATTGTCTACCTACTGAAGAGTCAGAACTGAGTCCATAGATGTTTCTATCTTCATAGGACCTACTCTTGGCAGTAGAATCCCAGTGTCCTCATTAGTAATCAGTACCATGGGCATTCTAAGTATTGAGGATACAGCAATAAGCAAACCAGACTAAATTCTCCACTCCTTTACATCTGTGTAAGTATAGAGGTGAAATGCAAATCCTATAATAAAGACACCCTGTCAAACATACTCTTTTACACACATAGAATAGACTGTGGTAAGTACCTTAAATAAAAATAAAGCTTGATAGAAGGAAGCAGTGGGGGAGGAGAGGTTGTTATTTTAGACTGGATAATTAAGGAAAGTCTCTCTATAGAGATGACATTAATGGAGAGATCTTGTGGTGCTAGATTGAATTACTGGCCCCAGTTCTTCACCATCTGTATGTCCATATCCTTTGTCATATAACTTTGCATGTAACTACCACTAACATAGGAGTTTACTACCATGTTTCTTGACGTCAGACTCAGTGATGTAGCTTCCTTTGGTCAGCGGGCTGTTAGCAGATATGGGAAAAAAATAAAGGCATAAAATGTGCTTGTGCAGTGAGCCATACTGTTTTGTGGCTCTGCTCTTTGCTTGACAGCATTCCTTATGGGTAGCTGTTGTCCCTTCACCTGGTGCCACAGAATGAAATAAATGGAACATACATGACCTCAACCCACAGTGAGAAGCCCAGTCCTGCTGGGCCTACAGCTTGAAGCCGAGATCATAAGACAAGAGCAGTCTAGTTTATTTGACTCCCAGACAGTCCACACACTCATGAGTGAGAATAAAATCATGCTGTTTAAACCTCTGAGTTTTGAAACAGCTTATTATTCGGCCGTTGTTTTTATCAGATATGGAAGAAATTGGAGAGAAGTAATGCAGATGTCTAGTTAATAATCGCCCAGGCAGAAGGAGCAGCAAAGCAAATGTTCTGAGTGTGTGTGTCACATCCAAAGTGGTTAGGAGGACTGTGGCTACAGTAAAGTGAACAATGGATTTTTATTGTTGTTACTGCTGTTATCATCATTGTCCATGCTTTCTGGCCAAAGAACTCCAGAAACATATCTGTGGTTGAACAAGCTGGGTTTATTAGTTGCTGCAGCATGAGAGACCACACGTCGTGGGAAACCATGGAGAATTGTACTAAGAAGGTGTTAAAAAGAGCCTATAAATCATGGAACACTACACCAAAACAAATGATGTAATATATGGTGATTAACATAACAATAAAAAATTAAAAAAAAAAAAGAGCCGATATAGGATTTGGGTTTTGGTTAGGTAATTGGAGGAAGGTCTAAAGAAGTCACAGTTCACAGTTCTCTCTAGATTGGATGCTGCCAGAAAGGAAGAGGAATTCTATGGTTACATATCTCAATAACTCTTATCTACTGGGAGGGAAGATGAGAATGAGAACAAAGTTGTAGTTAGTAAAGAGGTATCAATCCCTCATTTATTTATGGATAGCATATTGACGTTGTTTGTGATTAGACAAAACTATTAAGTAGTAGTATTTGATCTTATTTGATTATAGTCTCAGAATAACCTTGTCTGAGGATGGTATTTTGTGGGATGGTTTGCATTTAATAGAATGACACAGCATAGCTCTGAGTGTCAGGCCAACTTCTGAATGTCACGAGCTGCTTTTTTCTTAGCTCTTTTATCATTATCATTATCAAGGATAGCCCCAGGATTCTGATGACACCAGTCACATAGGCAAGTGTTGCATAAAAATGCTCAAAACAGTTTCCACTGTCTGCTAGCACTATGATTAAATACAAAGGGATCTAGCGGCTACACACACACACACACACACACACACACACACACTCATAATCTATAAAATGGCCTTATCAGTTTTATAGTTTCTTAAAATATCTATATATCAATGAGAGTAGATGACTACAAAAGAAGTCACACTTCCCTGTGTTCTTAAACTCTCATTAAATCAAAGTGTACATGGTCTATTGTGTTCTAAGTGCTAAGTATTCAATGAGTAAAATAAGGCCCCTTTCTTTATGGGGTTCAGAATCTGTGTATCCATTAAAATAAATTATTTGTTATCCTGTGACTGTGAAGCAAGTTTCAGTGTTGTTTTACAGTCAGTCTATTTACGAAGAGCATACTAAGTAAAAATTGTATG
This sequence comes from Eumetopias jubatus, assembly GCF_037043125.1. Lineage (NCBI taxonomy): Eukaryota > Metazoa > Chordata > Mammalia > Carnivora > Otariidae > Eumetopias > Eumetopias jubatus. The sequence continues at coordinate 101,738,657 of NW_028274811.1, forward strand.
TCATCATTTTAAAATTTATATTATTAACAGCATATCAAATATGGATTGTATTCCTCAACAGCATAAATCAAAATTAGCCAAACAAATAGTAGTAAAAATTCATCAATTTTCCAGTGTCACAGTAGTTAGTAGCTATGGGAAGAACATATAATCCTCCAAATTTTTAATTTTAAAAAATTGGATTTAAAAAATGTCCTTCTAATTTTAAAATTAAACTAAATGCTAGAATCAAGCCCATAGGTAAAAATACATGGACTATTTTGTTAATGTGGTAATTAAAATATGATGGCCTTTGAGAGAAGAGTACTCAGCAGCCATCCAGTAAGATTTTCTTTGTTCTATTTAATTCTTATAAATATCCTATCAGTCAGGGGCACCTGACTCGATTTTGGTTCAGGTCATGATCTCAGGGTCATGAGATCCAGCCCCAAGCTCCATGTGAAGTGCAGCGTGGATTCTGCATGAAATTCTCTCTCTCTCCCTCTGCCCCTCCCCCTGCTCATGCACTTGTGCACTCTCACTTGCTCTCTCTCTCAAATAAATAAAATCTTAAAAAAATATATATCCTATCAATCAATTAAGTGTTCTTAAGCAAAATTTATTCAAATTTTATTTTGTCCCAATTTTCATTAGGTATAGCAAGATAAATAAAAGCCAGGGCTTATTAAATGATTTATAATAACAAGAAAATAAGTGGGTTGGGTAAAGGCAGTCTTGGGTAGCTAATGTGCTGGATATGGCTTCAGATTCTAATCACAATGCTCTGTATTGAAACCATCAGCTCTATTTGTTAGTTTTATCCAGGAAAGAATAAATTTAAATAAAATACCCTCCCCTCCACAGAAAGCCAACATACATTTTACTCCAAATCATATTTATTTTTGCTAATAAGTCAGAGTCTTAGTTTAATGGGCATACTAGGAATAATAATTAGGACTCTTGGATTTTGAACAAACAATAATTTGTTTTGAAAACTGTATCTTCAGAAAATGGAGATAATTTCTATATATTCTCTACTTTCCATGTTGACTATGATACAGATGTTATTACCAAACTTAGGAAAAGGCAAAGGAAAAGATGTTCTCCTGCTGTGATATAAGTCTATGATTATATGCTAGAACCCTGATGATCAGAAGCTTCTTTTAGTATTTATTATGCTTAGACGTCAATGGACACATGATATTTGGTCCATAAATCTCTCTTCCTTCCTTCAAGTAATGCTCAAAAATTTCAAATGGACTTTTTTTAAAAAAGTGAAATTGAAATATAGCTGACACACAATGCTACATTAGTTTCTGGTGTATACCATAGTGATTTGACAACTCTATACATTAGGCTATGCTCACCATAAGTGTAGCTCCCATCTGCCACTCTACAGCCCTATTAAAATATCATTGATCATATTCTCTATGCTGTGTCTTTTATCCCTATGACATATTCGTTTCATAGTTGGAAGCCTGTACCTCCCACTCCCCATCCCTCACTTTGCCCATCCCCCACCACTCTCCTCTCTGGAAACCATCAGTTCTCTGTATTTGTGTGTTTGTTTCAGCTTTTTGTTTGTTTCAAATTGGTTTTTGATAGTTTTGCTCATTGAATTGAAATCTCCTGCCCTAGGCCTGGTTCTGCATGGCTGCTGTCAGCCAAGGAGGAATGTCAGAGGCTTTTACCACTCCGGAAGCCTTTGCTCACTTATGCTCCCGCCTGGCTTCCCTCACATTTCGGTTGGCGATGTCTGATCCCATCCAATTACCTTGCCTTCAAGAATTAAATAATTAAGAGAGCTACACAGTTCCTTCATATCCCCCACTATCCTCCCTCTGCTCGGGGTCCTGAAGTTCCACATTCTGTATAAAATAAATCTTTCTTTTGGAATTTGAGTACATTTTTCTCTGAATAAGGTTTACATGACTATAGATAATACCATCTGAGTCATAATAACCTTCCTAGGTTAAAGACAGATGCTTGGTCACATAATTCCTTTTTAATGTTCCTGTACTTCTTGTTCTCCTTCCTTTAAATGCAGGTAATCATGATTTCACCCATCCTCTATTGGGCTGTGTCATTTAGTGAAATAATAATGAGTAGGAAATGTATTACTGTTCAGCCAAGGGAATCATTTATTTTAAGGCCATGCCTGTGAAATAGTTAACTTGTTCCACAATGCTGCTTTCAGTCCCCAAAAGTTCAGTAAGAGTACAGGGTGGGTCACTCCTCACATTGTAAAGTAGAAAACCTGGGCCCTCAGTGTTCATAATCCAGCTGCTATGACTGTCACTGCTAAGAGCTCCATAAATCAAAACAGGGTCAGGAAGGAGCAGTGAGATCCATCAATAAAACAAAAATATGTTATGCATTTATCTTGTCGTCATCTTTCAAATTGTACTATAATATTACCCTAAAAAATGTGAAGAAGTCACTAATTTGTTACATGGCCAAGCATTATGTATTATCATTTTTGATAATGTGCTTTATTATATTTTATATTTAATGAAAAAAAAGGGGGAATTCTCCCAAAGAGATATTTCAAAATAAGCTACTAATTTACAGCAGATGTGGGAGCAAATGAATCTATGCTCTTTTATCTTTAATTATTCTCCTACCTTCAGTTTAGTTCACGTTGAATATTTGACATCCTTGAAAATAGTGGTTTCTAATGTTCCCTGGCCCTAGTGTATAAGTACTATGTTGTCTTTTTCCCTTACCTATTAATGTGAAGCACAGTTATTTAAGAGCATGGTTTTTGGTGCACTAGACATGGAATACAGGGCTCCCCTACCACACACTGTGTGACCTTGCTCATGTATTTGATCCCTTTAAGTCTTAGTTTTCTCATATGGAAATGGCTAAAAAATCCTGTGCTTCACATATGGATCATATAGTTCTTTTCTCCTAGACTTACTGTGAAGAGTTAAGTGAAGTAACCCATGTTCTTATCACAATATTCAGCATGCAGTGAATATACAATAATTGTTAACATTTATTATGATCATTTTCAGTTAATTCAATTGGTCAATATGATGCCCTCTTGTAATCAAATTATGCCTTCTCTCTTTTTCTAACATCTAATTCTTTTTTTTATGACAAAAGTAAATGTTTTAACACTTAAAAAAAAATGTGATAGGCTTATATCTCCATGATCAAATTAGTGTTTCTAGAAGCAGTTTCACTGAGGTCAAGCCTATTGCAAACTATTTCTGACCCCTAAGAAAAATGATGAACTTTTCATGACCAAATTCATTTAGATGTTTGGTTTTGGGTATTATAAAACAAACTTGGATTTCATCTCATAGAGTAGACATACAGTGTAGAGTTAATAGAAAAAAAGTACAATAAACCTTACTTGTCATTTTAACATTTAAAAATTATAATCTTTGGGTGCCTGGGTGGCTCAGTTGGTTGAGCAACTGCCTTCGGCTCAGGTCATGATGCTGGAGTCCCAGGATGGAGTCCCACATTGGGCTCCCTGCTAGGCAGGGGGTCTGCTTCTCCCTCTGACCCTCTTCCCTCTCGTGCTCTCTATCTCTCATTCTCTCTCTCAAATAAGTAAATAAAATCTTAAAAAAAATAAAAATTATAATCTTTTTTCTTTGGTAAGGTCTGACCAAGATCAGAATATATCAGTGAAGGGCAAATTGTTTGAATATTTATAATACAAATTATAATGAATTGGCAATGATTGTCCTCGGTGTAGCTACTCTTGCCTACCTGAGATTTTCAAAGCCCTTTTACAAATGAGCCTAATTCTTTCACATCCCTGTGTTAGTTCAGGCTGCTATAACACACTACCATGAACTGGGTGGCTTATAAAGAAACATACATTTATTTCTCACAATTCTGGAGGCTGCAAAGTTCAAAATCAAGGCATTGGCAGATTTCGTGTCTGATGAAGGACTTCTTCCTGGTTTATGGGATGCTGTCTTCTCTTTGTGTCCTCACAATGTAGAAGGAACGAGGAAACTCTCTAGTCTCCTTTTTGAGGACACTAATGACATTCATAAGAACTCCCCCCTCATGGCCTAAGCACCTCCCTAAGGCCCCACCTCCAAGTGTAGTCACATTGGAAATTGGGATTTCAACTTATGAATTTTGGGGTGATACAAACATTCAGTCTCTAGCACTTAGTATATCTTAATATGAGGACTTGACAGATTAGAAAGTTACCTTAGTCCAAACTCCCAGAGAAAACCAAGATGTGCCCTGCGTTTTGAACCATATGTTTCAGACAAAACTTACCAATTTGAAAATGATTCAAGAAAGCAAACCACCCTTTAGCAGAGCCTAATGAGAGGCATTAAGATGAAGTGGAAAGAGTGCTAGAGACAGTTTTATCTTTTCCACTTGTAACCTCAGGCAAATTGTTTCATGTCCCTAAGCCATGAGAATCTTCATTTATAAAGGAAAACTAAACAAAACTGGCCTACTGAATAGAACCACTATGAAGATTAAAAGATATATGAGATGTTCACAAGGACTCAATTAATATAAATCCCTGTCCTTTGCTCAGTTGATCTTTACAAGCTCTTCATCAACCATGCATCATCTAGACAAGACCTATTAGGATGAACAAAAACAAAAACATATGTATGTTTATCTGTATCTCCTTCATAGGCATACTGAATTTTTAAAAGCTGGCATGGGAGGTCTTTCTTCTATATTGGATCTACCCATCAATTCCATCCATCCATCCAGTCATTCTTTATAGATAATCTATTTAGCATACCATTTTTATTACATCTATCACAGGTTCTTTCATCGAAGATAAATAATACTATTAAAAGTAGCTTATTTTTATTAAATTTCCATTATATGTCAGAACTTGTGCTGAATGTTTTATGTAAATGAATGTTTTCAAATATAAATTACTGATCTTTAAAGAGAATATTTTAAAAATCAATATAGCATTATGGTGACTATAATCTTTCTGCAATGATTTAGAAGTTACTTCAAGCTTATAGAGTTGCCTAGATCATTATTATAAGTGGTCCAGACCTAAGAAAACCTTTCAGTTATTTAAATTTCAGTCTGTCTGAATTCTGTAGTCATTGAGACTGATCAAGGACCAGTGCATGTTAACTGTGCATGTTAATTGATTATTTTACATTGAATATACTATGTTCACACACATAAACAGATGCAAAAGTCATTGTGCCTAAAATAGAATAATCCATGGCTGATAATATTGGAAGTACTATTTTGGGAAAGACTAATTAAGACTGTAGATCATATGAATGTATGTGGAAATAATCAGATTCAATAAAATATTCTCAAATTTTAGAAGTAAAGAAGAAACTGGAGATTCTAATAAAAAAAAATAAAAAAGAATGTAATTGGCTTCAAAGATCTTAGACTTTACTTTTAGGAAAATAATATCGTTTTATAATTGCCAAATATGTTTGACATTCAAAACTCTCTCTGTAAGAGCTCATAGAAGGGAAAGCTCACCATGCATAATACTATTTTACTATAGGTTATACAGAAGACATGGGACTTGGATAAAATCAGAAGAAAATGTCAGGCTAAGAAAGTAGAAAGGAGAGGGAGTGGCACGCATGGAGAGTGAAAAGCCTAAGCAAATGAATGAGAGGGGAAAACATTTGACATTTATTTATTCATTTGTGTAATCATTCCACAAGATTACTTCAGGGCCAAACTATATGCCAAGTATATTATTTTATGCTAGAAACGGAAATAGAAAAATGAATAAGACACTGTTCCTGGTCTCAAACTTCTTGGCTTTAAAGAGAAACTAAGTATGCATGTACAGAAATAACAAAATATATATTGTATAAGATAGTGCTGAGTGTCACAAGAAAGATAAAAGAGGGCAAGGAACTAGGAGGAGATAAGTGGTGGGGGGCCGAGTGGAGCATAGGAGTTTAGCTGGGTGGTTAACGGAAACTGTCAGGCAGCATTTTGAGTTGAGATCAGAAGGAACTGAGGAAGTAAATAAAGAGTAAGGTAGACATTGAACAAAACAAAAAAACAAGGAAAAAAAAAACAAACGTCCAAACAGCAATAAAAGGAAAGAACCTGAGGAAGAAATAAATTTGGTATATTGAGGAAAAACAAAAGGTCACTGTGGTTGGTGTAGAGTGTAGGAAGGTAAAAATGAAGTCATGGAGAGGGTAAAGTGTGGGGGCTGATCATAACGGGCCCCATAAGCGATGACAGAAGTAATGGTTTTTTTTTTGTTTTTGTTTTTGTTTTTCTGAGTGGCAAAGAAAGCTATTAGAGGGTTTGCACAGAGGAGTGGCATGATATGGCTTATAATTTATTAAAAAGCACTTTGACACCATGTTGAAAGTAGATGGTCAGGAATTAAGAATAAGATGTACAATGTGAGGAATAAAGGATTATGGGCCTTGAATTGAGAGGATTGGAGATTGTGGACACAAGTTGAAGCGTAAGTTGAAGTCAAGCTTTAAAGGCTTTGAATTATCAATCTAAAGCTTTTATTTTATTCAGTAGTTACCTTATTAAAAGTTATCCCAAAAGCATATATCATATACAAAGGAAGATGAAGAGACAACACTGATAAGTTTGCAGGAAGGGAAATCACCACGGACTGGGACAGTCAGGGAAGATTCATGGATAGCTTTGTACACGAGAACCCTCCAGACCTCAAACTGCATCAGGCTCCTTGAGCAGCCTCATTGCTATCACCCACAATACTCCTTGGCCCTTGAAGAGAAAGAAAGATGAGTCATGCCCAAAGTCCAGAATGCGGTGAGCCTCACTGGTTGGAGAGCTGCTCCACCATTAATCTTCTGTACTGGGCATGTGCATAGGATGGATGGTCTTAGAGCCTGAGGAAAGCCATTCTGAAGAGAGCTGAAGCACAACAACTACAAGCAAGAAAAGTAAGAGACTTATTTTTGTCATTTACTGACATCTACTGAAGCTGGCTGAGATCCAGCTGTGAAATTCTGGAAAATGGTGGCATCCCCAGGCAAGTTTTAAGTACAGGATATAGAAGAGGCTATTCCTAACCGAAGGCATAAAGAGACAGAACTGTGACTGTGCCTACAAGTTAAGTTATCCCAGGTACCAGAACCCACCTGCCGCCAGTAGTCATGTTCTTTTAGTTCCTCTGCATGGTGACATACAGATGAGAAAAGCAAGAAAAAACTTTTGATTCAAAAATCTTAAAATATTTTATGAACTACATGTTGTTCCTCATGTCATAAAAGGCAAAAAATGTCCCAGGATTACCTGGACCCAGGAGAAGAGGCTTTACAGATTATGTAAAACTTAACATCATAATATTTTTCCCCACATTACTTCTAATTTTGTCACTTCAACCCATTAAAGTTGTTGCTGATTTATAATTAACAGCAGACCTCACATGTATCAGGCCTCTGCCACATTAACTTCTTAATACATCTTATTTGACAATATATCATTTTTCTGTGTTATGAACAAAACACAGTATTCTTCAAATAGACTCACATAACATAAGGGAAGACACTTTGGACATTATCCTACTTGCACTCATAGGGGAGAGGAAAAGGACCAAAATCTATTTGGCATCTATTCTGCAACAGATACATCACCACCCTAGGTGGTAGGTGTTATTATTCCCTTTTACTTAACAAGGAGAGTGCTGACAGGAAGAAGAGTGCTGGCATTGGTTAAGGAGGGATATGGACAGAAGTAGAAAAGAATTGTAAGAAATGCAACTAGGGAAGATGCCAGGTTTCCACTCTTAAAGGACAGTATAACCTCTCAAAGAACAATATTTAATAACAACTGACCTCTGAAAGGCGAGCTCTTTGACACATGACAAAAATTCTCTAAATAACCTTGCTATTTGGTTTCATATTGTACATCCTTGTCATGTATAGCACTTACCAAATTACAATTTTACAGTTGGTAATTGTTAGTTTATCCAACTGTGAACTCAGTGGGAACAGGGTATGAATCTGTCCTGTACATCACTATGGCCCTCAGGGCTTAGCACAGTATTAGGCATGCAGAAAGAGTTCAATATGAATTTGTTCAATCACTAAATGAGTGTTAGCCATCATCTAGCCAAGGGCAGCATATAATTTTGAAAGGAAATCTCCCTCTTGCCAAGGGTGTGGGACTCCATTCTTGGGCATTTAAAGCATGGGACCCATCAAGATCAATGAAAACAAATACTATTTTATGTCTGCATTAAAGCAATCAAATTCCACTTTGTCAGTGAGTGTGCCCTCATAAAAATCATTGTGTAGCTATATTTTTCACTTGTTGCTGAGAAGCACTTGAGTAGTTACATTATTAAGAATTTTAGAAGCTAGGAATTAGTCTATCGAAGGTCTTTGGTTAATGGAATGAGTCTATGTTTTGAGGGCCCACATCTGGCTAAAATATTTTAATTAAAACAGCCTTAAGTCCATGATAACCTGTCCTTTCACTCAATAGAAATCATAGGGTCTTTAGTAGGAATTGTGGGTTATAAATTCTCTGATCTTGATAGAAGAGGGAAACCTTCTTCTGAAGGTAACATTACAGTTCTTAATTACAGATTAAGATGAACCTGAAAGTTCTGAAGAATGTTTGCTTTTGGGCTCTACAGAGTTTATTGAAAATGCGAGTCTCCTAGAAATGTGACTGTTTAGCTACTACAAGCATTCCTGTAAAGCAAACACTTGGGGCACCTGGAATGGGCAGGTAATCATCTCAACGTTCTCAGGAACAGCAAAGCTGCCAAAAATGTAGAGAGAGGACACAAGAATCCTGTCTTAAAAGGATTTTTTTTCCTCTCTCTCTCTGACATTATTTATGTATTTTCCCCTTGAATCATATGGGATTCATAATGGTTGCCTCAAATATCTATCAACTGGATTATTGGTTTATTAAATGGTTCTTTGAAAAATCAAAATCACAGAGACTTATAGCAAAGCCACTGAACATATTTTTACATGATCTTGTATAAGAAAGTTTATAAATTTACAGTGTGAGAATTGAGAATGGGACCAGAGACCAAAAGTGGTATTAAAAAGAGTCGATAACTATGGAGGATAATAGATTTTACCCTACTTGAAATTTAACAAGTAAGCCTATCCCATTTTTAAACATTATGGCAGAGGACAGAAGACTTCAGAGGCAAGTAGGAGTGTAAATTTCAGTATTGGCCTCAGTTCCCTTTGCCCCTATCTCTACTTCCATGAGTGTGAGGCAGAGGAGGACCCAGAGGGATGCAGGGTATACAGTGTGTATGTGTCATTGCTGAGAAACCAAGTTTAGGAGATCCCAGTCATTTGAAAGTGTTGCTGGCAAACTTCCCAACTTTTGTCGTAAAGGGAGATGTTATTTTTATTATCCTGATCTGGAAATGATCTGTCCTCTGCTCTCCAAGGGGATATTTCTTCCAATGCTATTTGCTGTACAAATACACTTGAAAAGACAGTCTGGGATGGATGCTTTCAATGCCTCTTCACAGAAATCCAGGAGACACAAGGAAAGTTTCTCCTGACAAAAAACTATAAGCTTTAGTGTCTTTTCTGTTAAAGATAATATATTGATTATTTCTATAGCTTACTTATTAAATGTAAGAGTTTCTACTTTATTATGTTACTGCAGTATTATAAGAAAGATATGGGCATTGTAAAACTCAGGGTAGCAATGAGCTGAAGAGAAGAATACAACCAGAATTCAATAAATCTAAGTTCTGTCATCTCAATTCTACCCTCAGTAGTGAAATTGATAATGCTAATAATGAAACTACTCCAATTTGGTGAGTACTTACATGTACTAGGTAGGCATTTATAGGCTCTATGTAACTTAATACAATAATCACAAGACATGCCATACAATACTTAATCTGTATTTAACATTAACAGTGGGTTGAGTCCAAAGATTAAATACACTATTGATATTTTATGAGTATTTGTTAAGATCTCAATCTTTTTTTTTTCCTAGTATCATATACAATTTTATTTTCCCTTCCTTTCCACTTCTTTTTTTTTTTTTTTGAGAGAGAGAAAGAGTGTATGTGTGAGCATGAGTGGTGGGTGGAGGGGCAAAGGGAGAGGGAGAGAGAGAATCTTAAGCAGGTTCTGTGCCTAGCATGGAGCCTAAGATGGGTCTCCTTCTTACGACCCTGAGATCATGAACTGAGCCAAAATTAAGTTGGATGCTTAAACAGCTGAGCCACTCAGGCACCCCCCTTTCCACCTCTTTTTAAAAAATATTGAAGTATAATTAATATACAATGTTATATTAGTTTCCTGTGTACAACACACTGACTCAACAATTCCATACTCGGTGCTCACCACCATGAGTATTGTTACCATCTATCACCATATAACATTATTACAATATTATTGACTATATTCCCCATGCTGTACTTTTCAGCTCCATGACTTATTTATTTTATAACTAGGAGTTCCTCCCTCTTATTCCCCTTTATCTATTTCACTCATCCTTCCCAACTGCCTCCCCTTTGGCAACCACCAATTTGTTCTACATATTTAAGAGTTTGCATTTTGGTGGTTGGTTTGTTTTGTATATTCCACAAGCAAGCAAAGTCCTATATTATTTGTCTTTTTCTGTTTGACTTATTTCACTTAGCATAATACCCTCTAGGTCCATCCATGCTACCGCAGAAGAAAAGATCTCATTCGTTTTTATGGCCGAGCAATATTCCATTGTAAGTATATACCACATTGTCTATCAGTGGACACTTGGGTTGCTTCCATATCTTGACTATTGTAAATAATGCCGCAATAAACTTAGGGATACAGATGTCTGTTCGGAGCAAAGTTTTTGTTTTCTTTGGGTAAATACCCAGTAGTGAAATTCTTGGATCATATGGTAATTCTATTTTTAAATTTTTTAGGGAACTCCAAACTATTTTCCCCAATGGCTGCATGAATTCTCATCTAACAGTGTATGAGGGTTCCCATTTTTCAAGTCCTCACCAACACTTGTTATTTCTTGTCTTTTTGATACTAGCCATTTGACTGATGTGAGGTGATGTCTCATTGTGGTTTTGATTTGCATTTTCCTGATGATTAGTAATATTGAGCATCTTTTCATGTGTCTGTTGGCTACCTGTATGTCTTCTTTGGAAAAAAATGTCTCTTTAAGTCCTCTGCCCATTTTTAATCAGATTGTTTGTTCATTTTTGGTATTGAGTTGTATAAGTTCTTCATGTATTTTGGATATTAACTCGTTACCAGATATATCATTTGCAAATATCTTCTTTCATTCACCGGGTAGCCTTTTTGTTTTGTTGATAGTTTCTTTTACTGTGCAAAGAAAGGTCTCAGTCTTTTTAACTCATCACAATAGACAAGATAGATGACATACTCCTATTATAACATAGGGATAACAAGATGCTGTCAAGATAATAAAAGCTTAGTGACAGTTTGCATTGCCCAAGCTTAAAGCCTCCCATCCTCTCCTATTCAAGAAGGGATATCATAATATAAGTAATTGAAAGTGACTTTCTTATAAAGATAATTTAAATCCACTCTAATTAAATCATTCACAAAATATGTTACATGATAAGAAGTAGCATATTATCTCTTGAATACATTAAAACTGAATATGGGGGCGCCTGGGTGGCTCAGTTGGTTAAGCAACTGCCTTCGGCTCAGGTCATGGTCCTGGAGTCCTGGGATCAAGTCCCACATCGGGCTCCCTGTGCAGCAGGGAGTCTGCTTCTCCCTCTGACTCTCTTCCCTCTCGTGCTCTCTATCTCTCATTCTCTCTCTCTCTCAAGTAAATAAATAAAAAATCTTAAAAAAAAATAAAAATATTAAAACTGAATATGGTATATCTGTGAGTTGTAACTCTATAATTAAGGCCCTCCCCCAGTGAATAAAGAGATATAAAATAACATAGAACCATTATTAGTTAGGTACATATGTGGTTGTAATTATTTGATATACATGTAAAATATCATAAGCCTCTAATGAGGTAAGGACCCTCTGATGAGGTATATATGCCTGATCATTAATTTAATTGTAGGGGAGGGAGTGAGAAAGGAATAACAAAATTCTAGAAGAGAAAGCTTCCTATTGATGTAAACACAAACATGCTGGATAGCCCTTCTTCATGACTTTCCTTATTTTTTTTTTACATTTTATTCTTATTTTTTATTTTTTTATTATTATGTCATGTTAATCACCATACATTATATCATTAGTTTTTGATGTAGTGTTCCGTGATTCATTGTTTGCATATAACACCCAGTGTTCCATGCAGAATGTGCCCTCCTTAATACCCATCCTTAGAAAGAGAAAATAATTTCTCTTCCTCTCTTCAATCCTGTTTCTCCCCTTTCGTTCCTGAAGTTATTGTAAGACAAGATTAGTTTTAAAGCCATTTGTTGAGACAGAATAGGGTATTGAACAGGGGAAGGAGGCTGTTCATACAGGAGTTCTACACAACATGAAGATTTAGAGCCCTAGGAGGGTCAGGAGGCCATCTAGGCTAGTCAGAGACCGTGAAAATGATTGGTGAAGGTTAAATACAGGGTGATTGATTGAATAAATATACATATTAAGGATAATGGGAGCCAGGCTTCTCACTGTTAGAGAATGGTATTATGAATGGAACAAACTATGGTGTTGAATTGAAACTGGAGGTATCTGTGAATTCATGGTTTTAATAGACAAACTGATAGAAAGTATAATAAGGAGTGAAATATTTATAGAGTTTTAAAGTAACTTCCTACAAAATACATAAAAAATATAGAGTGATTTTACAGTGGAAAAAATATAGCTTTTATAATGAAAAAGCCTGGCACACAACATCTTAGTCACATAATCGAAGTGTAAATCATCAGTTATGGGACAACTTGGGTCTGTGTGTTACCTGATACATTAAATTACAACATAGTGTCACTTCTGTGCTACTCTTCACAAAGAGGTAGACTTAAAATTGTGAAATAGGAAACCTCACAAAGCCACAAATCAAAAGAAGCATCTCAAAACAACTGGCCTGTAATCTCTAAAAATTCAAATTCATAAAAGTTAATGAAACACCTGGAAGCTAGTTCAAACTAAAGGAGACAAAAGAGACCTAACAAAAGGCAATGCATGATTCTGGACTGAATTCTTGTGCTACTAAAGACTCTATTGGGACACTAGCAAAACTTGAATGGGATCTAAGGAATAGATGGTAGTAACTAATCAGTGTTAATCTCCTGAGGCTGATGGGTATATTGGGGTTATGTAGGTTGTGTATGGTTTGTAGTTAATACACATTAAAAGAATGATAGAGTGATAGGACATCAAGTTGAACATTTGATCTTAAATTATTCAGGGATAAAAATGTATCTTATATTCTACTTGTAACTTTTCTAACATTTGAGGTTTTAAATATAAATGAATGGATGAATGAATGAATAAAGCAGCTAAATAAATGTCACAGTAAGTAAGGACCAACAGCAAGAACTATCTAAAGTGTACCCAAAGGGTCACTTTAACCATTAGATAAAAAAGAGGACGTCTAAGGTGTAAGAAAATATCTGAGACCTGAAAAATAGACAAAATTATTGAATTGAAATCTAAACCACAAAATAAAAATTAATAAGCATGCAAGTAAACATATTATTGTGCCAATTTCATTAACTGCTAGATTTAGTATTTATAAGATGTTGACTACATTTTAAAGTAACTTGAAGGTTCAATTTCTCATAGTGAATGATCTCCCAGGCTTGTGCAATAATTGCTAAAAAAAAAAAAAAAAAAAAAAACTCATTCAACCACAAATGAAATGAGTTTCTCAGCGCTAAGTAATTTCAAAAGTAAAATAACAAAAATTCTTTCAAATGTTCAGGGCAAAAAATATATTTAATTTTTTCATAGCCTTCACTTGGTTTTCAGGAGGGTCTCTAAAGGGCTTAAAAATACCCTTCCCAAACCCATCTGAAAAATAGTTTGATACTTATTAGCAGACAATGTGACTCTTTTTTTTTTTTATGGAACTAGAGGGTATTATGCTAAGCGAAACAAGTCAATCAGAGAAAGACACATATCATATGATCTCACTGATATGAGGAATTCTTTTTTTTAATGTTAACCATCATACATTACATCATTAGTTTTTGATGTAGTGTTCTATGATTCATTGTTTGCGTATAACACACAGTGCTCCATTCAGTACGTGCCCTCTTTAATACCTATCACCAGGCTAACCCATCCCCCCACCCCCTCCCCTCTAGAACCCTCAGTTTGTTTCTAGAGTCCATAGTCTCTCATGGTTCATCTCCCTCTCCAATTTCCCCCCTTTCATTTTTCCCTTCCTGCTATCTTTTTTTTTTTTAACATGTATTATTTGTTTCAGAGGTACAGGTCTATGATTCAACAGTCTTAGACAATTCACAACGCTCACCATGGCACATACCCTCCCCAATGTCTATCACCCAGCCACCCCATCCCTCCCACCCCCTACCACTCCAGCAACCCTCAGTTTGTTTCCTGAGATTAAGAATTCCTCATATCAGTGAGATCATATGATACATTTTTTTCTCTGATTGACTTATTTCGCTCAGCATAATACCCTCCAGTTCCAGCCACGTCATTGCAAATGGCAAGATTTCATTCCTTTCGATGGCTGCATAATATTCCTGTGTGTGTGTGTGTGTGTGTGTGTGTGTGTGTGTGTGTGTGTGTGTATACAACATCTTCTTTAGCCATTCATCTGTCGATGGACATCTTGGCTCTTTCCATAGTTTGGCTATTGTGGACATTGCTGCTATAAACATCGGGGTGCACGTACCCCTTCGGATCCCTACATTTGTATCTTTGTGGTAAATACCCAGTAGTGCAATTGCTGGGTATTACAGTAGCTCTATTTTCAACTTTTTGAGGAACCTCCATACTGTTTTCCAGAGTGGCTGCACCAACCTGCATTCCCACCAACAGCGTAGGACGGCTCCCCTTTCTCCACATCCCCGCCAACATCTGTCATTTCCTGACTTGTTAATTTTAGCCATTCTGACTGGTGTGAGGTGGTATCTCATTGAGGTTTTGATTTGGATTTCCCTGATGCCAAGCAATGTTGAGCACTTTTTCATGTGTCTATTGGCCATTTGGATGTCTTCTTTGGAAAAATGTCTGTTCATGCCTTCTGCCCATTTATTGATTGGATCATTTGTTCTTTGGGTGTTGAGTTTAAGTTCTTTATAGATTTTGGATAGTAGCCCTTTTTCTGATATGTCATTTGCAAATATCTTCTCCAATTCTGTCGGTTGTCTTTTGGTTTTGTTGGTTTCTTTTGCTATGCAAAAGCTTTTTATCTTGATGAAGTCCCAATAGTTCATTTTTGCCCTTGCTTCCCTTGCCTTTGGCGATGTTTCTAGGAAGAAGTTGCTGTGGCTGAGGTCGAAGAGGTTGCTGCGGTCGAAGAGGTTGCTGCCGTGTTCTCCTTTAGGATTTTGATGGACTCCTGTCTCACGTTTAGGTCTTTCAACCATTTGGAGTCTATTTTTGTGTGTGGTGTAAGGAAATGGTCCAGTTTCATTCTTCTGCATGTGGCTGTCCAATTTTCCCAACACCATTTGTTGAAGAGACTGTCTTTTTTCCATTGGACATTCTTTCCTGCTTTGTCAAAGATTAGTTGACCGTAGAGTTGAGGGTCCACTTCTGGGCTCTCTATTCTGTTCCATTGATCTAAGTGTCTGTTTTTGTACCAGTACCATATTGTCTTGATGATGACAGCTTTGTAATAGAGCTTAAAGTCCAGAATTGTGAAGCCACCAGCTTTGCTTTTCTTTTTCAATATTCTTCTGGCTATTTGGGGTCTTTTCTGGTTCCATACAAATTTTAGGATTATTGGTTCCATTTCTTTGAAAAAAATTGATGGTATTTTGATAGGGATTGCATTAAATGTGTAGATTGCTCTAGGTAGCATGGACATCTTCACAATATTTGTGCTTTCAATTCATGAGCATGGTACATTTTTCCATTTCTTTGTGTCTTCCTCAATTTTTTTCATGAATGTTCTATAGTTTTCTGAGTACAGATTCTTTGACTCTTTGGTTAGATTTATTCCTAGGTATCTTAAGGTTTGGGGTGCAATTATAAATGGGATCGACTCCT
The DNA here is from genome assembly GCF_037043125.1 of Eumetopias jubatus. Lineage (NCBI taxonomy): Eukaryota > Metazoa > Chordata > Mammalia > Carnivora > Otariidae > Eumetopias > Eumetopias jubatus. The sequence goes on from NW_028274811.1 coordinate 101,754,700, forward strand.
TAATTTCTCTTTCTTCTGTCTTGTTGGTGTATAGGAATGCCACTGATTTCTGTGCATTGATTTTATATCCTGCCACTTTACTGAATTCCTGTATGAGTTCTAGCAGTTTTGGGGTGGAGTCGTTTGGGTTTTCTACATAAAGTATCATATCATCTGCAAAGAGTGAGAGTTTGACTTCTTCTTTGCCGATTTGGATGCCTTTTCTTTCTTTTTGTTGTCCGATTGCTATGGCTAAGACTTCTAATACTATGTTGAGTAGCAGTGGTGATACTGGACATCCTTGCCATGTTCCTGACCTTAGAGGGAAAGCTCTCAGTTTTTCCCCATTGAGAATGATATTTGCTGTGTGTTTTTCATAGATGGCTTTTATGATATTGAGGTATGTACCCTCTATCCTTATACTCTGAAGAGTTTTAATCAAGAAAGGATGCTGTACTTTGTCAAATGCTTTTTCTGCATCTATTGAGAGGATCATATGGTTCTTGTTCTTTTATTAATGTATTGCATCACGTTGATTGATTTGTGGATGTTGAACCAACCCTGCAGCCCAGGGATAAATCCTACTTGGTCGTGGTGAATAATCCATTTAATGTACTGTTGGATCCTATTGGCTAGTATTTTGGTGAGAATTTTTGCATCCATGTTCATCAAGGATATTTGTCTGTAATTCTCCTTTTTGATGGGGTCTTTGTCTGGTTCTGGGATCAAGGTAATGGTGGCCTCATAAAACGAGTTTGGAAGTTTTCCTTCCATTTCTATTTTTTGGAACAGTTTCAGAAGAATAGGAGCTGGTTCTTTGAAAGAATTAACAAGATTGATAAACCCCTGGCCAGACTTATCAAAAAGAAAAGAGAAATGACCCAAATAAATAAAATCATGAATGAAAAAGGAGAGATCACAACCAACACCAAAGAAGTACAAACAATTATAAGAACATATTATGAGCAACTATATGCCAGCAAATTAGGTAATCTGGAAGAAATGGATGCATTCCTAGAGATGTATAAACTACCAAAACTGAATCAGGAAGAAACAGAAAACCTGAACAGACCTATAACCACTAAGGAAATCGAAGCAGTAATCAAAAATCTCCCAACAAACACAAGCCCAGGGTCAGATGGCTTCCCACGGGAATCCTTCCAAACATTAAAGAAGAATTGATATGAGGAATTCTTAATCTCAGGAAACAAACTGAGGGTTGCTAGAGTGGTGGGGGGTGGGAGGGGTGGGGTGGCTGGGTGATAGACATTGGGGAGGGTATGTGCTATGACAATGTGACTCTTGATGAAGAAGAAAAACTCCATCTCTATTTAAAAAATCTGACAAAAACATAAGAGATGTGGTATTTTAGAAGGAATAGTCTCTTTAAAAAGGCAGATATTCCAAAACTATCCAAGTGACTACCACATAAAAATAACTCACTCTCCTTAGCTTTCTATTCCCCTATCAGCTATCACAATTGTCAATACCCTCTGGCCAAAGATCATCAGAAATACACCTGTAGTTGAACAAGTGGGTTTATTACTCATTGCAACCAAGGGGAATGTACTATCTGGGTAACCATAAGGTATCTATGTAAGATGATATTGGAAATGACCTACAAAAGGATTTGGGCTTTGATTGGGTAATTTTGGGGGATGGTCTAAGGAAGCACAGGTTTGCTCTAGTTATGGTCTGTTAAAAAGTGGGAGAAATTTTATGATTAAATATTTCAATAAATTCTACTTACTGATAAGGCGAACTAGCATGAGGATAAATCTTTAATTGTAAAGAAGTAGCAATCCCTCATTTTGCCCAAGAGTGATGGATGTTTGGTATTGTGTGAATTGTACAATGACCAAGTTTTTATACTACTTTACGATGGCCTCAGAATGACCTTATCTAATGGTGATGTTCTATGAGATTTTTTTATGTTCCACAGGAGAGAAACATGGTCTAGCTATGAACATCAGGCCCACTTGTAATGACACTGAAGCCTCCCTCTGAGTATGAGACAAGTTCCCAGATACCAGTTTTCTGTCTCATAATTCTGGACAGGACCTATTCATTTGCAGCACAAACTTTCAACTCTTCTGTTTTCACTGGTCCTCTTAATCATTTCTTCTGTTCTTGGTATTTTGGAAGAACTGAAATGCAGTGGACAGAAGCATAGACTCTTGTAGGGAGATGACTATCTTGGTTGAAAATGAGGCTCTGCCTCGTCTTGGTTCTGTAATTTGGGCAACTTCTCATTGCTAAGCCTTAGGTTCTTTACGTGTAAAATGAAATTAATAACTTCATAAGACTGTTTAAATGGTATTGGGTATATAAAATGTTTACCATAATATGTGACAGAGGGAACAGTCAAGAAAAGCTCTTATCACTCTTGCTGGAGACTCACTAGTAACCATAACCCAGACCAACTTCTTCACTATGTGGTGTATTTATCAATGTCTTGCTAAGCCCCCATTCCAACCTCAGCCCAGTCATTCGATAAATATTTATTAAGCTCCTACTATTTTAGGCACTCAGATTATAACTTTGAATTCTCAAGGTCCTTACTTTTTAATAGAGGAGACCAGCAAAGCAAAACAAGCAAGAAAGGAAAAGAAAGGAGAGAAAAGGAAAGGAAAGCAAGAGAGAAAACAGAAAGAAAAGAAAGGAAAAGAAAAAAGGAGAGAAAAGAAAATGCCTATAGTGGCTGTTTAAGAATGGTTGGTCAGAAAAATCCTTTACAAGAAAATGAATGTTTAAGCAGAAGTAAAGATAATTAGAAGAAACCAGCTATACAAGTATTAAGGGAATTAGCTTACCAGACCGAGGGAATAGCTGGTATAAAGGACTTAAGGCAACAAAGAGAGAGACTCGGTCACCATTCCCCCCAAATGCTGTCATTTGATCTCTTGCATAAAAATGAGATTTTAAGTAGTCATCAAGAGTTTTGAGCATTGGAATTGACATAACGAGCAATAATGGTAATGACATATTTACACAATTCCAGGCTTTCATCAGTTGTGCAAGACACCATTGATATAGTAACAGCTTTTCTAAAAAGAGTAGAATCATGGCCACAACAAATGTACATATTCATTTTTAAGACATTCCACTCAGAGAAACGGGAAAATGTGAGGGAAAAAATTTTCCTTGAACCAATGAATTGCCATCATTTATCTAGTACTTGTTATGTATGAAGTAGTGGGAAATATGCTTCATCAATATTATTTCATTTAACCCTCATAGTACCAATATGAAATAAATTCTCTTTTAACTTTAATTTTTAGTAAAGAAACTGAGTCCAGAAAAATTAAAAGTCATACACTTGATAAGTGACAGATAAAAACTCAAACCCAGGTTTGTCTGATTTCAGTCTTTTCCTTTAAACACTTTGTGACCAGAGCAAGACTTTTACCCTCTCTGGGTTTCAGTTGGTAGAATGGTTTTATTCTGTAGAATGAGTTATTCTAAATAGATATGAAGTCCTTCAGCATTAATGTCTATGAATGTTTAAAGTATACTAATCATAGACTATAACAAAACATCTGTCTTAGAAAATTCAGCAATATTTGCTTGTGAACATCATTTGTACATATTGACTATTCTCCAACTTCAGCATTTCTCAAACTATCACTTGCAGGGCTCATTCAGGAGGTGTGGAAAGGGGCCTGAGAACTTACATTTCTAATAAGTTCTCACTTGATGCTGATGCTACTGGACTGGGAACTCACTTTGAGAAGCACTGGTACAAATGTACGGCAAGCAAACAAGGTGAAATGTGTGTTTACAATTTTAAAAGTGATACATATTTGTTATATGAATGGCCTGTTTGGGATTGATACTGGAAACTTGTTTTTATTAAAAATTTTCAGAATGTATGCCCATTTCTTGGTGTTATTTAAAAATTTACAATTTTTTTATATCTTATGTGGTGAAAGAGCCTGTATTCTAAGCTAACTTATCTGACTTCTAGCCAGAGGCTTTTTACCTCATGGTTAAGTAATTATACTTCAGTAGTAATATATTTTTTCCCAGCACAGATCACATACCCACATGTACTCTTCACCTAACACTCAGAGTGATCTTTAAAATGTATAACATATTTTCAAAATATGTAGCACTTCTACTTAAAAATATTCAGTGGCTTCCAACTGCCCTTATGATAGGGGACAAATTCCTTAACATGCATGCCTTGTATGGTTCAGCCTATTTCCAGATGATCAATCATTTGTTTGCTTACCAGACCTCTGCAAAATACTCCTTTCAAATTCTTAGATTTCCCAAGCTCTTTCTCTCTTCACAGGGACATCTGCACAAAGTTGGTCATTCAACTGGCTTATAAAAAACGCTTCCCTTGTCCCCACTGCTACTCCTATTTTCTCACAAGTTCCTATTGATCCCCCTTGTAGGTATTTAAATGTCCTTTCTTTACAGAATGATTTTTCTGATAGCCACTCCTTACTCTCAGCTAATCTTTCAAAAATCCTGTGCCGCTTCAGAGGATTTAAAGAATCCATAATTATTTTATTGAGTTATTTAATAACTGCCTCCTCCTCCAGGACATTCAACATGTCTGCATCATTCAATGGATTCCCAGTGCCTAGTATAGTGCCTGGCACCCAGTAGGCAAAAAAATATATGTTTGTTGAATGACTAAATGAATGAATGAACCAAGGAACAAACCACATTCTATGGACATATGAAAATTCTGGAAACATTTCTTTTAGGCTTAATAGAACTTAGAGATGTAACATTGCAAATAATTTTGTTATGATAATGTAAAGGTGGATGTATATTTTGATGTGTCATGTTTGATTAAATTTTGAAATAACACCTGGAGCTTTTTGAATTCTTGAGATAAGAGCAATGCCTAGCCGCTTTTTTTCCTATACATGAGATCATTCTTCAGTCTTCTCCCCAGAGCAGGGTGGCATAACAAAGGCAATCTCTCTGGCTATGGCAAAGATGCTGCATCTACAGAGACTCTCTTATTAAAATGCTGTCTCTCCCCTAATCAGAAAAAGATGACTCAGAATGGTTGAGGACCTGAAACCTTCCACGATGTATTCCAAATTCCTTCTTTTTCTGTTAGCATGCAGCAGAACTGGTGAAATTGTATAATAGACCCTTTTTGTAAGGACCTCCCTTCTGTCCTTTTGTGAACCAATCAATAGGGACAAGGATCAAGGAAAAAAATGAAAATGTTTACTTGCATAAATATGTATATATGTGATCCTTGTTATTTAAAATGAAAAAAAAAAATAGAACAAGGACAGGGACCGTGACTTGGGTGATATTGCCTGGACATAACTAACCTAATTTTCTAGAAAATCTTGGCATCTGTAACTTTTGTGACAGAATCCACAATATTATTCTTCCCAGAGATTAGTTGGATCCCACTCAACATTGTTGATTTCCATTTGGTGAATAAAATGAACACAATGTGAGAGGTCTCTGGATACCACTGATGATAAAAGAATCTAAGACATCCTTGTTAAAAGGTGAAAATCAAATACCAGTGGGTGGCATTGGCATATCTTACTGCTTGAAAGGGCAAAATCTGCTGCTTTTTTCAAATTTGGCTGAGGCAGTTGCCTTAATCACATCAGGGTTAACAAAAGGCCAAACATTTGAATCTGTCCATTATTTGAGTCCTTCTCATCTTCTAGGTTGCAACTTAAAAAAATAATCTCAGTCCAAAGCCCTGTTTTCCACCTGAGCACACTGTGCTTTCTTCTAGCTCTTATCTTGATCTCATAGCAAAAAATAACTTGTCCAAAGGGGCTGTTCTTGATGACTGTCTCACCTAAGTACACCCTTCACAATTATTTTCTGTTTCAACCACTTGTATATACATTGTGTTATGTATCCCAATTGGCTACTTTCTTTTTATCTTTTTTTTTAAATCTTTTGTATCAGAAGGGTAGAGCCATGCTCATTTTTTTTTCTTTTTAGATCTACAATTCCTATCAGAGTACCAAGCATAGAGCAAGTGTTCAAAAAATATTGGATGAATTGATTACCTGATTTCATTATTTATTTCTTCAAGAACATTGGTTATCATCTGACCAAAGAAACATATATTAATTATTATTCTTGTTAAACAGGAAACTATATGTAAAGAAATTATATGGCTTGCCTATGTTCTTTCAGCTACTAAGGGATAAAGTTAGAATTGAACCCAGTATTTTTTAAATATCATTATTCTAAAAGCATTTTGTTTACTGTTCCCAGTATCCTGGGAAAGAGTGAAAGAATGAGAAACTAACATTTTTTGATGCTCTGCTGGTAGTTGCCCACATTATCTTGTTTGTAACTTTCAGCAGACCTATGAGAAAGGTACTGTTATTCTCCTTTTCCACATCTTGTCTTTCACTTTTGGCTGAGTAACACATTAGCCAGTGAAGTTTTTTTTAAGATTTTATTTATTTATTTGAGAGAGAGAGAGAGAATGAGAGATAGAGAGCATGAGAGGGAAGATGAATAAGATCACACTGACACACACCTTAAGTGGAATTACTATTATAGTAGGAAGACAGATGTGCATTTAAATAAAATCATAGGAATCCTGCAAAGAGAAAGAGGGTGCCAAAAATTATAAGGCAATTTTGGGGAATCAAGACTATGTCTATGAGCTATTCACTACATATAGCTGGGAGAGGAGCTGGAAATGGGAGGAAGAGAAAAGAATTATCAAAGTGTTATCATGATTCTCTCTTGCACAACTGCATGTAGATGATGGTGCCAGTTGCTGACCTGGGTAACAATTGAAGAATGCCATGTGTGCTTGGTAAAATGGAGAAAATGCCAAGGAGAGATGTGTACATATTGAATTTGGGATGTCTTTGAGATAGCCAAGTGAGAATATAAATAGAATTCTGGAGTTCCATGATCTAGAAGCTTAGAGAAGGTGTCTGGATATATATATATATGCAGACATGGTCAACATGAAGGGATAGAAAATGTAAAGCTCATCTAAAGGCAGAAAACTGAATGACTTAAGTAGAAATCTTAAGACCAAGGCTTCAAGAAGTTCAGTATTAAAAGTTAGATGGAAGAGGAAGAATCAGGAAGCTATTGAAAGAATAAACAGAGAGGAGGGAAGATGAACACAAACGGATGGTATTATGGAACACAGTGGAAGAGTTTTTTTTAAGAAGGTGAGAATTTCTCACTGTGTTCTGAGAGGTTAAGCAAATGAGAACTGAAAAGTGAGGCAGAGGTTCCTCAGCAATGTTTGCAAGGGCCATTGTGGCTTGCTGACTGGAGGCAAAGTCAAATTGCAGTAGGTTGATGAGTTGAGTGGCAAGTGAGGAAAGCAGGAAGATATAGAATCCAGAGTGCAGACGGAATGTTTGGCTTTAGATAAAGACACTTTCTTTTATGTAGGAGGAAAAATTGAGGAGAAATGCCAGAATCATTTCCAGTAATTTGTAAGTTTGGGGACAAAAGGAAAAGAAAGTTCCTGTCTGGTGTCTTCTTTTTTCTCTGTATGAAAGGTCATACGATCTTCTGAGGATGATGGTATATCAGCTGGCTATTGCTAAGTAACAGCTAATATCAAATTTTGGGAGCTTAAAATGACAACCATTTATTATTCCTCATCAGCCTTTGGATGGGCAAAGCAGTTCAGCTGATCCAGCTAGGTTCCATTGATTGTGACTGGACTTGTTCATGTGTCTGCCGTCAGCTGCCAGGTTGGCTGCAGGCTGGTTGATCTAGGATGCTTTAGTTGATTCAATTCATTTCCTCTCCATGTTGTCTCTCGTCCTACGTCAGGTTGGTTCAGGCTTGTTCTAATGATGGTAGCAATATTCTAGGAAACGAAATTGTCATGTACTATTATCCGTGTCACTCCTCCACCCTAAATATATATGTTGAAGCCCTACCCCATCCAATATGACTATATTTGCAGATTATGGAAGTAATTAAGATTAAATGAGTCATAATAAGGGTAAGGATTAGTGTCCTTGTAAGAATAGACACCAGAGAGTTAGTGTAAGGACACATTGAGAAGGAGGCTCTCTGCAGACCAGGAAGAGAGCCTTCACCAGAACCTGGTCATGCTGGTACTGTGACTTCACATCTGCAGACTCCAATACTGTAAGAAAATTCATTTCCTTTGTTTAAGCTACCCAATCTACAGTATTTTGTTATGCCAACCCAAGCAGACTAATATTGAAACAAACAAACAAACACCATGCATATATCCTTTTTAAGCCTCTGCTTGTATCTGGTATGCTATTACCCTATTGGCCAAAACAAATCACATATCCATCTCCGGATTATGAGTGGGAAAAATCTCTAAAATTCCAGGGAGGGCATTCATTGCAGCCCGTTTTAAAGCAAATCCAACAGAGAAAGGAAAGTGGATTTGGGTATTTGAGTGAAAGAGACAGAGTTTAATATATCCACTGTGGACTACGGAATAACTTATTGACAAGAGAAATGCATTAGTAGTTTTAGTGTGTGATGAGTCACACTAATCAACTTTGCAGTATGACTGTTTTCTCAGGAATGTTAAATTACCAGGTGTATTAGTCAACTGGGACTAGCATAACAAAATACCATAGACTAGGTGACTTAAATAACAGAATTTTTTTTCTCATAGTTCTGGAGTCTGGAAGTCCAAGTACCAACATGGTCAAGTTAAGGTGAGAGCTCTCTTCCTTACTTGTGGACGGCCACCCTTACTTGTGGACGGCCAACCCTCACACGACCATTTTTCAGTGCGTGTACATCCTCTTCTGGAAAGGATAATGATCCTTTTGGATTAGGACCCCTTATAACCTCATTTAACCTTAACTCTCTCCTAAAAGCTCTGTCTCCAAATAAATAATATTGGGGGTTAGGGCTTCACCATATGAATTGATGAATTGGGAAGGAAAATGATATGGTCCATAGCACCAGGGTATAGAAAAGAGAAGATGTATTGTTGTTTATTTGGTTTTTGTTTGTTTTTCCAAGGTTTTCCAGATGACAGTTAAAGGGCAGAGGTGCAATGCAATTAATGCTTTGGGTTAGAGAACATCTAAAATACAAACTGAAAATAGATGGTAATAAAAACAGGAGGAAGATGGAGGGGAAGTAAACAGAGATGCCATAAGATTAGAGGTGCAATTGCTTTTAATAGTAGTGGAGTAATCGAGCTAAAAGAGTTTATGTTAGGCTACTAGAATTAGTAATTTGGGGTGTAGAATGGTTTCAGGAATGAAAAGATTCAGGCTATATTCATGAACGTGGATCATGGAGGTTGAGAAAATATCATTGGAGAGGAGGAAGTAATGGGACTGACAAGTGTGCTGTAAATGTTGTATGTGTGCGTGTTGGCATCATCCCCCCCAGGGGCAGAGACTTGGTGGGAGAAAGCCCATGCAAGACAGTATTACCTTTAATAAATAAAAGAAGTGATTCACAGAGATGTGAAAAACACGAGGACATTTTCTATACCTTAATGTTTCAAAATAATCATAGTGACATGAACATACTGAGTCTTAAAAATTATTTATATGAATAATCATCTTGAAATTTATAGGGAATAGCTCCTCCAGTAAGATACAATGCAGCAAAGGCAAAATACTAAGGCAAAGCAGTTAGTTTTTGCTGGTCCTAATAGTTCACTGAATAAATGTTTTGTTTTTAGAAGCACTTGAGACAATGAGACAGATTCATTCTTTCTTCCAAATTTAAAACCTGCATTCAGAGAATCAGCCAAAGGAAAAGACAAGACTCAGGTTGCATGTCCTACTATTGCATTGTTTTTTTCTAGCGTTTTAGCTGACAGATGACCCTTGAATTTCTCCTCCTCCCCGCCCCTCACCCTTCTGCTTTGTTATGTCTGTAATCTCCCATTCTCACATTCCTGAGATCTGGAGGGCTCAGCTGTCTGAGTATCTTTCGGTGTTTATATAGTGCCTCTCATTATAGTCTTTTTGAAGAAGGTTAACAATCTTCAAAAAAGATGTCTCTCCAGCTGGAAAATGCTAAATACAGGAGCAACCAAGAATAAGGTAAAATTTCCTGATCAGGCCTTACCCTGCACCCACTTAATCTTTCTTTACATGTTTTTCAGCTGGAAATAATAGGACTTACTCTTAAGAGACATGGTTTCTGATGGAACTTTCAAGATATTCTACCTCCCTTTATTTGATTTTCTAATCTTGCATGTAGAAGAAATATGGACTAAGGCTGTGACTACAACATAAGGTTTCTCTTCTAATTGGGAAGCCTTTTCAATATCCCCTAGGTAGAAATTGGTGTACCTTCCTCTCCTTAATAAAATAACTATTACGGAGACCTCTATAATGCCAATTAACTCACAAAATAGCTACTGTATTTATGTCTGTTTTGCAAATACCAAATTTGAGGTATAATGAGGTAAAAGTTATTAATCCAGGTTACCACAGCCCTTAGGAGGAATCAGAACTGAAACCCAGAGAGTCTAATTCCAGATTACATACTTTTCACCACCACACAATCATTTTACAGATATTTATTTAGTGTGGACTGTCTTACCTCCCTTGCTAGTCACTGAAAATCTTCCAATATCTTGTACAACTTGTATTAATGGGGTTAAAAGTACAAAGTGTCTTATGTAAGGGAAAGTACAGATTGGCATTAGAAAGCATTATCAATTAGGACTTTTTTTAGCTGCAAATAATGAGAAGTCAAACCAACACCAGTTTAATCCCTAAGGACATTTACTGTTTTCTTAAGAAAAAATTCAGAGGTAGGCACTGCCAAGGTCATTTTTGGGGCTCAGAGTGTCATCAATCACCCAGTCTCCTGTACTACATCCATCTCCCTCAGTATCACTGTGATGTTCCCTTCATGGCTTTAAGATGGTAGCACCGTTTTGAGTCAACATAGCAACTGCAACTGTTTTCTCCCCAACACTCTTAAAACACACTGTGTTCTGTGGACCTTATGTAATACAACTTGATAAACACTCAGGAAATTTGTAAAGGAAAGAGTCCAAAGCTACTCTAAAGACAGGTCTCTGTACTCTGATTTCCTGCTAAAATCCAGTAGGAAAAGCTCAATCTATAGGGAAGTGAGAGAGGAAGAGAATTCTGATGTGGTCCATACAGGGCAGCTGCCTGGGACAGAGAGCAGGATGTAAAGGATGGGGCAGGACTTGAAGTAGAGTGAAGACTCGAGGGTGAATGCCTTATTAAATGTGTGCTCTGGTTGCCTTTCTTTCAAACTCCATCCTTGTCCTAGCCCTGACAAGGAGAATGAATCTGGATTTTTAACTTGTAGCCAGAAGTAACCTAACTAATGGAAGATATTCAGCACACCTGAGTATGAATAGTTTATAGTTATTTGTGTTCAGTTAAGTAGTTCGATCCTCTATACATCTTACTGTCCTTATTGTAAAATGTGGTTGTTCTGAAGGGTCATATAGAACAACTTAGGGTAAATGCTTACAATGATAGAACACTATCATTGGCATGCTCAGAAAATAGTAGAGAGTATTAGTATTATACTGCTGATGGATTGGAATTAGATTACATTTTTACTCAGGCTAGCTGTCTTTGTCTTCCTTGAAACTTGTCCTTCCAAGAGGTGCAGGTGACAGTGAAGATTTTAAGCCATTAAAGCAAGTAGTAAGGAGAAACACTTTGGAATTAGGAGAATGTCACGTAGGTATTCATCAGTATTGCCTGGAGATATGACATGTCCAATCTCAGTAAATATGTATTGAGATAGTGTTCTAGTTTCTCAGGATGAAGTAAAGAATATGAACATGTTCTCTGTAAGCTCACTGGGAGCTTACAGGCTAGTTATAAACATTAGGGAAATTATCACATGTATTAATGGGGAGTAAAAGTGTGTTCTTGGTATTTAAATTATTCTCTGAATTTTTCTTCACTGGGCCAGAATGAGAAGTTTTAAAGCATAAAATGATTAATGTCAGCTTTTACCAAAATCGAAGTGTAAGATTTATAACATTTTCCAAATGAATAGAAGAATTTGGGGATATGTTAATGCATAATATAAGATGCAGGCTATCCAAAGACCTCTGAAGAGGAATTATAAACTATACTATAATATACATGAAATTCCATAATGATCTGTCGTAGTGCTTTGGCATCAGAGAGAAATCTATGATACTCACATAAGATAGCTAGGAGCGCACAATTGGTGGAAAATGGATATCGTTACCATGGCAACCAGATTTGAGATTCACAAGGTGGGTTTTAGCCTAGGCTCCTGTCTTGGCGATGAACACATGCAAGTATTTAGATAGCTGAATTGCTGAGACAGCATGTGAGAAACACAAGTATATTTAATGAAAAATCTCCCAAATCTAAACCATCATCAGTTGTAAACAGAATCGGAATTAATACCATACTGCACTGAGCAGTGACTTCTCTTTTATACTGTTCTGTATGAAGGTTTGAGTCCTTTCCTTTCATCTAGGGCTATAATATTCCTTTTTGAGATTGCTATTGAATTGCATAAAATGTAACCGTACAAAGTTTCCCTATCTATAAAATGAAATTGTTGGATGAGATGATGTTTCAGTATCCTAATCAGATGGATGCTGTTGGTTTAGAATTTCAGACTTTAGCAGTAGTTTGAAGAGGTCAATTTCATCCTCCCTCAATAGATTTAAATGTTTTCTCTCATTACTGCGGCATGTGTCTTAGGCATGGAATAACTTGGGGTTAAGTGTAAAATATCTGTTTGAATGAGTTTAACCTAAAAAAAAATATATATCAAAAGAAGTCATGTTAGCACATGGACTTCCGGGCAAGGAAGTGCTGCCATATCTTAATGACTGGGATTACACCTGGAAAGTCATCTGTAACTTTTCCCCTCTCTCTCTTTCTGATCATTATCATGTCTCTACTCTGCTCCCTATTATTTGATTCATTCTTTTTTCCTGTTGCCAGCTTTTTCCCCCTTTACTTGTTCATGGGCCCATACTAAGATCTACTACATTACACCCTAGTTCAGGTACCTATGAGGTATTGTCTAGGGCAGTGGTTTCCAAATTTTTCTTCGTGAGACCTAGAGCTATGAATCCCCTGTGCCAGGCCAGATAGCCACAGATTTAAAAAGTTTAATGATCAGCTCTTGTTGCTGCCAGTATGCCTGGGTCCCAGGCATGAACAGAGCACACACCTACGCTTTAGGCCCCATGCTGCAGGCATGCATACATGCATGTGACCATTCACTTCTACTTAGAATGCTGTTGCTACTCTTGCTTGTGGCCACTAGGCAGTCAATTCAAAATAGAACAACCTGTTGTCAATGAATTCTATTGCTAGTATTTGAAGACCATGCCAGGAACTCCCTAAAAGGATATTGAAATGTAACAGTGATATCTGAAGATCATACTCTGACAAGATAGAAGTCATAAGCATGTTTAAGAATGGGCAGTGAGCTCACTACATTGCAGCACCCCATGATACCCATGATGCTAAATATTATAACTCCCATTAATGAGCTATTGTTGATGCATGAAGCTGTACTTAATGAAAAAGTAAGAATAGAAATAATCAGCTCCTGAAAATACCTAGACTACTTTGAATATTTTTTTACTCTTTTATTACAGTTTTTCTGTGGGGTTTCAGAAGTCATGTGAAGCTGCCACTGATGAACTTAACTCTGTACAGCACTGAGGCAGGTGATTCGCTAGAGGATACCTGGAGGAAGACTGTGTATCTGTCCTTTATGGCTAGAGAAGGAGTCTCCCCCTTCTGTCACCCAGGTCTCATATGAGTGTTTCTCACTGACAGATACTAAACTAGAGCCCATTGGCCAGATGTGGATGTCTTGAAATGAACTTTGTTCCAGGATCCCCTACTTCTGAACCACAGACCCATGCAACTTAATCATGCCCTAAGGACCTGATCAAACCACATTTTGGGTGCCTGGGTGGCTCGGTTGGTTGGGCGACTGCCTTCGGCTCAGGTCATGATCCCGGAATCCCGGGATCGAGTCCCGCATCGGGCTCCCTGCTCAGTGAGGAGCCTGCTTCTCCCTCTGACCCTCCCCCCCATGTACTCTCTCTCATTCTCGCTCTCTCAAATAAATAAATAAATCTTAAAAAAAAACGCATTTTAAATGCTCCACTTCAGCTGGATGATAAAGTGCTGCTGTGAATTTCCACCTTATGGCTTATTAGGATAGGCAGCTCAGGTTGCATAGTCATTGATGTTCCAGTTACTAGTTCACACTATCAAAGTCCAATGGCAAACTAGGAGCTTTTTTTTGTAAAAACAGAATAGGAATTTGCAGAACTCATGACTTTGCTTCAATACCTATCAGTGTGTACTGTGTTTTTCTTATTAGAACTTGCCAGAGGGTCTGCAGAGTGTCCACAACTCTCCACCTATATTTCTGGCATCACTGTATTTAGTGGATCGTATGGACAAAGGTGGAGACGAACTTGTTCTATAGAATAGAGCAGCTGCGAGGGCTTTAATCAAACAAAAAAACATGTTAAGAATCACAAGCAAATATGATCAACAGTTAATGTTATTTCAGTGTATTTGAAAATTTTAACCAAATGCCTAACTTCCTAGAAAATTTTATAATTTACCAAAACTTATTTCGGAAGTAGAAAACCCCAAATAGGCCAATTTTAATTAAATCAATAGAGTCATTTGTTTAAAAAAATATTTAAGAATATTGAAAAAAAGGAACCCATGTGCAGAGATTTTATAGGTGAGTTTTACCAAACCTAGAAACAGGTCATGCTTTTATTTTGAAGAAAACAAAACAAAACAATCTATTCCAATTACTATAAAAAGAAGGAATATTCCAGTTCATTGACAATGTATAAAAATACACCCTGTGTAAAGTGCTGCTAACTCATAAAAATGTATTAGTAAATTCACTTCATGAGGCAAGGCTTTAAGATGTCCCCTGAAATCTGTTCTCTCTTCCGCTGACTTGAATTTTTACAAGCTGGGAAATAGGAATCTATCTGGAAACTATATTTTCCAACTCTCCTTGCAGTTAAGTGTGGCCAAGTGTTTGCTGGTAGAATATGGGCTAACATCATAGGCCAGGGCACTTCATAATGTGTTGCTTCTTCATCTGGATGTGGCTAGGACCCAGCTAGACTGGGAAGATGAGGTCAGAATCATAGGGGATCCTGGAACAAAGTTCATTTCAAGACATCCACATCTGCAAAGAGCTAAATAAAGCAGAGCCTTTTGCCAATCAGGACCACTTCACTTGGACTCTTTTATGATAAAGAAAAATTATTTGTACTGATATATATATGAGTAGGTATGTACACATATGTATATCTTCGTGTATTCACTAAAATAATTTTAAAAAATAAACTCCTAAATACTGTAAGTTGTCACCTAAGATTTTTCATCCTAAGTTTAATGGCTTCAAAATATGATTTCTGATTAATTGCTTATCATATATTCATTTTTAATACATGTTTTAATTAAAACTTTGGATCTGCATATTTTACTCACTTTATGGAAATACTTATAAATATAACTTATAATTCATATAAATTGAGTAGCAGAGAATTTTTTTAAGTCAAATGAACATGTCACATACCATAAATACTTCTTCACATGTGAAATTGAGAAAGAGAAAGAGAGATTTATGGATGGATGAGAAATAGGTAGACAGTTAGATGGAGAGAAAAACAAAAATAACTAAGAGCTTTTCAAGAGGCTTTGAAAGTCAGAATTCTGCCATGATTCTATGCAGGAATAAAACTTCAGTATTTCTCACTGACTTACTGATTTTTTGTTTTTTCTCTTGGGTCTCTTCCTTAGCAATTATGCACTCCAGAATTGTCCCTCTGTTCAGTGCCTGTATGATTTATACCTAAGGGCAATGCATTCTGGCAAGATTCATCCAGCAGGAGAAATGCGACTCCTTTAGAAAGTGAGAAAGAAGCAATTGTGAAAGCATTGGTAGTAATGGTAAAGTTGTAGGCAATGGACTTTTTCAGGACGATTACCCTTAGGGAAGTCTATATTCAGAAGTTGAGGATCTTGATATATATTCCTTAAAATCATATATGCCTGCATATCCCCTAGAAAGCCTGTGTGTGTGTGTGTGTGTGTGTGTGTGTGTGTGTGTGTGTGTGTGTGTGTGTAGGGTGAAACTTGCCCAACTTCAAGACCAGTTTCTGACCTACATCAGTGCTTCAAATAACATGGCATATGGATTGTGCGCCCTAGAAATAACTGGGATGTTTATTAAAAAGGAAGATATTGGAAATCTAGCTCTAAACTTGATCTACAACTCTTGAGGTGGGACCATAGAATCAAGTTTAATCCTGTCCAAATAATCCTGACACAGGGAATTGCTCTAGTCCAAACACATACACACACACAAATATAAAATAAACTAGAATGTTTTTCCTACCCCTCAATACACATAAAATGAGATTCAGTTCATAACTCCTAGCAATTTTCTCAAATATTCATTTTTTTCCAACTCTGTCATACTCAATCCAACTCTGTTCCTTTCATTCATCACCGACACCTCCCACTATCCATAAAGCATACCAAACAAAAATGCTAGCCCCACCTACTCCCATTCTTGGTTATGTGGGTTAAACTTACAGCATTCTTCTCTCAAAGGTTCTTTCCATTTTTATCCCTCAGTTCTATGATAGTTCAACATATATGCTGGAGAATCAAGAGAGTAAAAATGGATTTGCCTCCAGGGGCAGACAAAAGGCAGACATTTTGATGCAGAATGTGCTGGATTTGGTACCCTTTTTCCAGCTCCAGGAATTTCAGTGCCTGGAAAGCAACCTCATGGAAGAAATAGTTCATAGATTGTAATAGCATGAACCACAAAATTAATATATGAAAATTCACAGGTTCACTATACCTTTCTAACTGTCCTCTATGCATACATGACCCAATGAATTTATGAGAGAGGGGATTTTTACTGTTCAAATTGCAAGACTTAGAATTCCCTCTTTTCAATTAGAACAATGTGCAGAAAAAAATAAAAGAAGCTAAGTTTGGAAAACTGGATTCATTTATTTCTGATTTGACTGAACTGTCGCCTGAAGAACAAAATAAATATGGGGAGTCTTGGGAATTAGGTTCTCTGGAAGCAGTTGCTGAGACTCACTGTCTAGTACCAGAGGTTTATTAAGACCAAAACAATGAAGAAAAGAACCAAAAGGATTGGGCAAAGGGAGAAATCTAATTGTCATGCAGGTGTGATAAAGCTGCAGTGAACCCTGCCCCTCCCCCCAATCCAGGCTCTCCAGGAGCTTACAGTCAGTCACACAGAGTTATCCCAGTATGGGCTGAAATGCCTGGGGAAGGGTCTGTATATCCCTACCTCTCTCAAACGCCAAATGTGAGCTGCCTTGGGCAAGATGATGGGAAGAAGAGATTGCTCTCTGTGGCTGAAGCACCTCCTAATATGAGCCTACAGCTGAAGGCTGCCTGCTGACCACATTCCACCAATGTGTCAGCAAGCACTTCCATGCAGGGCATCTGGGTCATGCATGTGCAAGTCCATCTTGAGAAAGAGCAGTAGAATGAAAGGAGAGGGATAGAGAGAAAGCCAGGAGTGGTTTTGAAAATGGAGATACAGGAGCAATTTTGGAAAGGGGTGTGAGCAATGGCAACAGTAGCATTTATGGTGAAATGCCTGTGATTGGGGGGGAGATAGATGGTCAAACAAAATGCTAGGATGTTCTGTGCTCTATTCAATTTAATCCTCTATGAGCATGTTTAAAAAGAGACTTAGGTAAACATTTAAATTCTTTTTTAGTTCTTGCATCTGATAGAAGCCTTAGGTTGAATTCAAGTTTTCTCTGGAGGAACAGATGGATTGGCACTCCCTTGCTTAAAATTCTTCAGTGATTTTTCATGATCCTCAAGACATAATCCCCACTTCCTAAACTGGCGAACATTATCCTATAGCTTTATACCTTTTGTCTGCCTTTATAGTTTGTCTTCACCCTCCTTGTCACAGTCTGTATTCCAGCCCAGCCACAGGAAGGGCTTAGCTGGCACACTCTTCCTTCCAGCTCTGCACATGTGCCTTTTACTTGGTTGAACTCCCTTCCCCAGGTTTCATCTTAAACACCACCCCCTCAAGGAGTGTTCCATGACCCTAGTACCCCAACTATACTTCATCAAAGCCATATTTTCCCTTTCAAAACATTCATCATACTCAAAATTATTTATTTATCTCAATTCTTACAGTCTCTGAGAAGCTGAAAATTTTATGAGGGCAGGGAGGCATCTGTTTTGCTCATCCCTGTATCCTCAGTGCTTCATTCAGGAAAGGACAGTTTTAATGGTGGGGTTATCGATCACAAGGAAGCACTCGAGGTAAAGGATTCTAAAAAGAGCCACTAAAGTATGAATAACAGAACTAAATAATGGGTATTTCGGGTGGAATTAGAATATGAGTAACTTACTATAATAAATATGATCATAGTTAGCACTTCAATGATACTTATTCCATGCCAGATATTATTTTAATTCTCACAACAATCTGGAACAATCCATTTATGTGGAATGGATATAACAATCCATTATATTTCTTCAGATGTGGGAAATAAAAACACAGGGTTAAATAGTTTTCCTAATTTCACACACTTTGTTAAGTATTACAGCCAAAGATTTGAAACTGACTCCCAATACAGTGCTCTTAGTAATATTCCATCAGACCATTTGTATTTGAGTTTGCATCCATAATCACAATATAATGGGACAGTATTTTCTCATTATCGGGACTTTTTTAAAATTAAGAAAGTAGAGCATATATGGTTTTGTGTTTTTCTTGCTGAAAAGTGGATTCCCTTCCATTTGCTCTTACATCAAATGAATAGCTGAATGAGCACTTAGTAGTTACTCTGATCTCCTGTTAGCTGTGTCTGCCTTCTTTTATTCACCAAGGGACTCTGCAGTCAGTATGAATGATTTAACAATGTCTTTTGTGGTTACATAATATAGAGATTAAAGTCATGGAATGCAGCAGAAGTCAACTTGGGTTCAATTCTCACCTATTTTGGACAAATCAAATTTGAACCTATTTTATCATTTGTAACTGGAAATGGTGATGATGATGATGATAAATCTTAATTACAAGATTACTTGATGGATAAATAAGCGTGGTACTTGTTACAGAGTAAGAAAATGGCAGAGAAAAAAGCCAATTGTATTTTTTCACTCTCATCTAAAATGTTTCCCTGCTACCAGTTGTACCAACTTAGAACTGCTTGTTGTAAGCTAATAGTAGCTAGTTAGGTTTATGTATGGTCAGTTGGATAATGGAATTTGAAAAAAATTATCCAACTGATTATCAATACTATGGCTCTCTTGGCTTATGCTTATAAGTTTAGGGTTCAATATTATAGTTAAAGGTTCACCTGAGCAATGTTGTTGCTAGTACTTTAATGCTCAAGATAAAAGTAACGAAGGTTGTCATAACCTTGTTTTCTACTCACATATCAGACTGTGAATCCAGTGTAAAACTTCGGAATTTCACCAGGTCTTGATTAGTTTCTTAAAAATTTTTTTAAGCGTCTTTATGCCGTAAGCCATGTATTGTTTCCTCGGTTCTGATCTTGCCTAAGGCCAACCATTCTCCCGTCAGAGTCCACAGCACACACTGCTAATCATTCAGTTTTTCTTTCCAGCTGAACCTTGACAGGTCCTCCAAATCCTTCTCAAGCAGCCAAACAACTGATTGGAGTTGGCCTGAAAACCATATGTCATTCCAGGAATAGGAAGTCAGAAAAGTTGTAGTAAGAGATGGAAGAATTAGGTAAGGCTTCATGAGTGAGGTCAGACTTTACTTTGGCCTTGACTTACAAAGACAAAGTAAAAAAGAAGAGCTTATTTCAATATCCTGATCCTAGTCTGTACCACCATGCAGCATTTATGTTTTAAAAAATGCCATCCAATATTTTGGTTTCCTATTCATATCTCTAATAAGGGAGTAAGACTGGTTTTATACTAAATTATTATTCATGTGTTCCTAACCTAACCAAGTTAATTTTGATTTTCATCTCCATCACATATGGGAATACTCATTATCACAGACGACAAAAAGAGAGAACATACATGGTTTTCTTCAACTAATTTCTAACATCTTTTTGAGCAGCCAGTTCATGCTTCCAATAGTGGGAAATAACAGACAAAAGAAAAAATATGGGATTTTGGGAGGGCTAGATATTAGAGATTTTAATTTTGTGCTTCTTTAAAGGTCTCCTTTCTCTCTGAAAAGTTGATGAAAGCTATTGACCCTCATGCCAAGAAATACATACTTGTTGAGACTTTTAAACATAGTAATCTTTGCTAGACCTGTGGCTTCCCAGAGTAGGAAATCAGATTACTAATGGCCAACGTTTGAACAAGAATATGATTTTTCCGGTAATACAGCATCTTGGGCTGCATGTTGGATTCTAAGTGAACTGGAGCTTCCTCAAACTTCTGTTAATCATTTTAGAGCACTATTTTCTGCATTTCATCTATTTGTATCCCACCTTAATGGTTTTCTCTGTATCTGTGCAAAAAGAAACATTGTATAATTTGATAATCCTCTTTAAATTAATTTTCTAATAAATAACCTTATATAAACTATAGATTTTGACAGTAGACATAAAACAGATATATTTTCCATATGATTTTCATTCCCAAAGTTATCTTAAGGAAAGATAAATCATTATCACCATGGTATAGATGTGCAAACTGAGTCAGGGCATTGAAGCAACTTAGATAACTTTCCATTGCTAATAAGTGGAAGAAGATTGAAAATCTTTAAAGATTTTGCTCTCAACTACTGAGCTTATTATTTCTTATGTTTTCAGTAGGTTATAAAATGTGAGATGTGTAAGTGAGGAAATTTAAAGAATGTGGAAATATTTCACTAACAATTTGGCTATAATTTGTTTCTTTCTTGTAAAAAGTTAGGATAAGATCCCATAAGCCTGTTTATAAATATCTACGCTTAGTTCAGAAATTTTAACTTTCATCCTTTTTTCTTCCTTATTACAAAAAAAAATAAGGAAATTAAAAGAACTTTAAAAACTCCTATCTGTATCGCAAGAAACTTAAAAACCACTATCTGGGGATAACCACAGTTAACATTTTTGTTTCAGTCTTTTTTCTCATCCATAGAAGTAGCTGCTATATCCTACTTCACAAATTAAAGTTGGGTCAAATTAAAGTTGAAGTGCTTTTTTATTTAAGTTATAATTATTCTCAGCCTTGTGCTGTATAACTCCTGCACCCACAAAGGGAAATTCCATTTCTAAAATTTAAATACTTAACTAGCAAGAAAATACAGCTAGAGGAGTGATGTCAGCAAGATGGTGGGATAGGAATTTCTAGAGCTTATCCCCTCCCAGAAACATCAATTTGAATAACTATCTCTCATGAAAATACCTGCACAAAAGCTAAGAGTTCCAGGTGAGATTACAGACCTTGGGTGGAGTACAGAACTAAGGAAAGAAATTGGAGAGGGTAAGAAAGACGGTTTAATATTATCCCCATTGCCCCTGTCCCAAGCCTGGGAAGCTTAGTGTAGAGACACCTTCACTGTAGCAGAGGGAGAGATGTAAGCATCTGACCATTGCAGACCCCAGCAGTAGACCCACATCAATGCCAGGCAGGCTCCTGCAGCTCCAGGACCCAGTCCACTATAGCATCAGGTCAGCTGCTGTGAATCCTGATGGCTCCTATGGCTCCAGGCTTTAGGTGGGCTCCCAGGAAACAAAGTTTTTAGCCCACTCCAGCACCAAGGCAGTCCCCACAAACCCAGGCTCCTGGTGGGCTCCTGGAGCCTGGTCGTCCCCAGTGCCTATGCTAGTGTCTTGTGGACCTAGATGTATGAATGCCAACAGGTACGTGAAAAGGTGCTGAACATTAGTAATCATCAAGGAATGCAATGCAAATTGAAACCACAATGAGATAGCACTTCACACCAATTGGAATGGCTATTATCAAAAAAACGAAGAGGTAACAAGTATTGGTGAGGATGTTGAGAAAAGGGAACCTTTGTGTACTGTTGGGGGAAATGCAAATTGGTATAGCCACTATGGGAAACAGTATGAAGGTCCCTCAAAAAATTAAAAAGAGAACCACCATATGATCTAGCAATCTGGCTTCTGGGTATAGATCCAAAAGAAATGAAATCACTATCTTGAAGAGATATCTTCACCCCTATATTCATTGCAACGTTATTTTGTAACATAAATGGCCCTTGAGAGTATTATGTTAAGTGAAATAAGACAGAGATTGACAAATACTGTATGATCTCACTTATATGTGCAAGCTAAAATAAGCCAAATTCATAGAAACAGTGTAGAATGCTGGTTGCCATGGGTTGGGCGATAAGGGCACTGGATAGATTTTGGTTAAGGTGTGCAAACCTCCAGTACTAAGATGAGTAAGTTCCACAGATCTAATGTATAGATTGTGACTACAGTGAATGATACATATTATGTATTTGAAATTTTCTAAGAAAGTAGATCTTAAATGTTCTGACCCCACACACAAGAATAATGTTAATTAGATGATGGTGGAAGTGTTAACTAACCTTATAGTAGTAATAACTTAACCATATATATGTGCATGAAGTAATCATCACACGTACACCTTAAACCTACACAATGCTATATGTCATTTATATTTTAATGAAGCTCAAAATAGATATAAAGTTAAAAGAATAAATACATAGCAAAAATTGCTTAAACTATATCTACATATAGCACCTTCTCATACATACATACATTGTCATTTAAACAAAAATTGGATTATATTTTCAGACTTAGTCTGATTTTTTTAAATTATTGTTTTAAAGATTTTATTTTTATTTTTTAAAAGATTGTTATTTATTTGACAGAGAAAGAGAGAGAGCACAAGTAGGCAGAGCAGCAGGTAGAGGGAGAGGGACAAGTAGACTTCCCACTGAGCAGAGAGCCTGATGTGGAGCTTGATCCCAGGACCCTGGGATCATGACCTGAGCCGAAAGGCAGACACTTAACCAACTGAGCCACCCAGGTGCCTCATGATTTTATTCATTTTTTAGAGAGAGAGAGAAAGATCGTGTCAGCAGGGGGAGGAGCAGAGGGAAAGGGACAAGTGGACTCCGTGATGAGCGCAGAGCCAGAGGCAGGACTGGATCCCACCACCCTGAGATCATGACCTGAGTCGAAACCAAGAATTCCATGCTTAACCAACTGAGCCACCCAGGTGCTCCATAACTTTTTTTTTTATCGTGTTTAGTATGGAGTTTTTTTCAGTTTTTTCATAACATTAACTATTAGATATAAATTTTGAAAACTTCTTTGACTATTTCCCAGATTATGAACCAAAAGTTGATTTCTTGATTGAAGGAATGCTTATTTTTAAGGTTTCTGATATGAGTGATGAGTCTCTATTTATTGGCAACAATCTTTCTGCTATTGGCATATATTCTTGTGAAAATGTCAGTTAAGGTTTCCTGCTCTGCCTTAGAAAAATAATGATCATGTGACCCAAGTAAGGCAATCAAATGCTGTCTCTTTGAAATGTAAAAATGAACAGTTGAGTCAAAAAGACTAAAACTGCTTAGACATGTTTTCTTTTATTTCAGGTTCCCTAAGAGACATTCATTAGCCCCTGCTTCTTGTACCTCTACTCAGTGCTTTTCCGGCTCCCTTCAGTTCTATAAAGTTTGAGGTATCCTAACATTAAAATCCTTATCTGCCTCTTTTGGTTAGAGTCCATTTCTAATGCCTCAAACAAGGATTCTGAAGGACAGCATTCTTGTTTTTAAATTTCTCTCCAACAGGGTCAAACCAGCTTCTGTTCCCATCAATAGTATATGAAAGTGTTAAGGTAGGATTTTGAAAGAAACGAAAAAAAAATCCAAATGACAAATGTGAACTGGCAATGTTTTATTTAGAATTTGCTTGATCAGAAACGACATTCTTCTTTCATTGAAACTAAATAATTCTGGGCTTGCAGTTAATATCATAGCGAATAAATGAAATCTCAACCTCAAAATTAGATTCATTTTGTGATGGGAGCACAGTTCCCTCAGCAAATGCAAATGTCCTTATTACGCTCTGTGGAGACTGTCTTTTTAACCGTATGCTTGGATCTCCTTTGGAGTTACTTTGAAACTTGTCCAATCTTGCCAGCAAGTGATCATCAATTAGATGTTTCTGTGAATAAACATCCAATGTATTGCAATGATTTGCAGATATAATTTTGCCTCTCTCTGTGTATCTTTCTTTATTTAACTGTATATAGCAGCAATGAATATATGAACATAAAAATATCAAGGTATGTATTATTTTAAGTGGTAATTAGGAAGCAAATTACCTGTGAAACTGATGGAATGATTGTTAGGGTCTAATGGGCTTGAATAATACCATTTATGTTTGGAGTTAAATCTAAATGTAAAAGAAGATGATGTGGTTATTAACACTGAAGTTGAAGACAGTTGTTGAGAACAGATTAAGTTACTCCTTTCCTTGGGAATGGAGGCAGAGAAGGAAATCTTTAAGTTGTGTGTGCATATGTGCAGGGGGTGCTGGGAGTCTCCACTAACAATAAACCTTTAAAAATCAAACAAATTTACTCAATGTAAAACAAAACAGATGGTGTTTAATCAAGGCAATATATATATTTAGGATTATGAGGAATAGGTATACTTGTAATTATTGGTGGGAAAAATTATACATTAATTTGAAATGTTGGCAATATTGAGGCAGGGGGAGTTTACTATCGTTTCAATTAAGGAAATATTGTGCTACACAATGTTATGTAGTGAGAACATTCCATTGAAAAATACATTCAGTGGAAAAGAATATATGGTAGAGGGGATATGTAGTAGGTTTTGGCAGCAAAGTACCTACATTTGAATACAAACTCCACTAGTTATTGGCAAGTTAGCTAATCATCTCAAGTCTCCATTTCCTAAAATTTATACTGAAATTAATACAACTAATCTCTGTATTTTTGCAAAGTTTAAATGTACACAGTGGTCTAACATATATAATAAGTAGTCCAGAATAGTAAACTCTTATTATCTTAAAACAATCCAACTATTTTCACTTATGTCTTATGTTTGATTTTTGGAGAGCATTTCAGGGAATTTTTTTTTTTTTTATTTTGATGCTCATGTGAATGTGTTCATTCACTTAGAAGAGTGTTCACTAAAATTTTCTAGTAAATAAAAATTACTGAATTGTAACATGACAGTAAACACCTGTGGAGGCAGTTGTCCATCTTTGAGATACTGTTGTGGTTGAAACTGAAATGGAGAGTCCACTGTGTATCGTATGCTTAACCCCTTCCATCCTCATCTTTCACGGTACCTGAGAGATCCTCTGTAGAACACAAATTGAAAACCACTGGCTCAGAGAAAGGACCTAGAGGAGAAGAAGTGAGGTGATCATTAGAAAGCAATTGAGCTAAATCTTAAGTGTATCCTATGTATAAATGAAATGCTAACTTTTCATCATAGAACCAAGGCCAGTGGATTCCTAGCAACACTATTCCTGTACTTGTATGATATTTTTAGTTGCTGAACTTCCCCTACTAGTGAAGTCACCTCTGTCCTAAGTGTTGTGCTAGAGATCATCAGTACAGAGAAGTTTTCATCAAAATCTTTGATCAGTAGCATGGTAGGGGATTCATCTGTGTGTCTTTCTTGACTATATCCCTAGACACATTGAAGACTGTGCTTGACACATTAAGTGCTTGAAAAGTATTTGTAGACTACATGAATGAATAAGTAAAAGGCAAAAGGATTTCTCTTGTTCACATTTCAGTCTCTCTCCTACCTGCTAGAAGGGTTCTGGGCATCAGTCCCAGATGAGAACCTATAATGTAGGTTGTCAGATAAAATTTACAATGCCCAGTTAAATTTGTATTCCAGATAATCTTTTTTTAAACATTTTACTGTTATCCTATACAACATTTGAGACACACTTATATTGAAAAAGTATTGTTTTATCAGAAATGCGAATTTAATTTTTCATCCTGTATTTTTACTTGCCGGTTCTGGCAACCCTACCTGGAATTCTTTAATCAGTCTTCTCTGCCCATAAACTTTCCCTCCTCCTAGAATCTTCTTCCCTCCCATTGCAGCTTTTCTCTTTTCTTTTACCTTTACTTGTCATTTCCTACTAATTCCCCAAGTTTCAGCACAAATACTCCAATCCCATGAAAATCTTTACTGCGTCACCACACCAAATTGGGCTCTCTATATTATATGGCATAATAGTACCCTGTAGTTCTTCATGATATGTTTCATAATCAAAAATAAATGATTATGTATGTATTTATTCGTTTACTTTGTTTATCTCAAGCTAGAGTTTAAACTCCATGCCAGCAGGATCAGGATCTGTCTTATTAAATGCTGCAGCTCCAGCACCAACTTTTAGAAGCTCCATTATTAGTGGAATGAATACTTTGATGCTGTTCATCTGGAATAGTTCTGCTATTTGCCTGATATATTCTTAGAGCAAAACAAAAGAACTTTTTCTACATGGAATGGAAAACAATTTCTGCATAGAATGAAATATCCATTAATATTTTGATGTTAGTGTTCCATATTGAGGCATGGAAGAGAACTGTTTGAGTGTAAGATCAGAGACTATTCTCCCCACATGCTATAGAACAGAATGCCTAGAGCTTTTTTCCTTGATTGGTTAAAAAAAAAAAGATAAATTCAACAAGAATCAATTTATTCACTCAAATATGCATGGGAATTAGTAGCAGCAACATATTGCACTAAAAATGGGCAATTTAATTTGTTTAGTGTTCAAATAGTTGATCTTTTACTTAGGTCAGTCTCAGGTCCCAACAGCCATCTCCCTTACCACTGAGCATGAATCAATCACAGACACTATCCGGGCTTGAAATACTATAGAACCATAAGTGTTTCCCATTGGAAGGGAACATAGAATCATCTAGCATAGCCCTTCCTGAAGGGAGGATATGGTAGAACATCCCTTCCAATGTGCTTTGTGTTAAAAGGTACCTGAAGTCAAGTAATTTTGGAAACACTCTACTCAAAGTCCATGGGGATATTCATTATGAACAATGATTAATAAGAATTCTGCAGTAAAGAGTTTTTACCTGATATCAAACCCACCATTAGTTAAGATTATGTGACTGAGATATTCCTTTTCTTAACATTTATAAGCATCCATAAAACTTTGTGAAATGTTTATCTGTGTGAGAAAAGTGAGGCATAGAATGGGTAATTAACTTTTCCAAATTTATGCAGCTATATATAAATAGAAAACAAGTCCCTGATACCTATTCCATATTCTAACCATCAGTTCAAGAAGTTGACATTGGGAATTACTTGAATGTGAATATGTTTCTCTTAAATGTAAGAGAATATTAACCATATTACTCTAATTTTCCCATGTGAAGTGCTTATGAGATGTATTTTTTTTTGGTTTTTGGTTTTCTAGCATCACAGTCGAGATGAAAATAGAGCTAAAAATCTATGTTGGATGACCAGGTGCAAATTTCTAGAGGGAAAAGATACTCAAAAAAATATTTCTTCTCCTTTCGTTTCATTCTGCATACATGAGCCAACTCCAACAAAAAATAAGAAGTATCTATTCTGTGCAAAGCACTGTTGAAGAAACTGGAGATATGGTTGTAAAGAGGAGAGTCAAACTGCCTTTACTCTCTAGAAAAGAGACATGTAAAGTAGTGCGTGCGTGTGTGTGTGTGTGTGTGTGTGTGTGTGTGTGAGATACTATTTTAGAAAATGATAAAACCCACAAAGACTATTAGAGAATGAAAAGATAGATAGTGTGTATTTGAAATAGCATGGTCAGGAATGACCTTCATGAAGGTAACATTTAAAAAGAATCTTGGTTGAATTTAGGAAATTAGTAAAGATACTCTTGCTAAGGGGGCAACAAACAAAAATGCTCAGGAATGGGAGTAAGCTTGACCCTTCTGAAGATAAAACAGGAAGTTGATGTCTCTAAAGTTAAGTTGGAGAAAGACAGTAGTTGGCGATAATGTTGGGGAATTATGTAGGGTGAGCAGATCATATAGGGTCTTTCAGATCATGATATGAGTTTGAAATCATATTTTACAAAGGGACAGTGAGCAATTTGAGTCTTTTGATCACAGAGTCATAGTCAGCCATTTCCTTATTCTCTGCATCTTTTTTGTTAGAAGACAGCGTGCAGTCAGTAGTTGGTGTCTGTCTTGTTCACTGCTTATATCCCTCTTATCTAGCATGGCACATATATAAAGCACCAAGCATTCATTAAGCATCTGTAGAGTCTAAATGAATATAAATATGGTTCCACAATGTTAGTGAAACTGTATTTCTGCTATGAAGGGGCAAATACTAAAGTGATTAGAATTTAGAATCAAAGACATGTATTTGTACCAAATAGTTGACTAGGGCGGTATTCTCCTTCCCACTTGAACATGAGCCCTCCTTATTTCCATAAGGGAAATCAACCAAGATGCAATTGCTATTACTCCAGGCTGTGCCTTTGTAGACAAAACTTTGTCATTCAGAGTGCTCATGTTAATTATAATAGAACAGTAGGGAATATTAAAGGCTTAAGATATTCTGTAGGTTTACATCACCAAAATACATCAAACTGAATATTTGGCAAATTTCTCTTTATAACTGAATTGACTCAGCTTTCATTTAAGGTAACACATTAAATACAAAGTGAAAGGATTTTGCTTCTGCCTGCAGTCTGCAAAAAATATTAATCTTGATTTCCCAGCCAATATAAAGGAAATTCATTAATCAAAATGAAACTGTTATTAAAGCCCCTAATATTTACATAGCTTTGTGCCGAATGTCAGGAAATCTTTTCATGATTCTGTGCTGTTACTTCTGCCTGGAAATTTCCTGACCCTTCTCTAAATTTTATCCTAATTAACTGCTATTTATTCTTTTTTTTTATTTTTATTGTTATGTTAATCACCATACATTACATCATTAATTTTTGATATAGTGTTCCATGATTCATTGTTTGTGCATAACACCCAGTGCTCCATACAGAATGTGCCCTCCTTAATACCCATCACCAGGCTAACCCATCCCCCCACCTCCCTCCCCTCTAGAACCCTCAGTTTGTTTTTCAGAGACCATCATCTCTCATGGTTCGTCTCTCCCTCCAATTTACCCCCCTTCATTCTTCCCCTCCTGCTATCTTCTTCTTTTTTATCTTAACATATATTGCATTATTTGGTTCAGAGGTACAGATCTGTGATTCAACAGTTGTGCACAATTCACAGAGCTCACCATAGCACCTACCCTCCCCAATGTCTATCACCCAGCCACCCAATCCCTCCCACCCCACCCCTACTCCAGCAAACCTCAGTTTGTTTCCTGGGATTAAGAATTCCTCATATCAGTGAGGTCATATGATACATGTCTTCCTCTGATTGACTTATTTCACTCAGCATAACACCCTCCAGTTCCATCCACGTCATTGCAAATGGCAAATTCCATTCCTTTTGATGGCTGCATATTATTCCATTGTGTATATATACCACTTCTTCTTTATCCATTCATCTGTCGATGGACATCTTGGCTCTTTCCATATTTTGGCTATTGTGGACATTACTGCTATAAACAATGGGGTGCATGTACCCCTTCGGATCCCTACATTTGTATCTTTGGGGTGAATACCCAGTAGTGCAATTGCTGGATCGTGTGGTAGCTCTATTTTCAACTGTTTGAGGAACCTCCATACTGTTTTCCAGAGTGATTGCACCATCTTGCATTCCCACCAACAGTGTAGAAGGGTTCCCCTTTCTCTGCATCCCCACCAACATCTGTCATTTCCTGACTTGTTAATTTTAGCCATTCTGACTGGTGTGAGGTGGTATCTCATTGAGGTTTTGATTTGGATTTCCCTGATGCCGAGTGATGTTGACCACTTTTTCATGTGTCTGTTGGCCATTTGGATGTCTTCTTTGGAAAAATGTCTGTTCATGTCTTCTGCCCATTTCTTGATTGGATTATTTGTTCTTTGGGTGTTGAGTTTGATAAGTTCTTTATAGATTTTGGATACTAGCCCTTTATCTGATATGTCATTTGCAAATATTTTCTCCCATTCTGTCGGTTGTCTTTTGGTTTTGTGGACTGTTTCTTTTGCTGTGCAAAAGCTTGTGATCTTGATGAAATCCCAATAGTTCATTTTTGCCCTTGCTTCCCTTGCCTTTGGCAATGTTTCTAGGAAGAAGTTGCTGCGGCTGAGGTCAAAGAGGTTGTTGCCTGTGTTCTCCTTTAGGATGTTGATGGACTCCTGTCTCACGTTTAGGTCTTTCAACCATTTGGAGTCTATTTTTGTGTGTGGTGTAAGGAAATGGCCCAGTTTCATTCTTCTGCATGTGGCTGTCCAATTTTCCCAACACCATTTGTTGAAGAGACTGTCTTTATTCCATTGGACATTCTTTCCTGCTTTGTCAAAGATGAGTTGACCATAGAGTTGAGGGTCCATTTCCGGGCTCTCTATTCGGCTCCCTTGATCGATGTGTATGTTTTTGTGCCAGTACCATACTGTCTTGATGATGACAGCTTTGTAATAGAGCTGGAAGTCCGGAATTGTGATGCCGCCAGCTTTGCTTTTCTTTTTCAACATTCCTCTGGCTATTCGGGGTCTCTTCTGGTTCCATACAAATTTTAGGATTATTTGTTCCATTTCTTTGAAAAAAGTGGATGGTATTTTGATGGGGATTGCATTGAATGTGTAGATTACTCTAGGGAGCATGGACATCTTCACAATGTTTGTTCTTCCAATCCATGAGCATGGGATGTTTTTCCATTTCTTTGTGTCTTCCTCAATTTCTTTCATGGATATTTTATAGTTTTCTGAGTACAGATCTTTTGCCTCTTTGGTTAGATTTATTCCTAGGTATCTTATGGTTTTGGGTGCAATTGTAAATGGGATCGACTCCTTAATTTGTCTCTCTTCTGTCTTGTTGGTGTATAGGAATGCCACTGATTTCTGTGCATTAATTTTTATATCCTGCCACTTTACTGAATTCCTGTATTAGTTCTAGCAGTTTTGGGGTGGAGTCTTTTGGGTTTTCCACATAAAGTATCATATCATCTGTAAAGAGTGAGAGTTTGACCTTCCTCTTTGCCGATTTGGATGCCTTTGATTTCTTTTTGTTGTCTGATTGCTGTGGCTAGGACTTCTAATACTATGTTGAATAGCACTGGTGATAGTGGACATCCCTGCCGCGTTCCTGACCTTAGGGGGAAAGCTCTCAACTTTTCCCCATTGAGAATGATATTCGCTGTAGGTTTTTCATAGATGGCTTTTATGATATTGAGGTATGTACCTTCTATCCCTATACTCTGAAGAGTTTTGATCAAGAAAGGATGCTGTACTTTGTCAAATGCTTTTTCTGCATCTATTGAGAGGATCATATGATTCTTGTTCTTTCTTTTGTGAATATATTGTATCACGTTGACTGATTTGCGGATGTTGAACCAACCTTGCAGCCCAGGGATAAATCCCACTTGGTCATGGTGAATAATCCTTTTAATGTACTGTTGGATCCTATTGGCTAGTATTTTGGTGAGAATTTTGGCATCCATGTTCATCAAGGATATTGGTCTGTAATTCTCCTTTTTGATGGCGTCTTTGTCTGCCTTTGGGATCAAGGTAATGCTGGCCTCATAAAATGAGTTTGGAACTTTTCCTTACATTTCTATTTTTTTGGAACAGTTTCAGGAGAATAGGTATTAATTCTTCTTTAAATGTTTGGTAGAATTCCCCTGGGAAGCCATCTGGCCCTGGGCTTTTGTTTGTTGGGAGATTTTTGATGACTGCTTCAATTTCCTTAGTGGTTATAGGTCTGTTTAGGTTTTCTATTTCTTCCTGGTTCAATTTTGGTAGTTGATCCATCTCTAGGAATGCATCCATTTCTTCCAGGTTATCTAATTTGCTGGCATAGAGTTGCTCATAATATGTTCTTATAATTGTATGTCTTTGGTGTTGGTTGTGATCTCTCCTCTTTCATTCATGATTTTGTTGATTTGGGTCATTTCTCTTTTCTTTTGGATAAGTCTGGCCAGGGGTTTATCAATCTTGTTAATTCTTTCAAAGAACCGGCTCTTAGTTTCGTTGATCTGTTCTACTGTTCTTTTGGTTTCTAGTTCATTGATTTCTGCTCTGATCTTTATTATTTCTCTTCTCCTGCTGGCTTTAGGCTTTATTTGCTGTTTTTTCTCCAGCTCCTTTAGGTGTAGGGTTAGGTTGTGTATTTGAGACCTTTCTTGTTTCTTGAGAAAGGCTTGTATTGCTATATACTTTCCTCTCAGGGCTGCTTTTGCTGCATCCCAAAGATTTTGAACACTTGTGTTTTCATTTTCATTGGTTTCCATGAATTTTTTTAACTCTTTAATTTCCTGGTTGACCCATTCATTCTTTAGTAGGATGCTCTTTAGCTTCCATGTATTTGAGTTCTTTCCGACTTTCCTCTTGTGATTGAGTTCTAGTTTCAAAGCATTGTGGTCTGAAAATATGCAGGGAATGATCCCAATCTTTTGGTACCGGTTGAGACCTGATTTGTGACCTAGGATGTGATCTATTCTGGAGAACGTTCCATGGGCACTAGAGAAGAATGTGTATTCTGTTGCTTTGAGATGGAATGTTCTGAATACGTCTGTGAAGTCCATTTGGTCTAGTGTGTCGTTTCAAGTCTTTATTTCCTTGTTGATCTTTTGCTTAGATGATCTGTCCATTTCAGTCAGGGGGGTGTTAAAGTCCCCCATGATTACTGTATTGTTATCGATGTGTTTCTTTGCTTTTGTTATTAATTGCCTTATATAATTGGCTGCTCCCACGTTAGGGGCATAGATATTTACAATTGTTAGATCTTCTTGCTGGATAGACCCTTTAAGTAGTATATAGTGTCCTTCCTCATCTCTTATTACAGTCTTTGTTTTAAAATCTAATTTGTCTGATATAAGGATTGCCACCCCAGCTTTCTTTTGGTGTCCATTAGCATGGTAAATGGTTTTCCACCCCCTCACTTTCAATGTGGGGGTGTCTTTGGGTCTGAAATGAGTCTCTTGCAGACAGCATATTGATGGGTCTTGTTTTTTAATCCAATCTGATAGCCTGCGTCTTTTGGTTGGGGCATTTAGCCCATTTACATTCAGGGTAACTATTGAAAGATATGGATTTAGTGCCATTGTATTGCCTATAAGGTGACTGTTACTGTATATTGTCTGTGTTCCTTTCTGGTCTATGCTGCTTTTAGGCTCTTTCTTTGCTTAGAGGACCCCTTTCAATATTTCTTGGAGGGGTGGTTTCGTGTTTGCAAATTCCTTTACTTTTTGTTTGTCCTGGAAGATTTTCCTCTCTCCTTCAATTTTCAAAGACAGCCTAGCTGGATATAGTATTCTTGGCTGCATATTTTTCTTATTTAGTGCTCTGAAGATATCATGCCAGTCCTTTCTGGCCTGCCAGGTCTCTGTGGATAGGTCTGTTGCCAATCTAATGTTTCTACCATTACAGGTTATATATCTCTTCTCCCAAGCTGCTTTTAAGATTTTCTCTTTGTCTCTGAGACTCGTAAGTTTTACTATTAGATGTTGGGGTGTTGACCTATTTTTATTGATTTTGAGAGGGGTTCTCTGTGCCTCCTGAAATTTGATGCCTGTTTCCTTCCCCACATTAGGGAAGTTCTCTGCTATAATTTGCTCCAATATACTTTCTGCCCCTCTCTCTTTCTTCTTCTTCTGGGATCCCAATTATTCTAATGTTGTTTCGTCTTCTCGTATCGCTTATCTCTCGAATTCTGCCCTCGTGATCCAGTAGTTGTTTATCTCTCTTTTTCTCAGCTTCTTTATTTTTCCATCATTTGGTCTTCTATATCGCTGATTCTCTCTTCTGCCTCATTTATCCTAGCAGTTAGTGCCCCCATTTTTGATTGCACCTCATTAATAGCCTTTTTGATTTCGACTTGGTTAGATTTTAGTTCTTTTGTTTCTCCAGAAAGGGTTTCTCTAATAACTTCCATGCTTTTTTCAAGCCCAGCTAGTATCTTTAAAGTCATGATTCTGAACTCTAGGTCTGACATTGCACTAATGTCCGTATTGAGTAGGTCCCTGGCCGACAGTACTACCTCTTGTCCTTTTTGCTGAAGTGATTTTTTTCGTCTTGTCATTTTGTCCAGAGAAGAATAGATGAATGAGAGAACAAATTGCTAACAGGTTAACAACATCTCCAGAAGATATACTCTAAACAAATCAGAAAAGACCTGAAACCAGGGGAAAAGAAAGGGAAGGAAAGAAAAAAGAAAGAGAAAAAGAAAAGAAAAGAAAAAGATAAAAAGAAACAAAAACAGGATGAAACAAAAAAAGTAGAATATGATCAAATATGATCAGGCTGGTGTATAGATCAGTGCCACACACTAGATTTTGGGTGTATTTTGGTCTGTTAGAATAAAGTGCCTCCTAAAATTTTAAAGAAAGAAAAACTTATATATGTACAAAATAAGGGTTGATACGATGAAGGGATTGGATATGACTGTAAAAATGAAAATTATAAAAAATTTTAAAAGGGGAATTGATCAGAAGGTGTTTGCAAAAATAAAGAAGAGGATTTAAAAAAAGGAAAGAAAGAAAGAAAAAAAGGGAGAGAATGTGATCAGGCAGGAGACTGGAAAAAAGCCATACACTAGAGATTTAGGGTATATTTTATATGTTAGGAGAAACTGTATCTCAAAATTTTTACAAGAGAACAACTTATATATGTATATGCCAAAAATAAAGGTAACTACTATGAAGGGATAGAATATGACTCTAAAAATGAAAAATAAAAAAAAAATTTTTTAAAGGGTTTGATAACATGTTGGTTAGAAAAGGGAAAAAGAAAAATTCAAAAAAATAAAACAGTTAAAAAAATTAACTTTGAAAGACTAATGAATCATGGTAAAAAATCCATGAATTCTATGTGCAGTATTCCTTAGCGCTGGAGTTCTCCCATTCTCCTTGATCGGTAAACTTGGTCTTGGCTGGCTGTTCGTGCTGATCTTCTGGGGGAAGGGCCTGTTGCTGTGGTTCCCAAATGTCTTTGCCGGAGGCGGAATTGCCCCGCCCTTGCTGGGTCCGGGCTAAGTAATCACGTCCAGTTTGCTCTCGGGAGCTTTTGTTCCCTGTAAGCTTTCCGTACAGCTTGGAGGACGAGAGTGAAAATGGCAGCCTCCTAATCTCCGTCCGGGAGGAGCCAAGAACTTGGGGCCCCGCTCCTCAGTGCGCTCCCAGAGAAAGGCAGTCAGTCACTCCCGTCTCCCCAGTCTCCGGCCGCACTCCGTGCTCACCCGGCCTGTGACCGAGCGTTTCTATCTCTGGAACCCGTCCCCCTGTGGAGTCTCCAAACCCAGCAGATCCGTGCGGTGCGCTCCCGTGCCGCTCCTCCCAGGGGAGGGAGGGGAGTCTCCCTGGATCTGCCGCTTGTTGGGTCCCTGCTGGAGAAGCAGTGGCCCAACTGTCACCGATCACAGTTTATGGCAACCCCGAGCTGAGAGCTTGCTCCTCAGCTCCGTCTCTGCAGCCGGCTTCCTCTCTCTGATACCTGGGAGCTCTGCCGCACTCAGGCACCCCCGGTCTTTCTGTGACCCCGAGGGTCCTGAGACCACACTGTCCCACGAGGGTTCCACCCCCTGCTTAGCCACTGGAGTGACGTCCCTCAGCGGATCCGACTTCTCAAAGTTCCGATTTTGTGCTCCGCGGCTCTATCACTTGCCAGAAGCGGCCAGTGGAGGCCCCCTCCCCCACCATCTATCCTCCCGAATATCGCCTCAGATTCACTTCTCCACGCGTCCTAACTTCCAGAAAGTGGTCGCTTTTCTGTTCGGAGAGTTGTTGCTCTTCTTTTCTTTGATCTCCTGTTGGGTTCATAGGTGTTCAGAATGGTCTGATCCCTATCCAGCTGAATTCCTGAGACCAGACAAAATCCAGGTCTCCTACTCCTCCGCCATCTTGTTCCGCCCCCCCCCCTGCTGTTTATTCTTTAGAACCCAGATTAAATATCTATTTGGGCAAAATTCATTGCCCATCATTTATGTTTTCACAACTCTTTAGCCATAGAACTTCTTACATCTTCCTGAATTCATCAGTTCACAAATCCATCACCTCCACTTGATTGAGAGCTTCCCTAGAGAATGGATTCAAATGCATCTTTTCCGTATCCTCAAGTATTAGCCAGGATCTAGCATGTGCTGTGCTCTCATTATATAGCAGCTCAAAGGTCTGTGGAGGTTATGTGGTAAAGATACAGTTCTTGTTTTCAAAGAGCTTCTATCATATTCAAGGATAAAACGCTGATAAAATAATGAGAAAAACAGGTACCAAACTTTGTGGCTACAGAAGTTCAGAAAAGAGATTATAATTACTGCATAAAAACTTCATGAAGGAAGACAACTTGAGGTGAATGTCTCAAATACAGAAGGTAGAGGAGATTTAACAAATACCGCTGAAGGTTGTTACAATAATTGGTATTTGCATGGAATGTAACTGAATCAACAAGAAATGACTTTGATACTGGGGAGAGTAACGATAGGAATTAATAGGAATGATACTTGAATTCACTGTTTTAATAATTAAACTAGGGTTCTTTACAGAGTTTGTTGAGGGAAGAAATGGACTACACAAAATGTTAGGTAGGTATTTCAACAGATACTTTAACTTGGGCTAATTAACTGGACACTAGCAGTTATTTTGCAGATTAATTTCTCTTGGGGAACAAAAGCAAAAAGATGTTCGGAGAGAAAACTAGCTTCAGAGCAGAGCAAAATGTATCTTCCTGCCATCTGATTCCTTTTCTTCTTTGCATGGTTAATAGGCACTGTTTAGCCGCTTAGATTCAATACCAAAATTTAGAACCAAGATAATACAAACTAGGTAAAGGGTTAAAGAAATCAATTAGTGCCATTTATATAATATTTTTTATTTGTCTAGATTGTGGTCCAGGTCTTTCAGTTACCCTGGAAGCATAATTCTTGCTTCACATTCACAGATAATTTCAATCTTAATCTGGAGATGAATGAACACCCAAGAATGAGAGAATAAGTTAGCATTTATTATTGTTGCTACTTCTATATTGACCACAATGGCTGACCAAATTAGCTAGAAATAAAGTTTTCTCAGATAAGATGGTATGAACTAATCTTTTATAGAATGAGAGGACAGGGTGTCTGGTGCATGTGTGTCCCTGGAAAAACTATCTTTAACTAGACTTAAGGGCCCAGTGGTACTGTGGGCCTAATTTATAATCTACAGGATTAGAATAAATAATGCAGAGTTAAGTGTTTTTTTAAGGACAGGAAGAAAACAACTGAACTTAATCTGGAGGTAACATTTTTATATTCACTAATAGAATTTGATTTAGGGTGGAGGCTCCATATAATTAGGCTGGGAAATTTAAAAAATTGAACTAACCATTTGTGGAAAGGAGAAAAAGATAAACTGATTTTTAAAGATATTTTTTGTCTTTTGATTTTTTTCTTTTTCCTCTTTTCTTTCTCTTTTTTTCTCTTCTCTGTATCCTCCTAACCCTTCTCCTAGTTTACTGTATTTTCTCCTGAAAAGTGATAATCAGAGCAAAAATATATAAGGGCCAAATAGCAACCTCAATTGTTTGCATGACAGATTTATATCAAATTACTTAGGTGAAAGATATCTAATGCTCCTTTGACATAATGGTAAATCAGATTTTGAGTGCTTTATGTAACATACTGGTAACTGAAAAAACATTTTTTAAGAGCATTTTCAAGAAAATTCACTTTTTCTTTTAATTTGTTATGAAATTGAGAGCTTTGATGGCATAAGTTCACTTCACTAATGTAGCATCATAAAGTTCCTTACCTTCTTACTCTTCACTCTGCTCCATTAGAAGGCTTAGCTGACAATTGTGATTTCCCTAGAAATGGCAACTGTTCAAGGAGAAAGTGTCAGCATTTTTGCCATGACATGTTGTTGTCAGCGAGGATTCATGGGGTGCGCTTTTCATGGGCAGATAAATATGTGCATGCTGAAGACTAGCCCTGAAGGAGACTGACGTCAATTCAGCACCTGCCCTTCTGCAACATGCTGGGCCCTTTGATTACTGGAAATAGCTCCACTGAGTGGTCTGGGCTGCCCTGGGATGTAACAGCTGCTGTGTTCTTTTCCTTCCTTCGGAAGAACACAGATGACTGTCTTTATGAGAGGGGTCTGAATAGAAAGCAGATTTCTTATGTCACTTTTTTCTTTTTTTCATTAAGTTCACCACTATCATCCACATAAGGAGATAGACAAAGTTGGCCATAACCTGGAACACTCTTTTGCTAAATTTAAAGAATTGGTTTACGACTTCAGTACATGAAACTACAAAGGGTATGGTGGGAGGCACTTGGAATGATATTTGTTCTTCCTATTGTGATTTCTGATAAATTAGTGAGTGCAAACACCATCCAAACCAATTTTACATATAAGATACAGTGCCTAGAACCAAAAAGCTTTCGGAGGGCTCTGAAAATGTTTTAAATAATATATAAAACTTACAGACATACGGGCAGTAGCAGCAGCGCCGGGTCCCGTGTGGAGGTGCTCTTAGCAGTGTTGTTTCTCCAGCAGCGGCAGTTCTCACTACAGCGCCAGGACGAGTCCGGTTCGTGTTCATCCGCGGAGATCTCTCTCGTCTCGCTCGGCTGCGGAAAATCGGGCTGAAGCGACTGAGTCCGCGATGGAGAGAGAAAAGGAACAGTTACGTAAACTCTTTATTGGTGGCTTGAGCTTTGAAACCACAGAAGAAAGTTTGAGGAACTACTACGAGCAATGGGGAAAACTTGCAGACTGTGTGGTTATGAGGGATCCTGCAAGCAAAAGATCAAGAGAATTTGGTTTTG
This sequence comes from Eumetopias jubatus, assembly GCF_037043125.1. Taxonomy (NCBI): domain Eukaryota; kingdom Metazoa; phylum Chordata; class Mammalia; order Carnivora; family Otariidae; genus Eumetopias; species Eumetopias jubatus. Next base: position 101,793,507 of record NW_028274811.1, read on the forward strand.
TAACTTTTTCATCTGTGGCTGAGGTTGATGCTGCCATGGCTGCAAGACCTCATTCAATTGATGGGAGAGTGGTTGAGCCAAAATGTGCTGTTGCAAGAGAGGAATCTGGAAAACCAGGGCTTCACATAACTGAAGAAGCTGTTTGTTGGTAGAATTAAAGAAGATACTGAGGAACATCATCTTAGAGATTACTTCGGGGAATATGGAAAGATTGATACCATTGAGATAATTACCGATAGGCAGTCTGGAAAGAAAAGAGGCTTTGGATTTGTTACTTTTGATGATCATGACCCTGTGGATAAGATTGGGTTGCAGAAATATCATACCATCAATGGTCGTAATGCAGAAATAAAAAAGGCTTTGTCTAGATAAGAAATGCAGGAAGTCCAAAGTTCTAGAAGTGGAAGAGGAGGCAACTTTGGTTTTAGAGATTCTCGTGGTGGTGGTGGAAATTTCGGACCAGGACCAGGAAGTAACTTTAGAGGAGGATCTGATGGGTATGGAAGTGGTCGTCGATTTGGGGATGGCTATAATGGGTATGGAGGAGGACCTGGAGGTGGCAATTTTGGAGGTAGCCCTGGTTATGGAGGAGGAAGAGGAGGATATGGTGGTGGAGGACCTGGATATGGCAACCAGGGTGGGGGCTACGGAGGTGGTTATAACAACTGTGGAGGAGGAAATTATGGAAGTGGAAATTACAATGATTTTGGAAATTATAACCAGCAATCCTCTAACTATGGTCCAATGAAGAGTGGAAACTTTGGTGGTAGCAGGAACATGGGGGGACCATATGGTGGAGGAAACTCTGGTCCTGGAGGCCGTGGAGGAAGTGGGGGTTATGGAGGGGGAAGCCGAAACTGAGCTTCTTCCTATTTGCCATGGGCTTCCCTGTATAATATAGGAGAGGATGAGAGCCCAGAGGTAACAGAACAGCTTCAGGTTATCGAAATAACAATGTTAAGGAAACTCTTATCTCAGTCATGCATAAATATGCGGTGATATGGCAGAAGACACCAGAGCAGATGCAGAGAGCCATTTTGTGAATGGATTGGATTATTTAATAACATTACCTTACTGTGGAGGAAGGATTGTAAATAAAAAAAAAATGCCTTTGAGACAGTTTCTTAGCTTTTTAATTATTGTTTCTTTCTAGTGGTCTTTGTAAGAGTGTAGAAGCATTCCTTCTTTGATAATGTTAAATTTGTAAGTTTCAAGTGACATGTGAAACCTTTTTTAAGATTTTTCTCAAAGTTTTGAAAAGCTATTAGCCAGGATCATGGTGTAATAAGACATAACGTTTTTCCTTTAAAAAAATTTAAGTGCATGTGTAGAGTTAAGAAGCTGTTGTACATTTATGATTTAATAAAATTCTAAAGGAAAAACAAAAAAACAAAAAACCTTACATATGAAAACAGAAAAATTAATAACTGTTAAATTGTTCATAAATCATTTTCTGGCAATTAGACAACTACAGTTCAATGCAATTCTTACATAGATGTAAAAATCATAATCAAACCTAATGTGTAAAAATCATTAAAAATGATGTATCTCATAAACTGAAAACTATAAAAATTAGAACATTCTCTCATTTATTAAAATTATGACTTGTATGGGTTTGTGGATATATTTTAATATGCCTAATACAACATGGGGTAAGGGCTCCTGGCCTCGAATATATGGACCATGAAAGTCCTAAAATGGCCCTACTGTCATCTATTCACATAGAGGTTATGAGTTCTTTTTTTGTCACTCATCCATTTATGTCTTCCTTTTCCCAAGCCACAGAGTCCATTTCACCACTCTGTCATCTGAATCACTCCAATTTTCTAGAACTCCAGGCAGTTCTTCCTGCCTCCAGTAGTGCCTCTCTCTTGTAAATGTTCCTACTTCAGCTTAATGTGATCACCCATACAACTCTCACCTTGCTCTCCCTTCTCAGTGGCTCCCAGCAGCCCTGGCAGAGTAAAATCCAATCTTTTTAACATGATAGAAAATAACCTCCCAGCCAACCCCCCAGACTCCTTTTTCTCAATCCCAACCATTGTCTTCTCTTCTCTTTTCCTATGTATAAACACTTTTATTCATATTGAACTTCTTGTTCTTTAATTAATATTTTTGTCTCCTTTGCACTTTTGCATGTGATGTTCTCTCTAATGGAAACATTTCCTTGTTCATATTCCACTGTACAAGTGAATAACATCTCTTCATTGTTGAGATCTTAATTTATAAAACATTTGTTCTGCTTCCCAAGATAAACTGGGTGGTGGTTTTATTGGCTCCCAAATCTCTTCCCCTTTCCCTTCTTGAGCCCTCCTCTCTCCATCCGTAATATTCTACTGATGGTTCTTTCTATATTTGTTTGTTTGTTTAGGTTCTTCTATATGTTATATCCAGTCCTCCTTCTCTATATTTCTTTCATACTATTTTCCTCTTTGGAATTCCCTAGCTCATTCTTTTACTATCTAACTCTTCTGCATTCTCCAGAGTCTTTAATTCATACCACCTCCAAGTAGCTTTCTCTGGTTACTGCTCTCCACTATAACAAGAAACAATTCTCAGAACACATGGCATACATAATGTATTTAATTTATTCAACATTTAGCATGTACTTCTCCAAAACATCACTGGCGTCTTGTCATATATGTTTATCAGCTCTGGTATGAACAGTTCTGTTAGGAAAAGAACCAGTTGCAACCTCTGTAAGGCAAAAATTCCATGTATCCCCTGAAACACCTATCAAAGTGGTCTATCTACATATTGGTAGTTGGTTAAAAAAAAATAATGAATTGAATGAATAAGTGCATATGTGACAAAATAATGATCTTGTTGAATAAATAATGGCAAATGGGAAAGGCTTATTTTATAACAGTTGAAAAAACAAATTATGAAAAGTTATTTAAAAATCAGATTATAAGAAATGTCAGAGCTATGAATCTTTAATAAATGTAGCTTAGAGAAATCAGTAGTGATAACTTGCTATGAATTCTCAACCAAAATAAAATTGACTATGGTGGGAATCTTAAAGAAAAAATTTTGTATACAACAAATCCAGTGTTCTGTGCACATCTCCACATTTTCTTAGCTGCACATTATTTTCAATGAGCTTAGACTTCTTTTATATCCCGAATTGAAGGGATTAACATAATGCAACGTCCGCTGATGAATTGTTATTTGATTTGCCAGTGTTTTAACCTCAGAACACAATGTTGTGGTAATTGCCACCTGTTTCTGTATTTCAGTCAGTAAAATACTGTTGTAACCTTTAGCCTTCATGTTTTGTGAAGATGATAAACAGTGTAGTGCTGTGTTAAATACACCAAACAGAGGCATTAAGAAAGCAATTAGCATCTTCTTGATAGGTTAGAGCGTAGACATTGTGCTTATACGTGCTACTAATATTACTTTCTTTGACTTTAACATTAAAAATACTAAGAAATAATAAAAGAAGAAATTGAGATTTGAGAGAGAAATCACAGAAGTCTGTTGTATGACTTTTAATATCCCTACCAGAGGTTTTATTTCCACATACCTTCAGAATAACAAATAGCAGCAGCAATAAGAAACAGAACAGAAACAGAACTATGAAAAATAGGTCAAGAGGTTTTAGTTTCTGTGTTTTTTGATGTTTTGCTGTGTTTTGTCTTAACTGAAGAAAAAATAGAGTGCCTGCGTTGTTCATTTTGCTGCCAGTTTTGTTGGTAAGATGAACCACAGATTTTTGAATCTTAGAAATCAGCTTATGGGAGGTTTTGTCTACTGTCTAAAACAGTATACTGGCAGAGATCAGTAGCTGTCCACCAAACATTCTTGCTTATTCTATCCATCATGTACAGCTATGGCTGGCAGGTGGCTGGTTAGCTAGAAGCTACATTTCCCTGCATCTAAATTGAACCATATGACCAGTTCTTGTAAAGGGAATATAAACTATAGTGGTGTGTTTTATTTCTGGACATAGTTGGTTAACAAAAAAGGGTATGCCTTCTCTATACTTTTGTTCATTTCCCAACTGATTGCTGGATGCAAAGGAATTTGAGGTCTTTGCATCCAGCAGAGATTGGAGATGGTGCAGCCAGAAGAGTCCCTGAATTCCCTAAAGGAGAAGGGCTGCTCACTGGCCAGGAACATCTGCTCAGGGATTATGAGAGCAAGCAGTAAACTTCTATATGTAAGCCACTGAAATGTGGCGGTATATATCATTATGGTAACTAGAGTTATCCTGTGATCATTAACCCTAGTCTTGAGATCTAAATGGTACTGCTGCTATTCACATTTAGATAGTTTTGCTGCCAAATTTAATTGCATACTACAATCTTACCAAACACAATTCTAGAGTTAAAATCTTTTTAATCATTTTTAAAAAAATTATCTGTCTATGGTATTCAGTGCCTTTGATGATAAAGTGCTAGCAATGCATAAATAAATAATTTAGGTAGTGCATCTCCTTCCAATCTAACAGGAAAAACAAATATTACCCAATTAATCACAATTATAATAAGTGCTATAAAGGAAAAACAAAACAAAACAAAATGAGCTATGATAAAGTAAACTGAAGATCTTATTCTAGTCTGAGGGGAGGCAGAACCAGGTAAAAGTTCTGAGAAAAATATATTTATGGGCCAGATAAAGAGGGGGAAATGAGAGAGAATAGCATGCAAGAAGGCCTAGAAATGTGAAAAAGCGTGGTGCTCTGGAATTTTCTGTTCATTCAGAGATATTCTGTATGTTCAAGTAGTATGGTATTCCCATGGAATAAGCACTATATTGCCACTCAGTCAGTAAATAGCTGGCATGTACAGATCAGTTACCATATGCATAGCACACTCCTTGGTGAAATAGAGGATATAACCATATGTAAGGAAGGTTTCTGACACCTGAGATGATACAGTCTGCCAGGGAGTCAATATTAAAACTCCTGTAACAAAGAATAACACAAATATCACATAATCAGATTTGACTTCCCATTTATCGCTAACATTCATACACAAACAGAGCTAAGGTGAGTACTTCCTTGGATTTATACACAGATTCTGGGACAAAAACAAACAAACAAATGGTTCACTTCCTTCCAGTGGGGTAACTAAGCTGAAATGCTGTGAGTTCTGATTTACCATTGGTTGATTGTCATGTAAAGGAGGCCAATGTGTAGAGGAGAAGTGGAACAGAGAGTTGGGGGGATAAGGAGAATAAAACAGATGATGTCACTGCTTAAATTTCAGGATCCATTTGTACCTAATGCAAAGTACTTAATTCTTAATTCTCTTCTTTCTCCTTCTCCCTGTTCATCTATATTGTTTTCTTCTTCTTTAAACTGGTTTGTGTTAAGTGAAAGCATGTTCAATAAAACAAAGATAGGCTCTACAGAGCCCTATACATTAGAAAGGGGATCTTAGTGGTTGCAGTTAGGCGTAGAAAGTAAAGTTGGTTGCCACTTAAGTGGGGGTTAAACTGAAGTATAAAATTAGGTCTTCAGGAGGATGTTCCTCATTTATGAAGTCCCCTTAGTGAAAAAGTTTGGGATCAGGACAATGAATTTTATAAAATTTGTTGAAGCATAGCAATGTCTCATAGAAATTCTTGGATTTATTAATAGTTACATAAAATTGTATGCATCCTTTAATTAAAACTCAGTAAAATATAAGTGCTGAAGCATTTGATCCATGAAATATAAATGAGTTACAGTCAAAAGTTTCTTTCATTCTTTCCCATTTTTTTAATGACCTACATATTGTAAACCAAAAATATATTCCTCCTTAAACTTAAGCATAATGGACACTAGTTTGATCAATTTTTGTGGTATTTTCAGCTAACTTTTAATTATGACTCAAGCAGCAGTTGTGAAGGATTGAAGGCTAATGTATAAAGCCTTAGGCCATTCCATTAACAGGCTCCTAAAGAAAGCCAAACTTGGCTCACAGAATCATAATGAATAACATATCACACAGATTCAAACATAAGAAAGCAAAACTGAAGCATTAATACCTTGAATGTGAGTGATGCCAAGCATTTTCTCCCAGTAAAATCACAGGTACTAACCTATGAAGCAGGGAAACGAGTTTTCCTAGTTAACTGAAGCTCTTCTTCCTATTGTATATAAAGTACTGATTTTCAGTTATCAATACACTTTATGCTAAAGCTCTTTTGGGTATAATTCTCATCAAAACCACTCATTCATAAATTAGATATATCATATATCAAAGGTATTATCATGAGAGATTATAGGCTGCTCTTTTCAGGACATCTACCCTCAGTGAATTTCATTGGAATTAGCTCATTAGTCAAAAGTGAGTTGAAAGACATCCTCCTAAAGGCTTTGTCTTTGGGGAATCTGCCTCACCTCCACATTTCAACCCTGCCAACAACTATTTCCTGGACTTATTTCCAAATTTTGGCTTCAGATACTGTTTCCTTTACCTGCCTTCTTGGATTTTATCTAGTGGAGTAAGTCAGGATAGCCTCATGATGTGGTCTTTTTTTCTGTGCCTTAGTCCATATGGACACCGTTCTCCATTCCTGACCCATAGAACCTTAACCTGGGCCCCTATTTTTCAAGGAGGAAAGTTTTAACAATTCCAGATGACTCCTAGAGACAGAAAACAAACCAAAGCTTGTCTAGATAGATAAAAGAATTGGCAACTTGTGGAACCTAAGAGTATAAGGTCAGGTAGAGTGATCTTCTAGGAAGACCAAAGAGAATCTGAACACTGCAAGAACTCTTTTTCTCTTTGTTTTGTGGCTTTCCTCCATTTCGGACTCATTCAGTCATTCTCCTCCTATATCGAAAACCCAAACTAGACTTATATGGGATCCTTCTCTCAGCAACCAGTCCCAGCATAAAAGAGTTTCCCTTTCCTCATGGTTCTAGAAAAATCCAAGAATTCAGTTTCACTGGACTGGCTGACTTGAGTCATGCTTTTGTTCTACCATAGCTAGAAGAGAGAACATGATGATGGCCAGGGTTGGATAGTATACTCATAGTTTGAACCATAAGACGAATAATGAGAAGTAGGTGATTCCAAGAATTAAGATCTATGTGCTATTGTCAAAAAAAAAAAAATGAACACTGAATGTTGAGCAGGCAAACAAAAATAAAACCAATCAAATGTCCTTTTTATACCAACTGCAATAATACAAGGCACATCTAACTTACCCTGTGATCAAAGTGTTATTTCTTCTTCATACTCACTATGCTCGACCCTGTCTAGAAATTGCAATGATTTGTAGAGCTCTTTGTCTGATACAATCTTTTTCTAACTGCACTCTCTATGGACCCGTGATGATTAATCCAAGTCTAAATGTATCTCTGAAGGGGTGATGATGGTTGTACATCAATCCTAAGAGAAACATTTCTAGTTTAAACAGCCCAAATAATCACAGTGCCATTTTCCTAAATTCAAGGACCTATCCATCAATAGTAAGCTGAAGCCAAACTTCTCCTGGGAGACTAAATGCAGAAAAGGAATTGATTTTGTTGGGTTTCTTATTACCACTAATTACCATTCTTTGATGTGCCTCAAATGTTTCTTGACAAGGAGATGTTCTCCTTGTGGCAAGAAGCTAGCCCTTTTCATCTGTAATGAAACTTGCCTTTGTCCTGGGCATATATAGACTAGTTAGGACAGTCACATTATTTGAAAAATGTGTCACCTGACTCCAAGGGACAGATGTTGACAAAAATAATCTTTGTTTTTTCTTCAGAAGCCAATTGGATAAACTTCAGGCATACCTTGAGAGTACTGATGGGATTCTAGTGGGACAAAATGGGGGCACAATCAAATTTTGGTTTGGGCTGTTAATTAGGATGTTAAGAGAACTAGTAGATACATCATATATAAGCTTCATAAGATCAGGAACCTTTGTGTTATCCAGGGTTGTACTTATGTACTTAAAATGATAGTGACTGGCAAATAATACATACTCAAAAATATTGGTGAACAAATAGATTACAAGATAAAGTAAAAGCAAATTCTAAATCAGTCCAAATTATAAGTCCTATTTAATTTGATGAAAAATTAACTGAAACTTAATCCTCAATCCAAACTCAATCCTGAAATTCAATACATGGAAAAAACAAATTACTTAAACAGGTCACATAGCTAGAAACTCAGTGGGTTGAGCCCAGGTATATTTAATTCCAGAATCTACCCTATTTATTCTTCTATTCACTTTGTTGGCACAGAAGATTTTATGTCTGACAAGCATGAACTCTAGGAATAAACTGCTGGGGTTAGATTGTGGGATTCCTCACTCACAAGTAGTGATACCTTGCAGGAGTTGCTTAAACTAGGTTTCAATTTCAACAACTGAAAACCGGGTATATTATGACAATTATAAACAGAATATTTTTAAGTGATTAAAAGAGTTCTTTGGGGTGCCTGGGTGGCTCAGTGATTAAGCATCTGCTTTTGGCTCAAGTCATGATCCCGGGGTCTGGTATCGAGCCCCGCATCAGGCTACCTGCTCAGTGGGAGGCCTGCTCTCCCTCTCCCACTCCCCCTGCTTGTGTTCCCTCTCTCACTGTCTCTCTCTGTCTCTGTCAAATAAATAAAATCTTAAAAATAAGAGTTCCTAACTTGTAGAAAATTCTACACATTTTCTTATTAAATAAGTTCCAAAAACAACTGTATTTTTCAGAAAGAAAATTCCATAAGAACAACCAGTGTTTTAAGCAAAAGTCAATTTTTATTGAGTTACCCTGTATGTTTTATTAGATATTTACTCTAAATCAATACGAAAGTCAAGAATGTAGAAAAGATTTCATGATCCCCATAGTCTTATTTATGAAAACATCAGAAGGCTTTAATATACATGAACAGATCTGGTCATGAATCCCTGCTTCTGAGGATAATTTATTTCAATTACTTAAGGGTTCCCTGGGATGGTTCTCTGCCCTCTTTTACACTTTTAATCCCAATATAGATCTCTACCATATTTCTTTAATGTTTCCTGAATACAACAAAATTCCCTGAAAGTTTAGTGCAGTCATATTATTTCCACAAATATTTGTTGGTTTTACAAAAGATTTTAAAGTTGAAACTAGAAATTCTTATATTTAGGATTCCTTTATTACCAGAAATTTTTCATTGATCAATTTTCTCTGCTTGTTCCAGCCTTCCTTTGGCTTTGGGTCTCAGTTTCCTCCTACCCTCAAGACCCCACTCACATTTTTTTTCAAATCCTCTATTTTGGCCACTTGCTCCTTCATATCTTTATTACACCAAACAATTTGTATCTCCTTACTTTGCTTTGGACCTTCCTTTGCATTTCTGAAGACTCCTTAATGTACTCACCTAAGGGTGATGTGCTTGGCATCCCACATTTTATCTCTGCAGGGGGTTTGACATTTCTGTCTTTCTTTTAACCTTTTCCTATATATATACACACACACACACACACACACACATACACAAAAGATTTAATTTGCCACTGATATGAATAATGCCACCAATTCCCACTTACCACCTACACAGACCCCTTGCCTGGAAGTTTCAATTTTAAAGAAATAAGTCTCACTATTTGTGTAGGGTAAGAAGAGGGAGATACTTTTTCAATAATTCTGCTATGAGAGTTTAAAAAAAAAGGTTACCTGCAGCATGTTAGATGCCAACGTCTCCACCAGTAGAGGAATTCCTTGGGTTGTGCTCCTTAATATGGCAGCCACTGGCCACATGTGGCTATTTCCATTAGTTAAATAAAATTTAAAAATTTAATTCCTCTGTCTAATAACACATATTTCATATGCCCACTAGTTACATGTGGCTCCCATATTCAATAGTGAGATTATACAATATTTTCATCACTGTCTATAAGACAGTCTTTTAAAAAAGCTGATAATAGAATTGGTAAATAGATATTTTGAAAAATGGCATTTTGCCATGTCTTATAACTTGCACATGGGGATTATGCAATAAAAATGGGTTTTTCATCTTTTTTACTATAAAACAATTTTCAACCGAGGTGTTGCAGGGGAACATAACAGTTATACAAATAATGGAGAATAATGGATAATTTGTATTGGAATATTCCGATAATAAAAAAATGTTCTTTCCCACTCTACAATGGTATGTATAAATTGTATTATTCCTGCAGCTTCTATAGTACAGTATTTTTCAGACTGCAGGTTGTGACTGGTTAGTGAGTTATGAAATCATTTCATCAGGTGAAATTTGTTTTTTTTTAAAGAAAACGTCCTAGAATTACATCAAAGGAAAATAAGAGTGTATCACACATACAGAAAGAAAGCAATATTTCATTAAACTTCTGTTTTAGTTTTACCACACTGAGTCCTAATGTAAAATAATTACTTACTCTAGCTTGTATTTTAATATGCTTGAAAACATTTATGGAAAAATTCACCAGAGTTAGCATCTCCACAAATGTAAATGTAACATTTTTATTTTTCAGCTTTCAGAGAGAATGTAAAGTCTATCTAATTCCAAAGAAATCAAATTTTAGAGCTATTTTTTCACATTACTAATCTAGACATATAAATGTATTTGTGCAAACTAGTGGAGAAAAATCAAAATCATATTTCTAGTCTTGCACACAATAAATTATGAAATCCATCAGACAGCTCACATAGTACTGAATTTTTCTCTGACCTTAACTCGTGTGTTCCCTTGAATCCTACAACTTTCCTTACCACTTCACTTACTACACTTTTTAAAAAGTCTCCATTTCTCTTTCTCAGTTCCATGGCCATTAAGTAATGCAGTTACACCCTCAACCCAATGGCATAAGTTTCTGTTATGAGGTGAATTGTGTACCCCCCAAATTCATAGGTTGAAGTCCTAAGCCCCAGTATTTCAGAATATGAGTATATTTGGAATCAAGGCCTTTAGAGAGGTAATTAAGTAAAATAAGATCATTAAAGTAGGCCCTAACACAGTTTGAGTGGTATCCTTATAAGAAGAGTATAAGACACAAACACAAAGAGAAGACTACCTACAAGCCACAGAGAAGCCTCAGACATCTTGATTTCAGACTCCAAGCCTCCAGAATTGTAAAAAATACAATTCTGTAGTTGAAGACAAGGTACTAGTCTATGGTACTTTGTTAAGGCAGTCCTTGCCAACTAATACAGTCTCCATGTTACTTGCACCTTTTAATTTTTCCTCTTATGTCTTAAGTGAATGTATAAACTTGTATATTAGCTAAAGTTCTTTAGTTTCAAGCAACCCAGACTGGTTCTCCTCAATTAAATAAGTTGAATTTACTAGAAGGATATAAACTAACTCTACAAATAAAAAAGAAGAAAAGAAAAGATAAAAGAAAAGAAAAATTTACCGAACCAGGTCTCCAACAGGACAAAGAACAAGAAAGCTCTTTGGATTTGGGAAGCCAGGACTAATGGAGAGTCTCAACTATTTCAGTTTTCTGTACCTCCTTCAGTCTTGCATTCTGGGGAGGAGATATTATTTGTCCTGGCTGACATGAAGTATTTATCCCCAGAGAGAAGTACAAGGTCTTTGACAGCCCCTCCAAGATTTCTTCTAATGAGAAAAGTGTTATACCCAAATAAAACCAGAATCTTCTTGCCACAAGAAGGGGAAATAGAAGCTGGGACAAAATAGCAGATATGTGTTACTTTGGGTTTAGTTACTTAACATACACCATTAATAATTTTAGGGTATATTATGTTGGATAGACCAAAATATGACATTTTCTATAATTAAAAAATGTATGTAGTTTGAATTTTTGGTTTTCATGGCTTCAGGTTTTCTACAAGCCAAACTAAATTTTCTGGAATAATTACAGTTGGGGAGGTGGGTGGAAAAAAACACTGCATAGAGAAAAAAAAATCAATAGAGCTAATTTATCCTAGATACCTTAGGATTAGGGAATTTTTAAAACAGCCATTTCCATTAATTCACATTATTATATTCCTGAGATTCAAATAAGGAAAGATAACAACCCTAATAGTTTTTTTTTTTAATAGTTTCCTAGTCGAAATTGTTATACTGAGTGTATTATCTATTTTAATGATTTCAACTACTTTCTGTACCTCAGGGGGAAAAAAATCATAGCATACATATTTCCCTAAAGGCACTATAAATTGGAGGTTTCACTTAAACATCTAGTATCTGGTGTATTTTCTGCCTTGACCTAACAAGCGTGTGTGAGACTTTTCACTGATTTGGAATACATAAAGTTACTATCTACCATTCCCAAATGTCTGGAGTATCAATGCTTAGTTGCCATTTCTTTGTAGCTTGATGTTTTCACTAATTCAATTAACTAAGATGTGTTAAGTTGAGATACAGTAGTAAAATATCTATTGTCCCCCAAGAAGCTTATAATTTAACAAGACAGACTGATTAAAGGAAAATAGCAATATAGCAAAAGAAATATTCTAGTGGGTATTACAGGTTAAATATATGTATATGTATGTATATAAGGTGTATAATGATTATTAAAGTTTAAAATATTTGTTAATGGGGACTTAGAGGTAAGAGAACAAAGTTCTATGAGGCAGAGTTGAGGACAGTTTTTAAAACAGATCTGTACTTCTGAAACAAATAACGCAACATATTTTAAGAAAAAAGAAAAAGAAGAAGATAACAGGAGAGGAAGAAAAGGGGAGTATGTCAGAGGGGGAGACGAACCATGAGAGATGATGGACTCTGAAAAACAAACTGAGGGTTCTAGAGGGGAGGGTGGTAGGGGGATGGGTTAGCCTGGTGATGGGTATTGAGGAGGGCACGTTCTGCATGGAGCACTGGGTGTTATGAACAAACAATGAATCATGGAACACTGCACCAAAAACTAATGATGTAATATATGGTGATTAACATAACAATAAAAAAAAGAAATCTGGAAAAAAAATAAATAAAAAAAAAAGATTAGAGTGGAGCTTGGTCAGCATGCAATCAATACAAATTTTTGCATATGTAATTAAGCTTAGAGTATTTACACTAAATTGTTAAAATAATTCATCACTCCAAAACTTTGAATAATTAACCAGATCTTCACTTTATATACAACTTTTTGAAAAAGGACTAATTCCATTAAAGAATTGTAAGTACAGGTCTACTTTTAGACTAAGGGTTTTAGTAAATAAAAATACAGGACATCTAGTTAAATTTGAATTTTAGATAAATGATGAATAATTGATTTAGTATAACCATGTCCTATATACTATTTAGAACATACTCATACTAAAAAATATTCATTTTTTTTACTTGAAATGCAAATTTAACTAGCGATTTTCTAGTACATCTGGCAATCCTAGTCAGGCTGGCAGAGAAAAAAGAATAGTCTTTGAATGTGAGTAGGAAGCAAAAACTGAGGGGAAATACTAACCAATATGTACGTGTGGGAGGGGTAGCAGGAAGAGTTCTTTCCTCAAAGTAATGTTATTTAATATCTGAAGATATTAGGATGTTTTAAAAATATTTATAAGTAAAATGGGATATTTTTATGCCACACTTTATATAAATGGTCTGTTTCTGAGAAACTTCAGGAAAAATAACTTTTTGCTATAGCTTAAAAAAAAAAAAATCCCAACAGTGGCACTAACCGAAATCAAAATCGACATATATATTAAATTCTTCTCTCTTTTGTTTGCTTGATCTTGGAAAGATTTCAATGTTTTATGTGGACTCAAATTCTGATTGGATCAATTCTGGAGCACTTAAGACTCAGAATCATGTCTGTAATTCACACTAGTGCTTGGAATTAATCAGAATGCTGAAAAAGTTATTTTGGTGTATTTAGGAAAGGTCATAGGCTTTTCGTCCTGGTCAGGTTTACTCTTGTACATGATACCTTAATTTTAATCAACATTTTAAAATATTTATTTATTTAAGTAATCTCTACACCGAACATGAGGCTCAAACTCACCACCCTGAGATCAAGAGTTGCATGCTCATGTGACTGAGCTCATGTAACATGAGACCTTAATTTAAAAAGTTTTACATTCATATCTTTAGTAGTAAGATGGATGTAAAGATCTAATAGAAACTCTTCTATGGTACTTTAATTAATGTAGTGTCCTTGCTTCAGATATACATCATAAATTAAATAACCTAACATTAAAACTTCCTTAGGTTCCCTAAAAATTAAAGCGTGCCTGGGCTTTGTCAGTGAAAGGACTACAGACAAGTATCCATTACATTTGTTTTACCCAATTCTTAACTAAGAACCTCTTAAAAGTAAGGAAAGAACAAAGACATTGTTTTCATATGCCAAAATTTCTGTTCACTATCTGCTCAGGGAGGCCCTTAATTATACACTGTTTAAGTAAAGAAGGTTACTTCTCCTCTTTAATGTTTAATCCTCAGTGATAGTATGGAAAAATGTAAAGGTCATTTTTAATTTTAATGCTTTGAAAAATGCTAATTAATCTGAAAATATGAAAATAGTACAAGAATAAGATCTCCTATGCTGTTACTTTGTGTACTTCAAAATACCTGATTTCCTTATATACTATTTTAATCAGTAATAGTCACTATAAATGACAATACCTACAAATGTATTTCAAAAAACCTTTAGTTAAAACAGTTATATCACAATCATAATTCAAAGCAAATTTAATTGAATTCATTTTAATACTTTAATTTCTTCCATGATTTTTTTGGAAGAGAGTAGGAAAAGGCAATAGGAAATAAAATCATAAAACAACTTATAGTAGAGCCATGACATCTTTTAACTGAAAAGGAAATCATAAGTAATCCTTCCATTCATTAATTCAAAAGTATATATTGAGTGCTGCTGTAGTCAGGTTGGGCTGCTAAAAGAAAATACCATAGATTTGGTGGCTTAAACATTAGCCATTGTGGAATTCAGTATGGAGGTTCCTAAAAAAGTTAAAAATAGAACTACCCTATAATCCAGTAATCACACTACTGGGTATTTACCCCCAAAATACAAAAACACTAATTCAAAGGGATAATGCACCCCTACATTTATTGCAGCATTATTAACAATGGCCAAAGTATAGAAGGAGCCCACGTGTCCATCAATAGATGAATGGGTAAAGAAGATGTGGCATGTATACACAAGGGAATATTATTCAGCTCTTAAAAAGAGTGAAATCTTGCTCTATTCAATGACATGGTTGGACCTAGAAAGTATAATGCTAAGCAAAACATGTCATAGAAAGACAAATACCATATGATTTCACTCATATGAGGAATTTAAGAAATGAAACAAGCAAAGAAAAAAAGAAAGAGAAACCAAGAAACAGAGTCTTAACTATAGAGAACAAACTCATGGTTACCAGGTGGAGGTGGGGGGTGAGGGAGGGTGAAATAGGTGATGGGGATTAAGGAAAATTTTTAATTGTAATAAATGTGCTGTATTAATATATGATGCTAATAAGGAAACTGGGTGTGGAGTATATGGGAACTCTCTGTACTTAACCATCTTCACAATTTTTATGTAAGTCCTAACTGTTCTAAAAAATGAAATGCAGGGTTTTTTTTAAAGTTCTGTCCTTGTGAAGTTTACGTGTTTGTGGAAAAAGAAACATAAATAAAAATATGAGACGTGATAAACATCATGGAAAAAATGAGAGAAGGAATAGAAAATATTGGCTAATTTGGAGGTGAAGAGTTTACCTCATTACTTATCCTCAGATAAGTGAAGATGTCAGGAAAGTTGTCCCTTATGAGTTGTGCATAGGTGCACTTTGTTTTTCATGCCATATTCACTGTTTCTCTTGTGTCTGACTTTCCTCTAAAAATAGACTGCCGAAAAAAATCAACTTTTTCTGTCAAATTTCCAATCTAGTTCATTTTCTGTGACTCAAGTTTTATTGAATATTAATAGTGACTTGATATCTAATAAGATATTTTTAGAAATCTATCTTTCCCTTTATTAAGATGTTCCTCACACACTTAATCCCATAATTTATGAAGGAGAAACAAAATCTTTTATTCATTACACAAAGTCATGAGGCATAATTAGTATCATTGTTGACAATCTGAGCATTCAGAAGACTCCAGAAATCTTGAAGAAAAATACTGAGCATCTCTTTCCTTCACCCACACATAAACACAAAGGAATATGTACACATATATAACATTAGGTGGAGGAAATTTGGCTTGACAGAAATCCATAGTAACAAAGCATAAGCTTTTAGATGAGGACAAGCTCAGTAGATATGACAGTGCGAAATTATTCTAAGACTCCTAATGAAACCTTAGGATGAATACACAGCAAGGGAGAGGATTATCACATTGTGTTTCATACTGATCAAATTGCCTTTGGGGCATGGTGCCTAATTCTCTAGAGAGCTCTTTAGAAAGAATGTTGATAAACCAAACTCCTGAGAAAAACTGGAGATATTCTAGTAAAGAATAAAGTCTTTTCTAGCAGAGGGGCATTTAGAGGCTACAAACTCCTCAAATCATTGCTGTATGTAAGAGAAATTAGATTGGAATATAATAAGAAATCTGGTTTAAGATTAAGAACTTCATGTCATTTTGTTAGTCTTAAAATGGTATAATTTGCCATACAAATTAATGAGATCCACTACTGTTAGCAGACTCCTGTTACAAATATTTTGGAGAGTGTCTTACACTGAACGACCCTATCTCAACTAGATCCCTCAAGGCCTTTTATAGACCTCCTTATCTCAATTGTTTCTATTGCCTAGGCTCTGATAAATATATTCCTGAGTGTCCTCATTTCTTTGCAATAGCAAACATCCAGCCAATTGTGTCTTGATGTTTTATCTTGTTTTGTTAGACCAGGTGACTAACTTGAATCCTGACTAATTGAAAAAGCACAATGTATGGTTGCCAGGAATAGGTTATCAAACCAGTGGTAGCATTAGATATACTCAAAACAGAAGGCAGATTTTAGATTCTAATTAGAAGCAGGAGCCATGGTACATCCACTTACTGACAACTGTATAAGCCTGCAATTAAATGAAAAAATCATTTTGCTCAGGACTCTGAATAAAAATATATTGCTGGTCAAACATTTTTTTTTTGTATTTGAAACACTATGTCTAATTCTTGTATCCAGCCATTATGAAAATTAAATGTTGCTGTATATGTAATTTGTCCCAAAGTTTCTGATTTTCACCATTTCATTATGGCCAGTTATAAACTGCTTGTTGCACCTAACAGCAAAGTGCAAGGATGATATATTAATCAGAGCGTTACTTTTAGGGTGAAAACAAAGATATGATTGTAATGTTAGGCACAGCATACATTTGGGAACGGAAGTTCATTTCACATTCCTAACAGGTGCTGTTTCTTCTCAATTTCTTAATGCAAGTGAATCCTCATTTAAAAGCTGTTCCTAGGTTGGAAAAGAAAAGAAGTCCTAAATTAAACCTTCATGTTATTCAGGAAACCTATATTCAGCTATGGAAATATAGATGACTCTATCTATGTTGTTTTACATATCAACGTAACTGCAGTATCAATATATGTATACTCATGAAACTTCTATGTGTTGAATAACCAGACTACAAAAAATAATAATAACATAAATTAAGACCAAGGCAATAGAGAGAAGTGTAAGTGAGGACTGAAAACATATTGGCAGAGACAATTTTGGGAGAAGCAGTTCTAAAAATAGAAATCTAGAAATTACTTCTTTTGGGAAAAGTACTTAGCACCTTTTCAAATTTTTTAATCATAAGAATTCTCCCTTAGCTGATAAATAAGAGAGCTACTATTTCCAGTTCCTAACCAAGGCAAACTGAATTTAATGAGTGTCATTCCTATGTTAGTGTGATTTTGTTTTTCCTCTGAGAGAAACTGAAGCTGTGTTAACAGATCATCAAGTCTGCTTTGCAGGGAACTAGGCGCTGGTCTGAGCCATGCAGTAAATAAGCAGCAGCCATTTTAGTTAATTCTTAAGAAAAATTTAAAAAGACTACAAATAGAGATGTCCATACGTGTAAGTGGCATCATGAACATAGGGCTATTCATATGAAAAATGGGATTAAGAGCAAAAATGAAAGAACTTTCCTCTTACTGGGTTGAGAAAAAGTCTGAAATTTCTATCTTTGCCTGTCATCCCAGAAATGTTTATGTAGTCATTATATATAAGAATAATATAAGAATAAAATGGTTTGGAAGATGGAAAAACAACAGTTCAAATATTTTGTGCCTTCTGCAATGAAGTGGTGAAGTCTGTTTCCCCTTCTCTTGAATTGAGCTGAACTTAAAATTTGCTTTGACCAATAGAATATTGGCAAAGTGGCATTGTGGGTCCAGAGCTTAGACTTTAAGAGGTCTAGCATTTAGTTTCACCCTCTTGGAGTGCTGCTCTGAGCCACCACATAAAGAAGTTGGTCTAGAGTATTAAAGGGTGAGAGACATGTAGAGAAGACTTGAGTTGCACTGGTCATCAGCATTGATGCCAGATAAGTCAACAATGCCATCTTGGGTCTTCTAGTCCAGCCAGCTCTTGAGCTGTATGTAGTCACACATATGAGCCCAGGAAAAATGAACAGAGAAGGCATCAAGCTAATGAACAAAATGTAAAACAATGAAATGTTGTTTTAAGCCACAACTTTGTTACATAGCAATGGATAACTTAAAAAATGGTTTATTTGATTAAGTTAGATGTCATTTCAGAATTCTTTGAAGGTGGCTTATCAAAAAATTATGATATCAATAATAATTTTTTTAGTAAATGTGCATTACATTTGATGAACAGATTTAGGTATTATACTGTTTTCTGAGACTACCCAATATGTACTAAGTTAGTGAGGCCAGAAAACTAATAGTAATAAAAACCACTTTTTTTCATTTTTTGCTTTTATTTTATAAATTATCACACAGCGAAACTGACCATTATTTTAAGGCATGTATGAAATAATGCAAGCACCACCAAAATCAGGACATAGAACAGTTCCATTAACCCCAAAATATCCTTTCGCTATCCCTTTACACTAACAACCCCATTCTTATTCCCTGGAAATCTCTGATCTATTCTTGATCACTAAAGTTTTGTTTCCAAGAATGTCATAAGTGAAATAATACAGAATATACTATTCTGATACTGATTTCTTTCACATTCTATATAACCTTTGCGATCCATCCAAGTTTCTGTGTGTATCAACAGTTCCTTTTTATTTCTGAGTAGTATTCCATTGTATGCATGTACCACAATCTCTGTACCCTGTACTTGATTAATGACATTTGGGTTATTCCAGTTTTTGATGATTATAAAAGAGGAGCTATGAACATTTGTGTATAGGATGTTGAATGAATATTAGTTTTTATTTCTCAATGTTAAATACCTAGGAATGAGATTGCTAGGTCATATGGTAAGTATATTTTTAACTTAATAAGAAACTTCCAAACCATTTTTCAAATTATCTATACCGTTATACATTCCTACCAGCAATGTAAGAAAATTTCCATTACTTTGTACCCTGCTAGGATTTGGTTTAGTCAATATTATTTTATTTTAGCCATTATAGTAGGTTTGTAGTAGAATATAACCATTTTTTTAATTTGGATTATCCTAGTGGCTAATGATGTTGACAGCTTTTTATGTGCTCATTTGTGTATGTATTTTTAATTTTGTGATGTGACTGTTCAAGACTTTGGGCCATTTTCTAATTGTTTTTTTTCCCCTTTCATGAGATATGTATGGTAAAGTTGCTGTGGAGAACACTGTTAGGAGATTATGGTAACTAGCTTCAAAAATGGCTCCAATGATTCCCATCATGTGATATTCACAAACTTAGGTGGTCACCTCTCACAGTGTGCCATGCATATTGGCTTATGTGACCAATAGCCATAGTTTGCTGATCCTTGATCTTCTTGATTTTTCCCATGTGCTCTTGAAAAGAAGTGTCATTTGCTCTTGGACTATTCTATAAATATCACCTAAGGCCAGTTGTTCCATGGTGCTCTTTTACTCTTCTATATCCTCGCTGATTTTATGTCTGCTAATTCTATATATTACTGAGAGGGGAGTATTGAAGTCTTCTTTATATGTTTGTATATTTCTTTTTTTAGTGGGTTTTTGCTTCATCTGTTTCAAAGTTCCTTTGTTAGCTGCAAACACACTTAAGGATTTTTTCATCTTCTTGATAAATTAACCATCTCATCCTTGTAAAATATTCCTCTTTATCTCTGCTAATTTTCTTTGCTCTGAAAATTAGACTTTGATAACAATAGAGCAATTCCAACTTTCTTTTGATTAGTATCTGCATGCTATATCTTTTCCTATTCTTTTACTTTTAACCCACTTATATAATTATATGTGGAATGAGTTTCTTGTAAATAGCATATAGGTGGATAATTTTTAATTCACATGTCTCTTAATTGGTATAAATCAACTTTTTGCATTTAATGAAATTATTGACACATTAGGGTTTACATTGTTATGAACTGAATTACGTCCTTCCCAAAATTCATATTTGAATCCCTAACCCCCAACATGACTATATTTGAATATAGGGCCTAGAAGAATGTCATAAAGATTAAGTGAGATCATAAAGGTGAGACCTTAGTCTGATAGGGCTTGTGTCCTAACAAGAAAAGGAAGAGACACCAGAGATCTCTCTCTGTCTGAGTGTCTCTTCTTTTGAGTCCAAAGGAAAGTCATGTGAGGACACAACAAGGAGGTAGACATCTATAAGCCAGGAAGAAAGATCTCCACACAAACTGAATTTGCTGCCGTTTGATCATGAACTTCTAGCCTCCACAAACTATGAGAAAATAAATGTCTGTTGTTTAAGTTACTCAGTCTGTGTTATTTTGTTATGGCAGTACGCACAGACTAATCCATGGGTTTACCATTTTATTATTTGTTTTCTGTTTTTTTTTTTTTTAAATCCTGCTGTTCTTTCTTTTTCATCTAATTTTTGGGTTATTTAAATGTCTTTTAGTATTCTACTTTGATGTATCTGTTGTGTTTTTAATTATATCTCTTTCTATACTTTTTAGAAGTAGTTGGTCTAGAGATTATAATACACATACTTCTCAGTCTTTCTGCAGAATCAACATTTTACAACTTCAGGTCGAATGTAGAAATTACCAGATAGTTCTTTTTAACACTCCTTTGTTTCATAGTTTTCTTATATATTACATCTATGTACATTAAAATCATCCCTCCCCAGAAAAAATTCTGACACCAACTGGTATACTGTAATTCAGTTCTGACACTAACCACCTGGAGTTAACACCAGACTCTACAGGTTTAAGGTATGGTCACCAACAGGACTGCCCCCATTCAGGTACCACCACACTTCAGATTTCCCCAGGCTATCCACATTTCTGACTAACTAGCTACAAATTTGGGAGTTCCCATGACCTCCTCAGGTTAAATAACTCACTAGAATGATTCACAGAACTGAGGAAATTACTTTACTTACAATTAGTTTTATTATAAAAGATATAAATCAACACCAGCAAGATGAAGTGTGAGGTCTGGGAGGGTCCCAAGCACAGAGCTTCTGTGCCCTCACCACATGGAATCAAGGCAAGTCACCCTACATGTTCCAACCAGGATGTTCCACTAAGATTTGGTGTCCAGAGTTTTTACTGGTGCTTTATTACATAGATGTGACTGATTGAATCATTGGCCACATGACTGAACTCAATCTCTAGCACCCTTTCCATTCTCAGAGGTCAGACCACCTCAAAGACCCAACCCTCGAACCACATGGTTGGTCTTTCAGGCATTGTTACTCCAATTCTGAAATATTTAAGGGCCTATCATGAAGCATCTCATTTTTATAAACTGTCAGATAAAATCCAAAGAGGCTCATGAATGATAAAGACACTCCTATTACTCAGGAAATTATAAGGATTTTAGGAGTTTCATAACAGAAACCTGGGACAAAGACTAAATAAATTCATTATTATACAGGAGTAATCTTTTGTTTCAACAATCAAAGGTACAAATCTCAAGGGAAGAATAAGCTAATATATTTTCTCAAAGGTTTACCATTTTGATGCTTTTTTGTATTCATGGTATTCCAAGTTTTTTTTCCCTAATACTATTTCTTTTATATTTTAAGGCTTTTAATGAATTATGCCTTACATCAGTTTCATTGGAAACAGATTATCTTAATTTTCCTTTATCTAAGATGTCTTTTTTTGTAGAAGACATTTTTTGCTGGATATAGAATTTGGATTGATATTTTCTTTCAAGAGTTTAAAAATGCTGTGCCACTTTCCTTGAACTCTACGATTCCTGACAAGAAATCTGTCATTAAAATTCCTGTTATACTATATGTAACTATATAACATGTCCTTTTTCTATCTTCAAGAGTTGTTTTTTCTCTTTAGTTATATGCAGTTTGATTGTGAATTCACCATGACTGTTTTCTTTGGGTTTATCTTGTTTTGAATATCTGTGCTTCTTTGATTCTGTAGGTTTATATCTTTCACAACTGCAGAGAAGTTTTCAGATATTATTTTTTTAAAGATTATTTTTAGTTTCACACTCTTCTTTCTGGGACTTTGATAACACAATCTTTAGATCACTTGCTATTGGCCAGTAGTTTCTTATTTATTTTTTAACTTTATTTTTTTTCTCTGTTGCCCGGAGAATGATTGAGTAATGTTGAGTAATTTCTATTGCTTTATATTCAAAAGTATTGACTCCACTGTCATCTCCATTTTCGACTGAGCCCTTCAAGAGAAGTTATGTATTGAGCTTCCTACAATTTCCATTTGTTTTCTTTAATTTATACCTTCAGTTATTTTTTTGCTCAAATTTTCTATTTTTTAAAATGTTTCACAATTGCTCACTGTAGTACTTTAATAATAACGGCTTTAAAATATTTGTCAAAGAATCCCATTTCTGATATATCATCATTGAAATCTGTTGTCTTTTTCCCTGTGATTTTCTAGTTCTTTTTGTGCCAAGTAAATTTGGATTGAATATTAAATATTTGGAATATTATCACATGAGATCAAGTTTGACTAATTTCTAAAAATGATGTGTTTGTTTTAGGAGGCAATAGAACAGTTTAGGTTCAACCACAGTTTCCAATCTGTGGTTTTCAAAGCCATTACTGTACTATTCTGATCTGTTCCACACGCATCACCCAGTCACCAGTCTGGGACCTTGGTGTTGATGTATCTGTTAATTCAACTCTCAATATCTTTATTATGCTGAATAATGCCAGAGCTATAATGTACAGCTTAAGATGAGCCTAGGAGTTCATAAAAAGCCTTCTTGGACTACCTTCACAAGCTCCTGTCTCTTTACAGCTGCCTCAGTAATTTCTATTTCCCTGGGACTCCTGTTCTTGGTCCTATAACCAGAAAGCTGAGGCTCTCTTTAACTCTTTCTTTTGTGTACTTCACCAACTGATCCCATGTCTGGAGCCAAGAAGCAAAAGAGAGAGAGAGTAAAAGCAAGTAAAAGGATAGACCCTAATCTCTTGGAACTGTAGTCCACTGATCCAAGAGGAAGATTGCCCTCAACCAGAGTTTGGTTGGTGTGGGTTCCTGTTGCCTATAGCTGTCAACAATACCGTGTGATTTCTTGAGAGCTGAGAGAAAACAAAGATCCATGATCTTTCTGAGGGCTAATGACTTTCTTTTCCACTGTTTACCAGAGCTACAGAATTTTAACTGTGCCTTGGTGCCCATTTCTGGTGCATTGCGTTAAGGCTGGGGTTACCAAAGTGAAAAAAGAAAATGTAAACTCATGGACATGTCAGTAGTATTTCAGATTTTTATTTTCCTCCCCAATCTTTGTGCTACTATTTTCTTTCAGAACCCATTTTTTTAAAGATGTATTTATTTATTTTGAGAGAGTGAGAATGAGAGAGAGAGAAAGGGTACATGAGAAGGGGGAGGGTTAGAGGGAGAAGTAGTCTCCTCGCCAAGCAGGGAGCCCGATGCGGGACTCGATCCCGGGACTCCAGGATCATGACCTGAGCTGAAGACAGTCGCTTAACCAACTGAGCCACCCAGGCGTCCCTTTCAGAACCCTTAAATAGCTCTTCTATGCATTCTCTCCAGGTTTTATAGATGTATTTACTGGGAGAAACAGGATGGAGTGTTTATTTCATCTTACACAGAACCAGTGCCTAGATTCACTGATAACAAATATTTATAGAGTAAATTTCTTATGATAGGTCCTCTGATAAGTGATTTATCAGGATGATCTCTTTATCTCTGGCAATAAGCCACTGAGGTTGGTTCAACTTTACAAATGATGAAACTATGTATTTGAGAGGCTAAATAACTTGCTCATGGTCACACTGCTACTTTGAGCTCTCTGTGCTTAGACTTTAGACCTACTGAGTTATAGAGCATAAAGCATTTTCCTGGAATAACCTCATCTGGAGCAATATCCCAAACTGAGAATGGGATTCTGGATATAGAGAAATTTGTATGAAAGCTCTGAGTAGCAAAACTCAAGGAAAATTGCATAAAGAATGCTGAAGACTAATTTGCTTCTCATTATTTATTTTTTTATTTTTATTCTTTTGGCTCTAGTCCTACTGTCAAAGTCTTTCCAAGGTCAGAACTATGGTTTCCTGAGAAAATATGCTTGACAACTTCTTAAAGCTCTAGAAGTCTAAGGGCAAAAGAAATCTCCAACAAAGATTTCCAAAATAAAGAGAACATTGAGATGGAGAAAAACGATGAAAGACTTCCCTGATAGTTCTCTGGCTTTGCTCACTGGTAGTTTAGCTTTTGCAATAGTTGCATATTTAAGGTTCAGGAAATGTTACTGGCATTTTAATAGCCTGGGATCTTGATATACACACACGCTGTGTAAAAGCTAATAAAAACTTTTTATTGATTGGTAAAAACTTATCAACTGGAATTTTGAAAAATATCTGAGATTTCCTCAAGGAAAATTTTTACTGTGCAAATGCCTGAAGGAGTCCCAAGAAATGAATGGCTAACATAATTTGAAAGACAGTTAAAAGATAAATACATTTTTGGATAATCTGATCTTGATTTGGGACCTAGTTATGTCTGTCATCATTTGACTTCATGAAACATGCAGTTTTGTACAGTGTTCTGTGGTGTTATTTGTTCTGCACAACTTGTGTTTTTTTTCTTTTCTTTCTTTTTAAGCAAACAAACCTGCAAATAACAATAGCAAACTGAAACTGAAATGAAGCAAAACATTGCCTAGACTTGGCAGCTATGTTAAAAAGCAAGTTTATACCCTAATTCTAACCTCTTTCATTGGACTGCAGGATTAGATGTGACTATTTCTGGAGACCACCTGTTTGTTTGCTTTATTTAATTTGTTAGCTCCTCAATGTTGTTGGAAGTAAGGTGTAGTCCTGTGATAGAGACCTGGGCATAGATCAAAAATTAATTCCCTCAGTCTATTTGGAAATAGATACATCTCCTAAATTAAAGCTTGCCAAAACAAGGTCATCTGACATTGAGGCCCATAGAGAAGGGGTGATAGAAAGATTGCCATATTCATAAAAAACATCCATAATTTCTAACTCAGAGATGACTTACATACCCAAATACATTCAGTTTTGTTATACTTAGTAACATAATTTTAGTTGAATGTCAATTGTATTATTTCAATAGGGCTGCCATAACAAAATATTACAGCAAAAGTGGCTTAAACAACAGAAATTTATTTTCTCTTAATTCTGGAGCCTGAAAATTTGATATCAAGGTGTTGGCAGGGTTGGTTTCTTTGATGCCTCTCTCCTTGGCCTCTCTCTATAGCCATCTTCCTGTGTCTTCACGGGGTCTTCCCTCTATGACTATCTGTATCCTAATGTCTGTTTCTTATAATGGCATCAGTTATATTGGATTAGAGCCATTTTAATTTAGTTACCTCTTTAAAGACCAAATATCACATTCTGAGATACTGGGGAGTTACGACTTCAACATATTAATTTGGGGGGACCACAATTCAACCTATAACATAGATATTTAGATTTCATGAATTATCATATATACGTGTGTGTGTATGTTTGTGTGTATGATTCACATGTGTGCGTGTTTAAATAAAGAATAAAAAAACTCCATGCTAAATTATTTTCTCTTAAATGACAAGATCCAGTTACATATGACTTGTATTCACACGGAATAATAGTTTAATTTTTACTTGACTTTTGAATTTCTACTCCTAATCTAGCAAACTTTGCTCACAAACTATGGCACTTAGAAAGGCAAGCAGAGAATCCTGTGGCTCTCTTGTTCCTAAGGACGGATGCTCATGTGTGAGTACAGTGCTCATCCAGATCACTTCAGTTATTGAGGTTACTGGCCTGGCCTTTAGGCATTTGAATTTAGACAGATACTCTGTCTACTTATAGACCATGTCAAGCTAACCAGACTGATTTCAAGCCATCTCCTCCTGGAGGGAACGAATGGTGTTTTTGATTATATTATTTAACACTCAGAAGCTTCTGAGGGTGTGGCTTAAAGTTTATAGCTCAGCATCAAGTAAAAAGGATTCAGCATCTTTGACATTTCCTTGTTTGGTTGGTTTTTCTTTGTAAATATATTTTCAAACATATATTGGATCTATGTTTGATACAGCTGTATCAATTCAGTTCAATTAAAACTGTGTCTATATAAAAACAATTGAAGGGGAGCCTGGGTTGCTCAGTCAATTAAACCTCGACTCTTGATTTCAGCTCAGGTCATGATCTCAGGGTCCTGGGATCAAGCCCCTCCTCCGTCCTAAGCTCAGCCAGAAGTCTGCTTGAGATTCTCTTCCTCTCCCTTTGCCCCTCCCCTTGCTCGCACTCTCTCTCTCTCAAATAAATCTTTTAGCTTATTTAAAAAAATCAAAAAGTGAAATTTTCAGCTAAACTTCTATGGTTTTGTAACTTACATTATGCCATAAAATTACCTATTTTATTTATGCATTTTTCAATAATTTGACCAAGGTTATATGCATAATTAGCTATCTTTTTAGAAGGAAATGAAAAATACCAGTAAAAGTTGTGTGTATCATATAATTCTGAAAAAGCTATTTAGATGATTGAAGTTTTTTCACTCTTCACTGGGTTCGCACTCTGTGATTAACAGGACCACAGATACATATATGGTATATGTTCTGTGAAAGTTGGAAATTGGAGAGTATGATGACCAATTGTAAATAGAAACAGATTATCATCAAAAAAGAGGCTGTCCAAGTTCTAACTCATAGCAACACTCAAGTAAATAATAGTAAATGAACCTCACTGTAATCTCACGAAATATTTATTACATACCTAATTTCATCGAATTTTAGGTTTGATCAGCTTTGAATGAATTTCATACAGACTGATTTCTTTCTTCAAGTTATTTACATATCAGGATACATTATTCTAAGTTTCTTCCTGTGTTAAACCACTTGTGCATTTTAAACAGTCAAGGGGCAGCCTGGGTGGCTCAGTTGGTTAAGCTGTCAGTTCTTGATTTTTGCTAAGGTCATGATCTCAGGATCCTGGGATGAGCCCTGTAATGGGCTTCATGCTCAGTGGGGAGCCTGCTTGAGGATTCTTTCTTCCTTTCTCTTTGCCCCTCCTCCCCCTGCTCACATGTTCTCTATCTCCCTAAAAAAATAAATAAATCTTTTAAAAATAAAATGGTCAAGTGATGCATACGTAGCCAAGGTGCACTCAGAGTTGATAAAAAATGAACATACTAGGGGCACCTGGGTGGCTCAGTCGTTAAGCGTCTGCCTTTGGCTCAGGTCATGATCCCAGGGTCCTGGGATCGAGCCCTGCATCAGGCTCCCTGCTTGGCAGGAAGCCTGCTTCTCCCTCTCCCACTCCACCTGCTTGTGTTACCTCTCTCACTGTCTGTCAAATAAATAAAATCTTTTTTAAAAAAATGAACATACTAACTCAGATATTTTCCTTCCTATCTGCCTTCTTTTTCATTTTAAGTTATTATTACTATTATTCTTGTCTTCTGATAATTTCCTTTCAACAGATACTAGATGGCCAACCCTCCCCCTCCTATTCAACACCTGTACACCTACCTGTTCCTAAGTATATAAGGTTTGCATTTTGACAGAATTACCTGGGAGAAAATCCACTGCAGATTCTATTTATCTTGAGCCATTGCTTGCATTTTACTAACATCCACTCATACTTTTGTTTATTAATTTTCTCATTCTGGTCACATAGATTTGCCTTAGCAAACTGCGGGATATAGGGAGGCAGGCAACCAAGCCAACCAAGTTCTTGGTTAAGTTTTCTACTTGTCACTTCCTGCAGTTATGTTGTGCCTCAGGGACAGTTGCTTCTAAAAGATCTGTGAAGTGTTCCAAAAATGCCATGTTAATTCTGCAGTGACCTATTGCTGTTTGTCTTGAGTATTCACCTGATTCAGAACTTCACATGACTTTGAGATACAGGATGATTACCAGGGCCTCAGACACCATCACCCTATACCTGTACATCTTGGCAAACTGAAAGTTAACTCAGTGTCTTATTTCTGTATTGTGCCACTGAGCTGAAAGCTGTTAGCCCATGCACACTCCAGTGGCTGACTAAAGCCCAGGGCAAGCCTGTTTTTTTGTTTTGTTTTGTTTTATTCTTTTTAAGAGATGATAGTGAGAGGTGGGGTTAAGAGTAAGAACAAGCTCTTACTTGAAAGAAAGAATTTCTTAGTGATCTTGACATGAGCCCAGAGGTTCTGGCAAAGAACAGAAGTGTGACCTTTGTGATTTGGGAGGCAGGCTGGCACCTGCCTTGGTGCAGTCTGGAAAGATTTCCTGGAGAAGTACAAACACTAAACTTCCTTTACAGCACTGGCTGGAAATGAAAACCTTCACCACTGACTTTCTGTTAGGTGGTCACCCCATTTTATTTTTGCTGCTTAATTAACATCCAACTTAATTGCCAACTTACTGTTCTTAAACTTATTCACAGCCTTATACTGCTTGATTTTTCTTCTAAACCCCTAGTTCCATCCCCAGCTGACAGTTGTTTTTCTCCCTACCCCACATTTTTTGTGAAGCTGGTGGTTTGAAATGAAAGGTGATCTTGCAGAGAAAAGACAAACTTCTTTATAGTCTCAGCAGCACCTCCAATCAGCTCTTCGTTTCTGATTCAAGGTGACTGCTTTTTGTGTTACATTTCTTATCTTAACATTCTGTTTGAGGAGCTGCCAGAACATTCATTTCATTTTCAAAATGAATGCAAAAATCCCCAAAGCCTCGACAAGACCATTGAGGCTTACTAATTAGATTCATTAAACAGTACTCAAAAGCAAAGGGAATTTGTCTCTTATTCTGTTATTTTTTTTCTGCCCAGACTACCTCTCCACATGGCTTTATTAAATAATATGCTATGTTTAATGGTCCCTTTTGCTAAAAACATTGGGTTGCAAAGTGTTGTTTCATTAGACTTCACGTCAATGCAAATTGGTGTATTTTCCCTCCTATGATTGCATCTCGTGTGCTGGTATTCAAGAGATTATAAAGTAGTCAAAAATATGATTGGCATGATGTCTAATTTTGGAGCTGTGAATGTGCTAGAGGAAATAGCATAGAAAACCCTTTTGAGGATTCTTTTTCTATTAAACAAGAGGAAAAAAAAACTATTACTGCATTGGCTTTAAAAAATTCACATAAAGTAAAATTCACATTTTTATTCTATATTTCTGAGTTTTAATACATCTGTAAACTTATTTAACAACCAACACAACCAGGACAGAGAATAATTCCAACACCTCAAAGAATTCCCTTGAGCTGCCCCTTGGCTATCAAAACTTTCTCCAACCCTAACTCTGGTAACCAATGAACTTCTCCATAGGGGTTGTTTTGTCTTTCCCGAATTATCTATAAATGAATTCATTCAGAATGTAACCTTTGAGAGTAGCTTCCTTTAACTGGTATGCCTTTGGAATTCTTTCATGTCATTATGTGTGTCAGTTTTTAATTTCTTTTATTTTTGAATAGTATTGTGTCATTTGTTTGTGCCAGTCTGTTTATCCATTCTCTCATTGAAGGTCATTTGAGTTGCTTTTCAGTCTTGCTTTCAGTTGCGTAAGTCTTGCTTATGACTCAACTGTTGTAAATATTCATATACAGTTTTTGTGAGGTTGTGATGGGTCATATGGTAAGTGCAAATCTAACTTCCTAAGAAATGATTAGATTTCTGCTTTCTGGTCTGGAATGTAAGGAGCTTAGAAATTGCCACTGTCCTAACAAGTAAAAAGCTGAACAAACTGAAAAATCAACAACTCACCTTTTATTCATCATAGAAGTGAGGTCACAGGACAAACTTCTACTCTAAAATTAGAGAGACAGGTAGATACAGAGAATTGCAACTCACTGGAATTGAAAGCACGGGAACCAACCAATTCAAAGTAAAACTGAGAAATTTCTAGAGGCTTACTGTGAGCAAATCGGAATTAAAAACTCCAGGGAATCCAATCATAGTGGGACCCCCCAAGCTTCTGTGAATTTTATTTGCAGGAATTCTACCAGGTTCTCATGGGGAATATGGAGAAAAATCCCCTTGTACTTTTATGCTTCCTGCAGGGGTAGGAGAAATCTAACCATTTTGAAATACAGCAGAACATTCTGTTCATAACAAGGCCTACTTCAGGAAAAACAGTTAACCAGAGGATAACCTGCAAGAGTTTTACCAGAGTCTAACCTACCTGTGTGTAGGAGAATACCCAACACCAGCCTGTTCCAGCCATCCTACCCCACCTAAGTGAGGTGGTGGTGAAAAAACTGAGAATCGCTGGTGAATTCACAATGTGGGGGCACAGGCTCACCCAAAGACTGAGACCTAATCATGGAACTGTAGAGCACTTCCTCTCCTGTGACATTTTACCACTACCTTACTAAAGACCTATTTACTCCAGTTACTTGTATCCCAGCACATTTTGCCCATCTTTCAACAAAAAATTACAAGACATACCAAAAGGCAAAAAATTAAAAAAATTTTTTAAAATGCAGTTAAAAGAAAATGAGCAAGCATCAGAACCAGAATCAGATATGACAAGGATGTTGGAATTATCAGAATGGGAATTAAAACTACTATGATTAGGGGCTCCTGGGTGGCTCAGTTGGTTAATCAACTGCCTTCCACTCAGGTCATGATCCCAGGGTCCTGGGATCTAGCCCTGCATCAGGCTCCCTGCTGCTCAGGGAGCCTGCTTCTCCCTCTGCCTCTGCCTGCCGCTCCCCATGCTTGTGCTCTCTCTCTGTCTCCCTCTGCTTGTGCACTCTCTATTTTATTTATAAATAAATGAAATCTTTAAAAAAATAAAACTACTATGATTAATATGCTAAGGTTTCTAATGGACAAAGTAGACAGCATGCAAAAATAGATGGGCAATGACAGAAATTATAAGAACCAAGAAGGAATGCTAGAGATAAAAAAATTATGTAAATGAAGAATGTTTTTGATGAACTCATTAGTAGACTGGATACAGCTAAGGAAAGAATACCTGACCTTGAGGATATGACAGTAGAAACTTCCAAAACTGAAAAGCAGAGAAATAAGACTTAAACACAAACAAACGAACAAACAATATCCAAGGACTGTGTGACAACTACAAAAGGTGTGACACATGCATGATAGAAATATCATAAGAAGAAAGAGAGAAAGAACAGAAGTAATATTTGAAGCAATAATGACTGAGAATTTTCCCAAATTAATGTCTGACATCAAACTGCAGATCCAGGAATTTCAGAGAACACTAAGCAGGAAAAATACCCCAAAATACTACACCCTAAGCATATCATAATCAAACTTTAGAAAACCAAAGATAACAAAAAAATCTTGAAATAAGATAGAGGAAAAAAACATCTTTCCTATAGAGTAATAAAAAGAATTACATCTGACTGTTCAGAAACTAAGCAAGAAGAGAGAGGAGTGAAATATTTCATGTTGAGAGTAACAGTGACACCATTTTCCTGAGTAGCTATACAATCTCCCTACCAGAGATACATTTCTAGTTGTTCTACTTACTAGCTAGCATTTGGTATTTTCAGTGTTTTTCATTATAGCCATTGTAATAGGTGTGTGGTAGTATGGCAATGGGGTTATAATTTGCAGTTTATTAATGGCTAATAATGTTGAGCATCTTTCAATATGCTGATTGGCCACTCATATGCCTTCTTTGTTAAACTGGCTATTCAAATCTTTGCCTGTATTTTTATTGGGTTGTTTGTCTTCTTATTCTTGAATTGTTAAGAGTTATTTATATATTCTGGATATCAAATCTTGTGTTGGACATATCAGCTGAAATGTGTTTAAGAAGTCTTTGTCTAACTTAAAGTTTTTTCC
The DNA here is from genome assembly GCF_037043125.1 of Eumetopias jubatus. NCBI lineage: Eukaryota > Metazoa > Chordata > Mammalia > Carnivora > Otariidae > Eumetopias > Eumetopias jubatus. The sequence goes on from NW_028274811.1 coordinate 101,825,632, forward strand.
CTATGTTTTCTTCTAAGTGTTTTAAGTTTGATATTTTATAATTTATTATACAATCCATTTCTAGTTAATTTTGTATAAGGCATAGATTGTGGTACTTTTCTTTTCAGGACAGAAGGGTAAGCAAATGTCCAAGTGTTCAAGGACGATTTGTTAAAAGGACTATCATTTTTACATTGAAGTGTCTTTTTTGTTAAGAAAAAATCAATTAATCATATTTATGTAGGGGTTTGCTTTGTTTTATTTTCCTGTATTCTCTATTCTATTTCATTGATCTATGTGTCAGTCCTTTTTACAGTAACATACACTCTTGATTGTTATAGCACAACTTTTTTTGGTTGATTCTTTTGCCTTTCTATATAAGTATTAAAATTAGTTTGTCTATGTCTACAAAACATACTGCAAGAATTTTGGTTGGGGTTAACATCTTAATTATCCTGGATTTTCCACTCAATGAACACTATATATAGCTTCATATATTGGATGTTATTTTATATCTTTCACCATCATTTTTTAGTTTTCAACATATCTGTACTATGCATATATTGTTAGATTAATACTTAAGTAATTCTTTTTTGGGGGACTCAGAAATGACACTTTAAAAATATCTATATCCAATTGCTTATTAATAGTATACAGAAATAGTATTGATTTTATTGTGTTCACGTTGTATTCGGTGATCTTGGTAAACTCATTTGTAAGTACTAGGAGCTCTTCTGTAGCTTATTTGTGATTTTCTACATAGAAAATCTTGTTTTTTTATAAAGAGGGACAGTTAACATTTCTTTCTTTCTATTTCAATGTTTTTTATTTCTTTTCCTGGCTTCATTGTAAGTAATAGGATTTCTGTACAATGTTGAATAAGAGTGGTGAGAATAAACATCCTTGCCTTGGTCTTTATTTTTAGGGGAAGCATTTAATCTTTCACAATGAAGCATGAGGTTACTTGTAGGTTTCATGTGGTTGCCATTTATCAGGTAAAGGAAATTCCCTTATATTTCTAGTTTGCTGGATTTTTGTTTTTTTAGTCATGAATGAATGTTGACTTATGCCAAATACTTTCTTTCATCTACTTATATGATCATGTGGTTTTTCTTTTTAAACCTGTTGTAGATTACACTGATTGATTTTTTAATATTGATTTTTAATATTGCATTCTTGAGATTAAGTTCACTTGGTCATGATATTTTATGCTTTTTATTTATTGCTGGATTAATTTGCTAGTAATTTCTTGAGGATTTCAGCATCTGGTTTATAATTCATATTGTCCTATGCTTTATTTTCTTGTATTGTTTTTGTCTGGTTTTGGTATGAGGACAATTCTCAAATCATAAAATGAGTTGGTAAGCATTCCTTTTTCTTCTTTTTTCTGAAAGATTCTATGCAAAATTTGTATTATTTTTTCTTTAAACATCTGGTAGAATTTAGTGAAATCATCTAGACTGGACATTTTTCTTTCATAAAGGCTTTTATCTATGAATTCAATCTCTTTGTTAGATACAAGACTATTTAGATTATCTGTCTTCTTGAGAGAGTTTTTTCAGTTTATGTCTTACAAGAAAATAGCCCATTTTCTTCAGGTCAAATTTATGTTCATGGTGTTTGTGATGGACTACGTGGTTATGACTCCTTCAGATTCTTATGTTGAAACCCTAATTCCAATGTGATGGTATTTGGAGATGGGGCCTTTGGGAGGTAATTAGGTCATAAAGAACCTCCAGGAATAAAATTATTGCCCTTAAAAGACCAGAGAGCTAACTGGGTCTCTCTTCATCATGGGATGATACAGCAAGAAAACAGCCATCTATAACCAGAAAGAGGGCCCTTACCAAGAACCTAACCATGCTGGAAACTGATATGGGACTTCTAGTCTTCAGAACTGTGAGAAATAGATTTATGTTGTTGATAAACCACCCACTTGGTATTTTTTTTTATAGAAGCCCAAGCTAAGGTAGTGTTGTTCATTGTATTCCCTTATTAAATTTTAATGTCTACAGTTTATAGAGATAGTCCCTCTTTTATTCCTAATACTATAACTTTATATTTACTCATTTTCTTGGTTATATCAATTTTATTGATGTTTACAAAGAACCAGCTTTTGATTTTGTTTTCTCTATTGTTTTTCCATTTTCAATTTCTTTGATATTTGTTCATGTCTTTAATTCATTTCCATGCATGCTTTGGGTTTTTATTGCTCTTTTTTTCTAAGATTCTTTAGATAGAAGCTTAGTGATTTGAGGTCTTTATTCTTCTTTTAAATATATACATTTAATGCTATAAATTTCTATAACTCCTGACTTTGGTATATCCCACAAATTTTGATATGATGTATTTCATTTTCATTCAATTCAGAATATATTTGAATGTCTCTTGAGACTTCCTCTTTGGCACAGTGATTATTTAGAAGTGTGTTGTTTAATTTTCAAGTATATAGAGGTTTTCCAGATATTTTTCTGTTGTTGATTTCTTTTTTTTTTAAATATTTTATTTATTTATTTGTCAGAGAGAGAGACAGAGCACAAGCAGGAGAGCGGCAGGCAGAGGGAGAAGCAGGCTCCCTGCTGAGCAGGGAGCCCAACGTGGGACTCTATCCCAGGATTCTGGGATCATGACCTGAGCCAAAGGCAGCCGCTTAACCGACTGAGTCACCCAGGCATCCCTCTGTTGTTGATTTCTAGTTAAATTCCATTATGGTGATAAGATAAAGTTTGTATAACTTTATTTTTTGGTTAATTTGTCTTTTTTTCCTGTGACCTAGAATATGTTCTATTTTGGTGAATATTTCACATGCATATAAAAAGAATGTGTATCACATACCTTAGGGTTGAGGGTTCTATATATGTCATTTGGGTGAAAAGAGTTGATGGTTAAATGTTCTGACTCTGATTCCACTTCTGATCACCAACTAAAAGGTTCTGCACCCAATTCCAGTGTTTGCAAGGGTGGCTTTTTTTCCCACACCAAGCAATTCTCCAGAAACCAGCAGGGTATCCTGCAATTCAACTGAATTCTGACACTATCTACCCACAGGTTAAAATAGCATCAGTCCCACAAACATCACTCCCCCTTCTCCCTGTGATCAGACGCTAATTGAAAGTCCAGATTTTCACCTGGGCTTCTGACCCACAGGCTATAGATTGGAAGTTCCAACAACCCCCTCCTTATATCCAATTAATTTGCTAGAGCTGCTCACAGAACTCTGAAACATTTTACTTATTAGATTACTGGTTAATTATGAAAGGGTACAACTCAGGAACAACAAGATGGAAGAGATGCCTAGGACAAGGTAGGGAGAAAGGAGGAACTTCTATGCCCTCTCCAAGTATACCACTCTTGCCAAATCTCCATGTGTTTACCCAACCAGAAGCTCCTTGAATTTCCTCCTTTGGATTTTATGTTGGCCTCAATTACATAAGCATGACTGATTAAATCAATGGCAATTTGCAATTGATTGACTCTTCAGTCCCTCTCACCTCCCTGGAGTTCAAGGCAGTAGGACTGAAAGTTCCAACCTCTAATCACATTCTTGGTTCTCCTGGCAAACAGCCTCCATCCCTTAGATGTGGTTTAAAAGTCATCTTATTAATGTAACAAAAGACACCTTTATTGCTTTCAATTCTTAGGAAATTCTAAGGGTTTGGGGAGCTCTGTAACAGAAACGGATAAAAACCAAATATACATTTCTTATTATAACTCACAATACCACAAAAGTATTGTTCAAGTCTTCTACTTCCTTGATGATTTTCTATCTACATGTTCTATCAACTATATTCAAGTGAATGTTGATGTCTCTAATGCACCCACAGGTATTTTTAAGTTCTTTTGTAAGATACATACAGTTTATGATTATTCTATCTTCTTGGTGAATATTCTTTTTATCACTATATAATGTCCCTCTTTATCCTGGTAATTTCCCTTCCTTTAGCCACTTCAGCTTTCTTTTGATTAGTATTTGCATGGTATAATTTCTGCTACTTTTTTTTTTACTTCATTCTGTCAATATGATTATATTTAATGAGAGTTTTGCATAAACAGGAAATACTTGAATATTTTTAATTCAATCTAATTATCTCTGTCTTTAAATTGGTGGTCTTATTTATTTATTTATTTTTTAAGACTTTATTATTTGAGAGCAAGAGAGTGAAAGAGAGATCACAAGCATGGGGGAGGGGTAGAGAGAGAAGCAGACTCCCCACTGAGCAGGGGTCCCAATGCGGGACTCGATCTCAGGACCCTGGGATCATGATCAGAGCCGAAGGCAGATGCTTAACCAACTGAGCTACTCAGGCGCCCTAAATTGGTGGTCTTAAATAACTTTTTTTTAAGTAGGCTGCACACCCAATGTGGGGCTTAAATTCATGACCCCAAGATTAAGAGTTACATACTCCACTGACTGAGCCAGCCAGGCACCCCTAAATTAGTGGTCTTATATTATTTATATTTAATATAATATTAATACATTTTAACTTAGACTACCTTTTTATTATTGTTTTCTATTTCATCTTTTTTCATTTTCTCATTTCATTTTCTTTTTCTCTTTCTTGCCTTCTTCACATTATGAGAATGACTTTTAGAATTCCATTTTAATGTATCAAATATTTCCCTATATATTTTTATATTTATTTTACTGATTGGGGTTTATGATATACACTTGCCACCTTTCACACTTAATACAGAATCAGTACTTTACATCTTTATGTGAAATGTGGAGCCCTTACAAACTTTTACATCTCTTTGCCCTACCCTCCTTATAATTGTCTTATGTATTATATCTGGATAAATTGAATATCCATCAGCTAGTCTTAAATATGTGTTTTCAACTGTCACATATACTTAAAACATTTTAGAGGAGAAAGATGGTCTATTATATTTACAAATATATTTATTTATTTATTTTTACTTTTCTCTTATTTCCTATTTATTAGGTTTTCTTCAGGTATCATTTCCCTTTTACCTGAACAACTGCCAGCATTTCCTTTAGAGCAGTGTTGCTACAAATGAATTATTTTAGCTTTTTTCATCTGAGAATGTTTTTATTTTACCTTAATTTCTGAAGGATATTTTTGCTGGATACAGAATTCTTAGTTAAGAATGGTTTGCTTTTGGCACTTAAAAAACTCAACTGTCTGCTGGCGCCCATGGTCTGTGATAAGAAATCAGCAGTCATTAAAATTACTGTTTCACATAAACATCACATACCATTTTTCTGGCTGTTTTAAAGCTGTTTATGGGATTTTTGTTGTTGTTGTTTAAACCTTTGGTTTTAAGTAATTTGATTAAGATGTGTAAGGATATTGTTTTTTAAGATATACTGTTTGTGGTTCACAGAGGTTCTTAAATCTTCAGATTTTTGTCTTTCATCAAATTTGGGAAGTTTTGAGATACTATTTCTCCATTTTCAGGGAGTAGGGCACAAAACTTCTATCCTTACATGACTACAATGACACATATATTAGATCTTTTGGTATTATTCCGTAAGTCCCTAAGGATTTGATCATTACGTTTTTCAGTCTTTCTCCTCTTTGTTGTTTAGATTGGACTGTTTCTATTAGTTTACACTCAAGTTCACAGAATCTTTGCTTTATAATTTATAATCTGCTATTGAGTCCATCAAATGAAGTTTTTATTTTAGTTGTTGTGTTTTTCAGTTTTAGAATTTTCACTTTTTAAGTAACTTATACTTCTAAAATTTTCAAGCTTCCCATTTGTTGCAAGAGTTCTTACCCTTATTTCAAGAAAGTTGGTTACAGTAACTGGTTTTAAATCTGTGCCCAATCATCCCAACATATCAGTCTGTGTGTTTGGCATGTGTTGATTTCCTTTTACCTTGAATATTGTGGAAATGTTCATGTTTCTTTGTATGTTGATTAATTTTGTATTGTGTCCAGATATTTGAAATATTATTTTCTAAGTCACATTAACATCCTCTAGAGAATGTTGACTTATTCGTTGGTTTTAACAGACAATCTTCTTTCATTTAGGTTTTAACTCTTGTTCTGTTTTATGTAGGCTGTGGCTCTAATGTCAGTTCTAAAAGAGTTTGCTTTGCTGTTTGAATTGACCCTTATGTGCCATTCAAGGACTTGTCTGCAGGTGGCCTACACCATACATTAGTTCTCAAAGCATTTGGTTTGGGGATCATTTTCACAGTTGCGTAGGTAGAACTGAATATGTAGCTCTTGTTGATCTTTGGCCAAATTTCCTTTTCACCATCATTTCCCAATTTCATTGTCTTTCAGAGCTTACCATTCTTGTTCTCTGGCCAGAAAGGCAGGATTTTAAGTTCCCCACACTGTTGTAAATTTCCTGCAAATATTTTTTTTTCCTCCAGGGCAAATAAATGAACCTGGTTGCTGCTACCAGTTCCTACATCACAGATTTGAAGACTGGGGACTAGTTTATGCCTCTTGGGCAGGTAGAGCTGGGAAAGAAAAATGAAACACAGTATATTCATCATTCTCTCTGTTCCTGAAATTCCCTCTCCCAACCCTCTGGCCAGAGAGAGAGAGAGGGTTTTCCATAGCCATACTTTATGCAGTCATTCATTCAGACTGCTCTGTGTCCAAAAAGGATGGTAGAATGGTAGGAAAAAAAAAAAAAAGCTGGCCATTCTGCCAGTCTTTCTTCAAGTTTTGATTTTCCCCTCCAATCTACCAGCTATTATTTACTTTTCAGGGCTTTGAGATCACTGTTTTATATGCTCCATCCAGAGTTTTAAATGGTAATAAATGGAAAAGTTAGGATGTTTACTCTACCTTAACCCTACTGTCAATAACGTTTGCTGTATTGACATTCAAACATATATCTTAACAAACAATCATCTTTTTCCCAGAAACTTTAAGAATTAACTCTAAACTATGGAGATAAACAGGGACAGACAATGCTTACTTCAGTTACCACATCTATATGAAGACAACTGAAATTAATTGATCTCCATGATCTTTTGGTTCTTATATTGCATTTCACATTAATGCTAGATAAGGCAAGGGATCACCAGGGTTAGTTGCAAACACAAAATTAATTAAAATTCCACTACCTGGATTTCAAAGATATCCTTTTGTTTTGCCACTTGCATAACCTTACCTCCCCAAACAGATTAAGTCTCCAGTATAGTAGAAAAACACAAACTGGACACTTTTGTGTTTAATTCTGAAAGAAAGCACCAGTTCCAATTATTTTTCTAAGCAGGAATGTCTATTTTCCTACCATGGAAGCTACTTAATTCTGTTTTTTCCCATTTCTTGGATCTTCCAGATGAGATTATGTGGGGGATTGCCAGTTTCCAATACAGAGAACATCCCTAAATAGATTCACATTTGAAGGAGCTGCAGGAGGCTGGTGTCAATCTAGCATGTTATTAAGGAGACAGCATATGTGAATTGCTATGTAGCAGATGTATGTATTTTTGAGACTCAATTCAGTAGAACATTTGTACAATTTCCTTCAAGGGGTGAAAAAAGATGAATTGAAAAAAAAAAGAAAAAAAAAGCTTAACGATTGTTAAACTGAATCTCTAAAAATAGCAACCCAGTTTGTTCTCCAAAAGCCTCCAGATGCTTTATTTGGAAAATCTTACTGAAAAATGCTTTTCAGACAGCTTTCCTCCCTTAGAGTGTAATATATATCCTATCCACTCAGGTAAAAGATCTTTAGTTAATTCATTTAAATGATAAATTTTCACATACAAGTCTCAAGTGATTTAAAATAGTTTATAGGAAAGATGATCCCAAAGACTGGTCTAGAGCAGGAAGCAAACTTGACCTTCTTTTTCAAATCCTCATAGTATATATTCCTTTTTCTGAGATTCACAGAATAACATGCTTGACACTCATGTTACTAACTTACTGGCGTTATCATTTTTGTTAACTCTTATGGAGCACTTACTATTATGCTGGGAACAGAACTAAATGCTTTATATACATTTAGTTCTCACAATAACTGCATACATCATATACTATTGTTAATTCCACTTTAAAAAAAAATATGTGAAGCTTAGAGATGTTAATTGTCCCAAAACTTAATAGATATAAAGCAGCAAAGCCAGGGTGTGCATACAGTTCTATAGGACTACAGTGTTCATATTCATAACTGCAATAGAGTACTTCCTTTGAATGAATATAAAGAAGTTAGAGACTAATAATTTAATTATTGACCTACCAATAAAATGTCTTTAAGCTTATACCAAGTTCTCAATACTGAAAGCCTAGAAGGTCTGGCTCTTGAGACAATTTCAAGCAGGTTGGTAGCTGATATAATTTGAGTTAGAGGTATTTTTCAGTAGCTTTCACATCATAAATACCAGGTAGTTGACAATTATATTTATGAATAGGTTCCATCTTGGTACTAATACTATGTCAAATCCCCAGAACTGTGTAATATTGCACAAGAAAGCTATCCCAAATCAATGTGGTTATCTCTATGGATATAAATCAGTCATACTTGTGTGGTTGAGTTTGTACACATTTAGTCAAGAATTTATCAAAGTGTGAATTTTAGTGATGTGTTCAGTAAATGTGATTTAGTAAATGGTACCAATATTTAAAAATGTAGGGAGGGAGAGAGGGAAAGAAAGTAATGAGAAAATAGAAAATATCAGTATGCATTATCAGAGCTAGTTATTCTTTCATGCAATATTTTTTTCTACTATAAGTACTAATATTCAGTAACTTCAGCAAAATGAGCTGAACCAGTTGTTACAATAATGAAATATTTTTCTATAGTTGGTAAAAGTCAGGGACTCCAGTGACCCTTAGTGCCCTCTGTCCCCTGGACACAATAACTCCCCTGGGCCCTCCCATTAAAATCCTTCAGAGTCTAAAAGCTAAAGGGTTTTCCTGAAGCATTACGGTCTTCTAGCAATACCACTACTGTCTATTTTTTTTTTTAATGTTAATCACCGTACATTACATCATTAGTTTTTGATGTAGTGTTCCATGATACATTGTTTGCGTATAACACCCAGTGCTCCGTTCAGAACATGCCCTCTTTAATACCCATCACCAGGCTAACCCATCCTCCCACCCCCCCCTCCCCTCTAGAACCCTCAGTTTGTTTTTCAGAGTCCGTCGTCTCTCATGGTGCATCTCCCCCTCCGATTTCCCCCCCTTCATTCTTCCCCTCCTGCTATCTTCTTCTTCTTCTTCTTTTTTTTTTAACATATAATATATTATTTGCTTCAGAGGTACAGGTCTGTGATTCAACAGTCTTGCACACTTGATAAACATTGGGGAGGGTATGTACTACTGTCTGTTTTGATTGATCAGTGTCCATGCCAAAATATTTCATATATATTCCCATTTACATCTATAGGTGTTTTTGGATACTGAATTGTGACTTAAAATGTATATTTTACTAAGGATCATGGCAAAAATAATTTAAATCCCCCATGTTAGTTAACATAGTCTGTATCAGTGATTCTCAATCAGGAAGAATTTTCCCTCCATGGGAATTTTTGGCCATGTCTGGAGATATTTTTGGTATATCACAACTAGAGATGGGAGAATGGAGAGAAGTATCACTGACAACCAGTGGAAACGGGCCAAGAATCCTACTAAATAACCTACAGCACAACAGAAAGTCTCACATAACAAAAGAGTGTCTGAACCCAAACGTCAGTAGTGCCAAGATTGGAAAACCCTGGTCTATCAATACATATGGAGATGCAGTCTTCCATTTTCTTGTATATAACATTCTATAATTATTATTCTAAACCCATTATCACAAATAGATTTTAATTTTCTTTATGTTCAAGCCATTTACTCTGAGATTTGGAAAATTCTGTTCTTGACTTGTATGTAGTTTTAATTTTATTTTCCTTTGTATCTAGATAGCAAAATGTCCTTCTTCTTGTTTGCATTCTGATTTTCAGAACAGTCCCCACAAAAATATAGTTACTACAATCTGATTGGTTTCAAAGGATTTTCATTACCTGGATGAAGAATGAGTTTGTTTTCCTGATGAGAAATGTGAGTAACCATGCCAAGGTTACTCCTCTGTATATTGCTGAGTTTATAGGCTATGACTGGGTAAATATTCACAGATTGGCAGTGGATTACTCCATTCTACTATGCAAATTGTAATGTTAGGTTTAGGATAACTACTACAAGGCTATTTTATTGAATTGTACAGTTTACATTTAAACATGTCTTTTTTTTTCTGAAAGTAATTGAAGTGAGCAACAAATTTCAAAAAGAAAATTAGTTTCTGATATCTCTGTTGTTTTTGATATTGTGGTTTTGTTTCCAACATGCTTCTTTTAACTTAAAAAAAATAGAAATAATGTATGTACATGGACAAAATACAAAACATGCCAATATTGGATTTCTAGGTAGTTAATACTCTACAAGTTGAAAAATTACATTTGTTTTACAAAAATAGACTTACACTTATAGAAACATGTTCTTGACCTTTTTGAGTTAATACATCCTGGAGATTTTTTCACATCAGCATGTATACACCTATCTTACTTTCACATTGTGATTTTACCATAATTTAACCATAAGTTAGTCACAGCATGAGCATATCATATTTTAATGTACTATATCTCTTACTGATGGGTATTTGGTTCTCTCTCCTATTTTAAAGTGCTTCATTAAACATCATTTTACATTTGTATTTTTTATGAGTTCAGGTGTATCTTATCTATAGAATAAGTTTCTAACAGTGAAATCAATATGTGAAATGGGATACACACATTCAATTTTGATAGAAATTGTCAAATTGATAAAAATCAGATTTTTGGTAGCTAGGTTAGTTAAAACATTAACAGTACTGGAGAAGGAACAAATGTGTGGAGTTGAATAAAGAAAAGGTTGAGAATTAGTTGCTTTCTCTTTAAAATCTGAGAGAAAAATTGAAGTTTAGATAGAATAATAATAACAAGGAACATAAGGTCCTGAGAGGCCTCTTGTAGTTTTAATTTTTATAATGTTAGAATCCTATAGTATCTGTTTTCGACTGTGTTCTCATTTCCTTAAATCTTGTTCTAAGCTGTGCTTTTTTTGAATAGGTACTGATATTTGTGTTTATTATTTCATTAAATAGTGTTAAGTACAAGAAAGGTGATATATTATAATCATATGCTACAAGTTAAGATTCACTTATTTGAATACTAATTTTATTCAAATTCAAACCATTAAGCCCTAATCAGTGTGTTCTCTAGTTGACAGCTTGACCAAATTACACAAATAACATGCAGAAGGAAATGAATCACCTCATGTGTGTCAGAATATTAAGTGATAGCAAGCAGAATATTTAGTGGTTAAATATTTTCTTTTCAAATCTCGGTGATGTACAATCTAACAATTGACTTCCAATTAATGGTTGCTTACTATAAGATTTTGTTTTTAATAAAAATAGTTTCACAGTTTGGTATGTAGGAGGCATATTTACTGGAAACTAAACTATGATAACAGGGAAACAAGACTGCTGTCTTTTTTTCTCTCTTCTTTGACTCAAATATTTGACAGTGTTTTGATGACTAAGTTTAGTCCCAATGTGTTAAAAGATTATAAATCTATTGACAAATTTATCAATCCAAATCAAACATACTAAGGAAGTTAGGGATAAAGGTCAGAGCTGTATTCCTTCTAACAATGAATGAAAAGTACAAATATGTTGAGACTCAAGGAAACAAATTCTTTTTCAAAGCAAGGGGGACTACCAAATGACTCTGAGGGGTGTTTATCGGTGAATTTTATTCATTTTCTTTACTTGATGTCACAGGACCAGTCTTATTCTTGCTGGTTTGTGAATAAGACCTGGATTATCCTTGATCGTCCTAGAGTTTTTGTTTCATTTTTACACTTTTCTTTTTCTATTGTGTTCTAATCTAACCTATTGTGCTTTCAGGATCTGATTGCCATTCCTTATTGGATTTTTAAAATAATCTCTACATATTTATTGAAGCAGTCCAGAATTTATATTCATTATCTTACTGTACTCTTTTTATGACACATTTTGTACTGAAATCTCTCAAAGGGCAACAACTTTATTGCTCTAAATTTTCTGCTTTGTGCCTAGTTTTGTGTCCTTTGCCAGTTGGCACTTCATTAATTATATTCCCACAAAGCATTATGAACTGTTCACATTTCTGGAAGGGAAGGACAAATTAAGAGGTATGACTTCTAAAATTAATGGTGTAAACTGCCACCTTGAAGATTCTGAAAATAGAGATTAAGTTAAAACCACAAGGAATGTAAAATTGTTCCTAAAGACTTTATATTTTGGAGAAGTTTTAGGTTTAGAGTAAAATTAAATGGAAGGTACAGAGATTTCCCGTACATCCCCTGCTCCCAGTCAAGCACAGCCTCCCCACATTGCCAACACCCCCCACAGTTTTTAAAACTGATGAATGTACACTGACACATTATTGTCACCCAAGGTCCATAGCTTACAGTAGACTTCATTCTTGGTGTTGTGCATTCTGTGGGTCTGGACAAATGTAAAATGACATTTATCCATCATTATAGTATCACACTAAGTAGTTTCACTGCCCTAAAAATACCTGTCCTTGGCCTGCTCATCTCTCTCTCCCTCCTAACCCCCGGTAACCACTGATCTATTTTACTCTCTCTATGGTTTTATCTTTACTAGTGTGTCAGAGAGTTGGAATCATATAGTACACAGCCTTTTCACTGGCTTCTTTTACTTAGTAATATGCATGTAATTTTCCTCCATGCCTTTTCATGGCTTACTAATTCACTACTTTATAGTCCTGAATAATATCTCATAGTCTAGATAGATCACAATTTATTTATCTATTCACCTACTGAAGGACATCTTGGTTGCTTCCAGGATTTGGGAATTTTGATAAAAGCTGCTATAAACATCTGTGGGCAGATTTTTGTGTGAACACCACGTGAAGCATCTTTTCATGTACTTATTTGCCTTCTGTATATCTTCTTTGTTGAGGTGTCTATTATGATCCTTGTCCACTTTTTAATTGGGTTATTTGGTTTTTTATTGTTGAGATTGAAGTTTTTCTTGTATATTTTGGACAACAGTCCTTTATCATGTGTAACTTTTGCAAATATTTCCTTCAGTGTATGGCTTATCTTGTCATTATCTTTTTTTATTATTATTTTACGTTAATCACCATAGATTACATCATTAGTTTTTGATGTAGTGTTCCACGATTCATCGTTTGCATACAACACCCAGTGCTCCATGCTGCACTTGTCATTAACTTGATGCCACACTGTTTTGATGCTATAGCTTTGTGGTAGTTTGAAATAAGGAATTAGGTCTTCCAACTTTGTTCTCTCTTTTCAAGATGGACATAATATTTTTTTTTTTTTTAGAATAGTGTGGATTTTTTAAGGTGAAAATTGCAACTTTAATTAGTTTAATGTCTTATGTCATTAAGATATTGACTGTTAAGAATGTCTTGGACTGCAATTTTGAGTGAAGAAGGGGGCTTTAAGTAAGGGAGAGAAGAGGTGAGATAAGATATAAAAAAAATTAAGGGCGCCTGGGTGGCTCAGTTGTTAGGCGTCTGCCTATAGCCCGGGTCATGGTCCCAGGGTCCTGGGATAGAGTTCCGCGTGGGGCTCTCTGCTTGGCGGGGGGCCTGCTTCTCTCTCTCTCACTCTTCCTCCTTGTGTTCTTGCTCTCGCTGTCTCTCTCTGTCAAATAAATAAAATCTTTAAAAAAAAAGGATATAACAAAAATTAAAACAAAGATGATTGCTTAGACAAGTTCTTTGCTTTGTTCTGCTAAATATACTGAAATATTTATGGTAAGATAATGTTCACTGTAATAAAATAAACACTACTTAATGTAGCCTAGGGAATTATTAAGACTTTAGTAGCATCTTCATTTCTTAAAAAAAAAAAAAAGAGAAAGAATGCTGAGAGTGACAGGTGATTTTTATGTAGGAATTTACAAATAGAACATTCACTGCAATTCTTCAGAAGAAAGTGAGAAAAGAAGATAAAGAGAAGTAGGCATATTATAACCTAGTTATTGTTTGGACAACATTGTTTTTGTCTTAAAAAGAGTTTCTTTTAAGATTCATGCAAACCATTTATGAAATTATGTAATCATTAAATTAGAGGAAATGTTGTGTTCCCTTATGTTTTGCTTTTCGAGTGGATTTTTCTTTAACTCGGTAAGGGCAAAGGAAGGGGTCCTGGTGTCAGGCTCAAAAGTTAGCTCCCCAGGCAGTCTGTGGCTGAAAACATGGATAGAAGGATAGAAAGGGGTCCAAAGATAATGAAAGCACCAGAAAATTAAAAGTTTCCAAGTCAGGGTAGACAGCCAACAGAAGTTTATGTCCAGGAATCTGCAACCCAGGATAGCCAAAGGTTAGATGTGGGTTTGAGAGAACTAACAAAGTGGAGCAAGCAGAACACCAAGGAATACTTATATGCATATTTTTTGTTCCCCCCATGAGGGCATTTTGCTTATGAGTAGACATTGAGCCAATTTATACAATAGCCCTAGAAGTAAGGCATCACTTTAAATTTTCACAATTGATCAAACAATCTGTCATTGTGTATGAAAATACAATAATACAAGACCCATGTGAGTCACAGATCTTCCACTTCTCTCTGACTTAAACCTCTTTAACACCTCCTTCCCACCATTTATTCACCTACAAAATGGGATCCTAATGATAACCTTATACAATTTTAGGAATATTAAATGATCTTGTATCTCCAGAGACTTTAGCTTTTTGTCTGACATATGTAAAGCACTTAATAAACATTAGGTCTTATTTGCAGTCCTACCATATGCTTCTATATGTTCTAAGTGTAAGCTCTATGAGTAGGGGGAAGAGGAGGAAATGCAAAATACCTTTATTAATTTATGAACCAACTAATTAAAGAGTTGAGTTGGAGAAGGAGCAATATTAAGTATGAACAGGATAACCCCTTCTCTCAGTGTGGACATCCTAACATTAGACCCACAACACAGTCAACGTTCAATAAACATTTATCAAATGAATACACAAAGTTACATATATAAAGAATGCCAGACTAATACACACACATACACACATATAACCAATACCCAAAAAGATATAATTGACAGAAGGATACAAATAACAAAGTATATAATGTCAGGTTGAGTTAGGGGGTAATAAGAATGGGTCATTCAAGATATGTGATTTCAACTAGGTGTGAATTGGTATATGGGGTATCTATAAGTTTGTTACACAGCAAACTCTGCCCTTAAGTTGCCTAGAGAGACAGACATAAAAACAAAAATTGAAAATATATTGGATCAGTTTAATAATCCACATTTTTTAAAGATTTTATTTATTTGAGAGAGAGAGCATGAACAGGGGAGAGGGGCAGATGGAGAGGGAGAAGCAGACTCCCTGCTGAGCAGGGAGCCCGATACAGGGCTCCATCCCAGGACCCTGGGATCAGGGCTTGAGCCGAAGGCAGCCACTTAACTGACTGAGCCACCCAAGCACCTCAATAATTCACATGTTCATTGCTATTTATTTCTTGTACTTATTTAATGTCTGACACATTGTAGATGTGTTACAATTTTTGGTGCATGAATGCATAAATGAAGATAAAGTTAAAAACAAACAAACAACAAAACCAAAGTGAGAAATGACTGTCTGTCTGTCAGAGTTAGGAAAGAATTCACAGGGGAGTGATGTTTCACCTAGGCTTGGTGGGTCAGCAAGGATTCAGTGGGCACACTAAGAGTAGTGTTTGGTTGGCTTTGTGTTTTTTTGCTTTGTCTCTTAAGTGGTGAGTTGAGCATAATATACCACTAAGAAAAAGACATGATGCCAGCCCCTAAATATGTTATTGAATGTGGGTTTCCACATATGCTCTTTCTCCTTTGAAGTACATCTTTATAAAATAATAGCATTTAAGACTTCTAAAATAATCATGTTCTTGACTGCTAATATTAAAGATCAGTTTATTAATTGTCTTGGTGTAGCCCAGCTTGTTGGTTTTGCTATCTGCTGCTATAGTCTTTCTTCTTGGTTAACTATAATTTAAATTGTAAATTCTCATTTTGCCACCAGGAATAGGTGTTTAATCTCAGTTTATTAGGAATCAACTCCTCTAGGCCCCAGGATGCATTTAACAATAGGTACTGGGATCAGTTATTCAGCATCCTCCTTCAGGAGTTGGGCTTGCTAAATTGTCAACCACCTGAGCTTATGATTAGGAAAATTTGTTTTTAGGGATGCTGTTGTTTCCACACTCAGTCCTTTTCCTCAAGTAGATGACTTGGGAGGCTGCCCCTTTCTCAAGAAACATCTTCCTACTTTAGACAATCCACCATTCAGTTGTCCTTGATTTATTTTCTGAGTCTCATAATCATGGACATTCTAAACGTTAATTCCCTCATATTCTTACTGACAAGCACATCCCATGATTACAAAAGAAACCTGGAGTACAAAATATGCCTTCAATACCTATGGTTACAAAAAGTTTCTCTCCTAAGAACTTTCAATAAAAATCCTCAAACAGCTACTCACTTGTACTTTTGGCATTATGTAAATATCAAGTTATGTAATGCCAAGTGTTCATGGATTTTGTTTTTCCCCATTTAGGATAGTAGAATAAAGTTGCCCACCCAGAGTCACAAGGATGAAAATCCACGTCCTGAAGATCTTCCACTGAACCCCAAAATAACCATCAAGCCAACCTCAAACTCACCCAATCCTATACTCTCCAAATTTATGCAACTCATTGTTCATAGTTACATAGATCTGGGCTGATTTCCTTTTTCTTATGTCTTCCTAAACTTAGCTTTTCTAGCCTCTGCATTTAGTTATCAACTCCTTATGCAACTGCTTGTGTTACTGATTTCAACCAGGGAAGATAAACTGGGCCTTGCATAATCTTTACCTTTCTAGGAACAGCTTAATATCCTGGCCTGTCTCTGAAATCCTAAAACTGTTGGTTATGGTTGGCTGTCAGGTGACTTGTTAACGATGGTAGAACTTGTGGTGACTTGTTAACTGTGGTAGAATTAGTGCCAATGACTGTTTCCAAGAAAAGAAGCAGAAAAGGATTTAGAGGAGGCAGAGTATTCAAAGAAAGTCCTCTCATTTAATGAAATACAAATTTTTATCTGTAGTTTGCATTTTTAATCAATCAAATGTTAATTATCATTTGAAGGGGGAAAAAGTGCTTTGGGGAGGTAAATGAGAGCACTCTAAGATGATGGTGAGGACGATCCAAATTAAATACTGAGATGGATGGTTTGATTCAGGGTTTTTTGTTTCTTTCCCCTCTTCCTTGCTGCTGCTTTCCTACCATTTTAAATTCTAGAGGTGTGTGACATTTCAAATGCTGTATGGAAAAATGAGGAAAAAAGGAATCTTAAAAAGAAATTTTCCATTCACAGGGAAACAACCCTGAAGGTCTTGAAAGTTCTTCATGGTAAAATTACTATGTATATTGTCTTATTATTATAGATGTATCTGCTGGTGATTTGTTCCTTTAGAAACACTGACTACATTTATTCGTTTAATTTTTTTTTTATTTTTAAAGATTTTATTTATTTTATAGACAGAGAGCATGAGAGAGGAGAGGGTCAGAGGGAGAAGCAGGCTCCCTCCTGAGCCGGGAGACCAATGTGGGGCTGGATCCTGGGACTCCAGGATCATGACCTGAGCTGAAGGCAGTTGCATAACCAATTGAGCCACCCAGGTGCCCTTGTTTAATTTTCTGAACTAAACTCTCCCTTCCCTCTATTTATATACTACAAGCAATTTAATTTGTATCTTTTCCTTGATACCTGTGTCTGAGCTTCTAACTTGTTTGTTTGGTATCCAGTGGCAAATTTATGAATATCTGAGATATATTTTTTGCTAAGAATAATTGAAAATTTACAATTTTATTGTTCATTAACATGGAATAATAGGAAATCAATGAGTCCCTTCAATTATCTCAGAAACTCCATTTGTAGTTAGATAAGATCAATTAATTTGGCTTACCCTTATGCTGAGTTATCTCTTTATGGGAAAAAATATCCAAAATTTGAAAATAAAACAAAATGTTGCTTATGTGACTTCGATATGGTACTAGATAATTTTCCAATAAGCCTATCTGGACAATATCTGATGCTCTCAGAAAATGTAGCTTTGTCTAATGAATGGAGCTTGGATGTTTTACAACCCTCTTAAGTTAGCCATTAACTTGCAGAAACTGGTATCCTATAATGATTTTTTTTCCTGTCCAGTAGAGATGATTATCCCAAAATCATGGTTTATTGTTTTGTAGGATATCAATCATTTTCCATTTTAGCAATCGTATTTGAGCAGTCCTTTCCCCACTAAACATATATGCCTCCTTTTCCCATTAAACATATATGACAGTTTCTCACATCCTTCCCACATTATCTTTTATTTTCTGTTGATTTGCCCATTAGTGACTCAAAGAAAACTTTGGTATATGCTTAGTCTTTATTTGTATGAAATTTATGTGGTTACCAATTTGAAAATCAGTATCTAATATCTTTAGACATTGTGGTAGAGTACATAAAATTTTTCAAAGAATATAAGCGGTACATGTAAAAGACAGTCTCTGTGTTTATAATCTCACATTCACCTGGAGAAGCTATGATAGAGGGGGTAAGCATAATTTTTTTTAATTGTTTGTATTTTTGGATATGAATTTAATATGCTGAGGGGTCTGGTTTTTTTCAGATTTTTGGTCTTATTTAGGTAACACAGATCAGATAAAAATTCTCCTGCTTCTAGATCACTTAGGGCCAGACAGCAATGTTATCACACATTCATATGCACACCCATCACTACTTGGTGCCTGTACATAGTAGCTATTTTGCATATATTAGGTTTTTTTTTTTCAGTTATGGGATAGTGGTTAAAGTAGCTATAACATTCTTATTCTATGATCTCTCAGAACAAATTTTATTTTAGTTAAGAGAACAGTTTCTCCCTCTGTTAAAATCTGCCATGTAACAAGTTAAAAAACAAACTACTTGATGCCTTCCTAAACTGAAGGGCAGGTAAGTCCCTGTCCTGTGGGACTTGCTGAGTTGAAAATGTTGAGCACACACAGATTACCTCAGTGTGTCTCCCTATAACCAAATAGGCCACCCTGTTGAGTCACTTTTGAATTATGAGAGAAATGAGCCTATTAATCATTATACTTTCAGTGGAGAGGATCTGTTGATGGGTATGTTCCTGTCTAAGCTAACCCAAACATTCTTAAACACATAGGGTCTCTGATTACAGCTACACTATCCTGATTCAGGGGATCAACTAGAGAAATAGGAGCAAGCCATGGTAGCATAGTCAATTACAAGAACATTATAAAGTCAAGTGGTCAGGGTGCCTGGGTGGCTCAGTCCGTTAAGCATAGGATTCTTGATCTCAGCTCAGGTTTTGATCTCTGCATCGTGATTTCAAGCCCCGCATTGGGCTCCACTTAACAACAACAACAACAAAAACCAAAAAATGTCAGGCGGTCAGTTGACAGAGGAATATTGCTATTGACTTCCAGTCAATTCCATGGTTATTTGAGGAGTGGAGGGTTTTAGCTTCTCTTCCTATGCTTTTGATCATTTTTAATGTTTTCCTTCATTAC
The DNA here is from genome assembly GCF_037043125.1 of Eumetopias jubatus. Taxonomy (NCBI): domain Eukaryota; kingdom Metazoa; phylum Chordata; class Mammalia; order Carnivora; family Otariidae; genus Eumetopias; species Eumetopias jubatus. The sequence goes on from NW_028274811.1 coordinate 101,845,167, forward strand.
TCAGGAGTCTTTCAATTTTAGGTTATACTAATATACCTCAAAGCAGTTTAAACCAAAAAGAAAATGTGTGTGCCCATTGAACAGACAGGCCAAAGGCAAGTTCATTTGACATACTTGGATTAGTGAGTTCAAATAATGTCATACAACAGTGTCAACAGGGTTCTCTCTTTGTCTCTTAGCTCTGTTTCTCTGCTTCTCTTTCTTCTCTGGTACATTCTTTTCACTTATCATTAATATGATTATAGATAACCACAAACCTCCATTAACCATACAGTTCTTTATCTGAAAAAGATACCATTTTTATTGATGGTTGTGGCAAAAGTTTCAGGAAGAACTCATCGGTCCACTGTGAGACGTGCAGCCATCCTCGAAGCTACAGTTGTGGCCAGAGGGCTCAAGCTCTCTGTAAGCCAGAAGTATGTACCTTATTCAAAACATACTTATGGAGAATAAAATTCCAGAGAACAACCCATGCAGACTAGGGTAAATAAGATCAAAAAGATTTCAATAGGAATTTTAATTTGAGTGGTTACCCCATTAATTCTGGCTATGGCAACTTTCAAAGGCATTTTGAAAGAAGACCATTTCCTAGTTTAAAATAAATATATACATATTTGTGTGAGTGTGTGTTATATACATACATGCATTTATACGTACATGTATGCACACACGCACGCCTCCACATATCTCTAGCATCACCTGGTATACAGTAGGTATTTCATAAAGATTCAGATGCATTTTTACAAAAGAAATCTGAGATCATGGTAAAAGTAGCCATAGCTTTCTTACTCTACCACATCTCAGAAAGAAACAGATCTTTTCCTTATTGTCTGTGTGACCTTGAACAGGTCATATAACATCTATAAACCACCATTTTCTCATCTGTAAAATGGAAATAATCATTTATGCCTTACTTTAGTCCTAGGATTCTCTTTTTGAACTGCAAAGTTGTATATACATGTGAAATGATAGTAAGTTCCTTTTTAAAAACATTTCCTTAATGCCCTGAGACATTCTTCTGTGGCAGGGTTGAATTTCTAACCCTTATTTACTTTTTATCTCCTCACTCAGTTGGTCTTACATGAGACTAAATAAAGGCAAAAATAATTTGTGAGCATACAAACACATTGAAATTATACTTCAAGATGAAGTCAAAGAAGATAGAAAATGCTTTATTTGTCTTGTCTATAGTTACCCTGAAAACTCTACAAGACTTTTACTTCATTCCATGAGGATTAAAGATATACTTCTGTCTGTCCAGGCCAAGACCTGGGGCAAGAGCCTAAGGGAAATTTAAGGAAGCGAAAAGAATGACATCAGAGAGAGAAGGGGCTTAATGAAATCCATATGAGTTAGGCTTTCTATGGACTCTTTCTACACTCTCTGGACTCTATATGCAAGACTACCTCTCACATATATAATGCCTTCATGGAATTAGGAAAAGGCATTTTTCTGCCTCTTCACTTCATGAGTCACAAAAAGGCATCTCCTCTTGGTTTATGCAGGCCCATGAATTGCAGGTGGGGCAGGAGTGTGAGGCCTCAGTTTCATCCCTCATTTAGTCCCTTTGCCATTCAAGGGCAAAATCTACTAAAGTTTGTGTGAGTGTCTCTGATGGACTAAAAAATACATTGTCTTCTCTATGTAAAGGATCTATACTTGTTTGCCCTCCTAGATGTCTTAGGAGTAGCAGAAAGGCTTTGTGTAGTAAGAGAAATCTGGACTTTGCCCTAGGTTTCTGGGAAGTAATCTCTAAACCCTTGGAATTTCATGCTTGATAGATTTTTGTTTTCCTGGAGGCCTGGGTCACTCCAGAGAGCTTAACAGTGTGATTTAGGGTAGAGGCTATAGGTCCTATTGTAGCAGCTCAACCTCCAGAGCAGCTGGAGACTGAGATCAGACACAAGGGCGCTCAATCATACTTATGATGGGGCCCCAATAAAGATTCTGGACTCAAGGCTTGGGTGAGCATCCCTGGATGGCAATATTGTACACATATTGTCACATGTCAATACTTGGAAAGTAGTACTGTCCACGACTCCATGGGCTAAAGGACTGGAAGTTCTGCATTTGGAACTTTTTTGGACTCTGAGCTCTGGGCCTCCTCCTTCTAATTTTAATCTGTATCCTTTCACTGTGACACACTGTAACTGTGATCCTAACAACTTTCAGTGAGTTCTGTGAGTCCTTCTAGCTAATTTTTGAAACTGAGGGTCATCTTTGGGGCCCCCAAACTTGCAAAGGGTGTCAAAAATGATTATGGTCCTCTAACTTCACAAGTGTTTACTTAGAAAATGGGACCAAATACATTTTTATGGCTCATTTGCTCTAGTGCTTCTCTTGCGTATCTCCTATGATGTTGCACGCTATAAATTTTATATGCATACAAGCATGTGTATAAATATATATGTGTGTGTGTGCATACATGTATGTGTAAATGTGTATGTATATATGTAAGTGTTTACTTCTCATTTTTTAAAAATTTCAAAATGGTATCAGTGACCTGTAGCTTCCAGTATCCCTGTGCTCTTTAAACAAGTCAAGGGAAGTGTAGGGGGGATAGCATGTGGGAAATTTTCAGTGTTCTGGGCCTGGAAGGAACACTCATGAATTCTGATCACACAGCACTGAGTAGAACTTAAACCTGTGTTCATACCTAATTGAAAGGTAGTCTAGAGCATAAAGTATGTCTGTGTGCTCAGAAAAAAAAAGAGATAGTTGTGGGAACAGCTAGCTGCTGCCTGCCTCACACATTCGTATTTTGTCTTCTCCAGTCTTCTCAGACCCACTAGGCTCTCAGTAGTTAACATGATAAGTAGATTAATAGTTATGTTTTAATTGATGATTGTGTCTTATTCATATATTGCACATTTGTAATAGAGTAATGTCTCAACTCACAGAAGTGAACATTTTTAGACATATAGCTACCAGCAGGGAGGACTTTGGAGACTAGCGTCTAACTGTCCCACCTCATTAAATGATGGCTCCAAGGTCAGTGTTTGGGCCACCCAAACTTTGTAATCACTCTTGAGGATGACCCCATCAATCTGTTCATAAATATGAAGGCTTAAATGTAAAAAATATGGTAATAACTAGCATTTATTTAGTGCCTACTATGGGAAGGGCATTATTTGAAGGGTTGTGCAGGCATGATTTCATTTAATCCTGACAACAACCCTAAATAATAGGTATTACCTAGGAATTATTGGTGAATTAATCCTGACAACAACCCTAAATAATAGGTATTACCTAGGAATTATTGGTACCAGTCAGCGTAGTTGAGCTCAAGAACCTAGCCACTATACAATGCTACTTCTAATTTCGTTCAATGGCCCATGGGAACTCGGCTTCTCTAACTTTTCTCCAAGTTAGACAGAGTCTGCATGTTTTGTAGTAAAGTCATACCATGTGTTAGGAACACTATTCAACTACCTCCTCAGCTTCCATTCCTCTGTTGGTGTTTTTCTTTCCTGCATATCCTACATCCTTTCAATTCCCTTGCTTCAAGTGCCACCTGCTTTCCTGAAAATGAAACGTGGCATTTGCCATTTATATTTGCAATGCTCAGCAGCGTCCTGGAAAACAAATATAAAATGACAGCTCCACTCCACACTATCTTTGGGCTTCACACTTCTGTTTCCCTTTGCAAATCTGGGGGAAATTTAGAATTCTTCTGAGAAAAGTTGTTGATGGAAAATGCTGCTTCCATCTTCTGACCTTTAGAAGACTCCTGAAGTACCTATCTCTTGAGCAACAAAAATGCAGAATGAAGCAACCGCACTGTTCCCCAGAGAGAAAGGGGAATTTTATTATGCCTAGTCTGTCATCATTATCATCACCAAATAGTGTTTGCTAAGCCTCCAGGAACACGAGGCAGTGGGGTGGTTAAATTGGCATCTTTTCCTCTTCCCAAGAGCTTGCAGTTTAAATAGAAACCGAGCAGTGAAGACAAACATTGACAAGGTCAGGCTGATACGAACACTAACACATTAACATACTCATTAAAATAGAAAAGAACTCATTATAATTCAATAACAATGGGAAACAGTAAGATGCGATATGAAAATGTGCTAAACTAGGAGTCAAGGGACTTTGCAACCTGCTGGTGTGTGGCTTTGAGCAGGTCACCTCCCCACGTTTGAGGTGGAAATGCTGGGAAGCTTTGAGGAGGGTGGTTTGGGAGGTGAAACAGATTCTGGAGTCCTAAAGCCACACAGTTTCTGTAGGCATGACAAAGTGACTGAAGCACCCTGGATCAGTTTGTCTTCCTTCTAAAATAAAAGACTCAATTTTTAAAAAGGAAAAAAGCTGGGGCTATGGAAAGACAGGCACTTACTGAGGCATCATTTGATTGGAAAGGGCAAGAGGCCAAACAAAACTAAGGACAGAGGGGAATTTAAAGGATGGAATTACAAGTTGGCCTCAGGGAAATTGCAAAGTGAATATATGTATTCACATATATTCCTCCTGATTCACATTAAACACTGGCCAGAATAATTATTCAGGATATTCCACAACAATTTGTAACACTTCCCCTTCCCCAACTCTTTGAATAAATAATACAACAAATAATATAAATATGAGCAAATATGAATCCTTAAGTGATTCTTTCAGATCTTAAGAATGTTAGCATGTCCTCAAATTATGCATTTTTAATTATTTCATTTGGCCCCCAATTCTAAGAGGTCCTATATGTGTTACTCAAAAGCCATCACTCTGTGGTGGTCATCACCAATAATGCCTTTTTTATCTTTAGCTGCCAGTAGAGATTGCCATTTTTTTTTTAGGGTGACTTTGGTATGTGATCGGAAACATTGTCTCTAAGAAACAATAGGCTCGGAATTCCATCTGTCCTTCTGTCTAAATATCAGAAGAAAAATGTTAGCTATTTCTCCTTTTTTATTGTGAATATTTCTATCACAGTTTAATTCCTTACCATCACACTGACCCTACTCTGAGGTAGCTGAATGCCTTGGACCCACCAGGGAAAGTGTCAAACTCATGGAAATGTGAATGGAAAATGCACAATGATATATTTTTAAATATCATCCAGTTTATACAGTAAACTCTGCTGTCTCTATCAGGAATGATTCAGAGTAGAGGATATTATAGCATAAGGTTACACTTTCCAGACACTGGACAGGGACGTCTTCAAAAAGGGGATGCTTGTGGGGAGAACATGGTGGGTATTTGAGGTTTACAGTGTGTTTTTCTTAATATGGCCTATATATAGCCAGTGATTGGAAAACCCATAACCCTAGAAATCATCACATCTTGTGCTGGATTTTGCTATTACAATTTGAGTCTCACAAGAAAATGTTGTCAGACCATGAGAAACGGGCTTATCCCTATGTCTATCAATAAAAAATGATATCTAGTTGGGAGTTGGTAATTAAGAGATCATGACCTGAGCCAAAGGCAGACACTTAACTGACTGAGCCACACAGGCACCCCCATTTTCTTACCTCTTAATCCTAAAAATGTATTGACTAGAAAAAATTTATATATGTATCTTATATAATTTACATAATATATAATATATGTAACAATGTATATAGTAAACTTCTACATATAAATATAGAAAACAAATAAATAAAAATATATATAGAGAGAGAGAGCCTTGAACGAGTGGGCTTACTAGTTCTTGAATATCAGTTATTTATTAACTAGAAACTGAACGGGAGAAAAGGAACCATGCCTCTGAGGTGAAAGAAAACTGGGAGAAAAGTAGTTTAACACATAATTATTCCAAGATCACATACTGTAATGGATAAAGCACTGGCTCTGGGCTCAGTCTGATTTGAGTTTGAATTCAGGCTCTAACTTCCTAGCTCTGTGAACTTGTTTCTACTCTGTGAAACTGTAGAAATGCCTAGCTTGTGGGATGGTTATGAGGGTCATATAAAATAGTAAATGTAAAGTAGCCCAGTGTTTAGTTAATATTAAACATTCAATCAACTTTATTTTTATTATTACTGCCATTGGAGGGTGAGGTGGTCTCCTGGAATTAAACATCAAATTTGCCCTTTATCTCCCTTCTTGCTCCATTCTCAGCTGAATTTCTGAATCTCCAGTGGAATGAGCATCCTTAGGAAAGGATTTCCTCACATAAAGTTCCCAGGACTACTGGAACCTGTCTCAGTCCATTAATTTCAAGTGGGAAAGTGAGTCCTAGTTGAAGATAGGCTGAGTGTAAAGCACAACCTTGAGCCTCAGGCTCAACAGGCACATGGCTCTGAGACAGAAGGGTGCTGAGGCAGAATGCAGCAAGCTATGGTTTAATTAGCTCTGGTAGAAAATGAGATGCTAATTGGTCTGCTCCTGCCAGCCTAAGGGACTTGCATTCTCCACTTCATATCAGATGGTCCCTTGGCTCTAATTTCTTTGGAGGAAGAATATTGCTGCTGATAACTTGCTCACACCAACAGGAAGGCTACTGCTCAGAATCCTAGAGTTTGGTGCTGAATTGGTTAAGTTCCCAACTGTGAAGTAAGCAAAATCCTTTAACTGTTTGAATGTCAACTATTCAGCTTCTGTCCTCCTATGGATATCCCAACCCCTTTCAATGTATTTTTATCCCTCCACATTGACCCTGCCTTGGAAATCTCTTAATTACCAAGTCCCAATTAGATATCATTTTCTATTAATAAACATAGAGATAAGCCCAAGTCTGATTCTCCCTCTCTGTGCTCTCTCCCCTCCCACTTTCAAATAAATAAATAAAAATCTTTTAAAAAAAAAAGAGATGAGAAAATGGCAGTAACAACAACAAATACAATTTTCACAATAAGTAGAAAGCCAATTCATTTCATTTCACACCTCTTACTTCTTCAGGATAATCCAATTCTAACTCACCTTTGTAATGATGAGGTTCTCCCAGGTATTCAATCATCAAAGATACTAGATTTCTTAGAAGAAATACATTATGGTAAGACTATTTGGTTGATGAAGATTTTCAATTATAATTACTGAAAAAAAGACATTTATCGTTATATCTTTAATACACTTGCAGTCTAATTCCCACACTCAGTTCCTAAACCATTCTAGAAATTAAAGTCTTTTGTATATAATTTGTGATGTGTTTAAAAGTCCTTCATCTTTGCTCAAAATGTGTGTGAATACATACACATTTATGCATGTATAAAGAAGTATGTCTATGTAGATAATAATTAACAGCCTCAATTCTAGAGACCATCAGATCTCAGCATAAACCCTACTTACTTGCTGTGTAAACTTGGGAAAATTATTTAAGCTCTCCAAGCCTCACTTTCCCATATCTGTTAGAGCTGCTGGAAGGATCAAACAAAATAACTGCATGCAAAGCACTAAGCATATTGCCTGGCTCATGACAAGAACCCTGCATAGTTGCTGCTCTTATTTATAATTCTCTTCCAGAATCACAGTTTGCTCAACTTATCCATCTTATGTATAAGAAGCTGGAAAGGATTACAAAGGTTTCTGAACTTTTTTTTCAATTTCAGGAGTAATGGTACTCAATTTCAGGAGTGTTGGTATCACTCCTCACTTTCTTCCTTCATCATCATTTAAATTATTGCCAATTCTCTACCTGTAATGGTAACGAGTTTTGGTATTGAGCATTAAAGGAAAAAAGTAAATTAGGTCTGAGTGTATTAATCATGTCTTTGTTTTTTTGTATCCTGATGCTTTGACATCAGGGGCCTTGCTGACTGTGGAGGGAGTGCCTCTCCCAGGGTTAGCCAATTCCTCGAGATAGTAAAAAACTTGCTCAAGGTCACCCTTTTCAAATGCACACCAACCAATCCAGAGCCTGCACCCTCAACCACTTCCTTTATGGGACTCTCACACTATGCCTATCCCCCTGCCCTAATCCTGCCGGAGCCAGGGACCAGACAACTAAGGCAGCCCCTATGCCGTAGAGACCACTGAAATCATTCAAAGTAGCCAGCCCTAAGCATGCTGACTCTGCCTCACCTTTCCTTCCCAAGGAAACCACTACAAAGGCCTTTGCCCATATTTCCTTTCCTCATTCCCTATGCCTCCTGCTTCCCCAATGCTTCCCTCTGTGCTACCCATGGTGCGACATCCTCATTCTCATGGGATCTGTGTGTGTAAGAAATTGCTTTTCAACGGCAGTCATCTCCTGATTGTTGGCTTTACCACACCTAAATAACATTAAAACCTCTATTTTAAAATAATGAGTAATTCCAAATTGAGTAGCAAATACAGTTCTTTTTCATCTAACTGTAGAGGCCCTGAGAACTGAGACCATGTCTGCACCAACCAAGTGATGCCCAGTAATTATTTGTTGAATGAATAAATTTATTGCATCTCTAAAATGTGCTGACATTATATTTATATATATATAATATATATCATTATTTAGAGAAATTATCTGCATTGTTAAAAGTTGAATGAATATATACTCTCATATTGATGTCTCCTAGCTTGTTCCCTAACAGGAATTTGTTTGGTTATTTAAATGCATGTGAATATGCTAATTAGATATACCAGTGGGAAAAGGACAAGAGTAAAAGGACAGTCCTTTTAGGATTCTGGAATACTACCAAAGTAGGTTGAAGAAAGTGTTCACGGTTAGGTATCCTTAACTTCTTGGAGGACAGAAGATACATCATATTCTACCAGCTACCTAATGCTGTTTGCAAGCTTCCTGAGGCTTCTTTCTTACTAGGATGTGATTTTTTTTTTTCTTAACAATTTGCATGCTATTAGGCAGCCTCTTTGGCAAGAGACAAGCATTTCAGATGAATCTTTGGCTCAAGGAGTACCAAAGACTTAGAGCGAGGGTGGATCTTGCCTTTCTGGAATAACAAACAGTATGGAAATAAACCAAATACTAGTTTTGCGGAGTTACCACAACAGGGGACCCTTGGAAATATTAAAGACTAAACCCAATATGTCTTTCTGCTTTGCCTAGCATCTGTTCTGGCAGGCTGAAAAATAATATTAAATGAACTCATTTTGCCCAGCCTAACTCTGCTTCTGCTGTAAAGTGCTTTATTTACAAACTGTATCCAATAAATATGTTTAAAAAAATATGTGTTTAACACATGAGTCTGTGTTTAGAGGCATCTTTTCTGGTAAAGTCTCCTAGGAAATACCTGATCTATTAACCTTTTCTAGCTGAAAAGTTGGAATTTTTCTGAAGAAGTCAAACTTATATTAAATACATATTTTTTACATCTCACATGTATATCAGGACATTTCCATAAAACTATGAGCTTCATTTAAAAACAGATTCTAATATAGGAAAAATTATGAAAGACTTTGAAATGGTCTAAAAGATTACTGTCCTGTCATTTCACCATTCCTAATCGGCGGATACAGTCAGCTTCCCTTTAGATTTTCCTTAGAGAATCTAAAGTAACATCTTACTGGGTTCTCTCAGTAATTCATGAGTTAAATACAAGTTTTGACCTGTGCTCATTTTATATCTACATGATTATACCCTCTTTTGAAAAGCAAAACAAAATCAGTGGGGGTGGGGGAGGGCTTAGATAAATAACAAAGGCATAGCCCCTGGAACTAATGCCTATCTAAAGGGCTAATTTGATACAGGCATGGCTTCTCCTAAGGCTCAACTCAGGAGTATTTTCTAGTACTAGATAGTGAAGTTTTCTTCATTCCTCCTAGAAAACTTGAATTATTTCCTCAATAGTTTCTTTTGAAGAGACTCCCTGGAGCTGAGCCCCTACAGCTTCCTTCCCAGACTGTAGCAGTTTCTTTGGTGCTTCTTGAATCACTTCCTTCCAACCCTTCGAACAATTTCTACAATTACCTTGCATTTAGAGTTTCCAATCTAAAAAAAGTATACAATCTATTACATTGTTTTGTGCACAGTGCCCTTACACTTAAGCAGGTAAGGCAACAATTACCAAATCAATTTCTCCAGCATATTAGCTTTAGAAATGGAACATCGTGGCTTTTGTTTCTGCTTTTTATGGAGTCTTTTAAACTGCTGATGTATTCCACTCAATTGTGCTTGTGAGTGCCTATGACAGTCATTAATGCTTTATGAAGTGGTGCATTATTTGTTCAATGAAATTCAAAATCTGTTCTAAACAATTTAAAATCAGAAGTGACTGACTGCCTGGAACACTGACAAATATCTCCATCTTTGGCTGGTTAAATAAGCAATGAACTAGACAGCAACCTCTGGGCACAATAAACTACATTTCTCTAAAATAAGGCATGTTTTTGTCTTAAGTAAACTAAAATAATTGAAGTAAATTTAAATTTGAACAGGCTAAGAAGGAGATATACTGGTGATTGCCAAAATGATATTCCAAATAATGTGATATACTTACTATATTCTGGTGGGGAGATAGAGGGCTCTGACATTTGATAATCTTAGATTTAGTTTATACACCCTGAACTTACTAGCTGTGAGATATAGACCAGTTTCTTACTACTTCAGATATCAGATTCTTCATCTGTAAAAATTAATATAACAATATTCATGAAGTTTTATGAGGGTTAATTTACATAAGGCATGAAAATGCTTACCATAGTGTTGACATATATGAAATATACAATAAACACCAGCTATTTTTGTTTGATGTATTAATGAAAATTTCAGAGTTTGAATTGAAGTCCCTGATTAGGTATATCCATTGATTTCTAATGCCAAGTACAATGCCTTGCACATAGTAGAACGATCAATAGTATTTCTTCACTGAATGAATGATTTATTCCATTCCTGAACATAAGAATGAATTCCATTCCTGAGTACAAGAGGTTTAATCAATGATGGTAACATTAAAAGAAGAAGTAAAAGAGAAATGAGACAAAGTAAAGTATGAAAAGCAAATCTGTAGGTTTGCATTGGGGCTAGAGGTTGATTTTCCCCAATTATTTATTATCTCAGGATGATTACATGTGTCAAGAGTCCTTTCAGAGACAAGATAAAAATGTGAGCAAGAAGTGGGTGAAAGAGAAAGCAAGGAATGAAATACAAAGTATTTCTATTTTCTGGGTGAAATACTAAAACAGAAAATGACTAAGTAAATTTTTATGGACTCCACTTGGAGCAACTTTATGATTATAAATAAGTTTATTGGGTAAATGAGTCCTATACGTTAGAGCTGACAGGGTTAACAGTGACCTGCCATACAGGCAAGCTGGGTCTGAGGATGGGAGTGTCTGGGAGATTGGAAAGGAAAGGAGAATGAGTCTCTTCATTGCTTGCGGTTAGAGGTTTATATTGGAAAGGGGTTTAGGGTATGTGTTCCTTTAGGAATCCAGGGTAGGGTCCAATCAGTAGCAAGTGTCAGGTGAACAATAGGTATTATTTCATAAGTCACAGAGGGTAAGGGATATTGATGCCAATGTCAGCCAAGTTTTGTTGGAAGCTAATATCCCAGATCATGTTTGGGATCTGGTTTTTCTTAGGCATTATCAGGTGTTTGGGGCCTAGGACAAAACTCAGAGAGTGATTAATTTTCTTGCTTCCCCCTTGAAGTGGGAACATGGCTTCTTTGGCTTATTCAGAGGCAAAATGTGGTACATAAGTAAATGGGGCCTAGCAGAAAAGTAGCAGAGACAGAACATTTCTGAAATGGAGTCCCTTCAGCTTCTCTACCTCATCTAGAAATTCTTCTTCTGCTTATTGAGTTTGTTTAGTGATGGTCTCGTGTTCCTATCCTGACGAGAACACACAGGTAGAACATTAAACAGAGTGTTAATAAATTAAAAAGCAAAAAAGCAAAGCACTTAGAGGAATCAGAAGCTTGTATCATGAGATAAAGTTGATAGAATAACAGAAATTTAGCTTGAAGAAGAAAAGACCCAAAATGATATAACTATCTTGAAAATTTTCTTAATGAATAAAACTTCATTATACTTATTCAACAAGACTCCTGAGAAGTAGAGGTAGTTGAGAACCACGGATATAATTTAAGAACAGATGAACTTATAAAAATAAGTGCTATCCAGCATTGTAATAAACCTACTCATCGGAGAGATTCAAGCAGAAGTTGGACCATCAAATATTAGGGATATTACAGAGTTGAAATAGATAAATTTGAAGACCTGTCCAACCCCAAGACTCTGTGCTTTATGACGGCTTAGTTCCAGCCAGTGTTATCAAATTTTCAGACTCCATATTGGTTCTGCTTGCATCAGAAAACTTTGAGACAAATTTAGACCCCAGAAGTTACTCTACTTACTCTAAGATGACAAGCTGACTTTTCCCTTCTCAGTCCACCCAGACCACAACAATTTTGTTTTCATAACTCCTACTGGTTCTTCCAGAGAAATTCACACAGATTCCTTTTCCCCATGTATGGTGTTACTCAATTTTTATATTTAGACACATTCCAGGCTACCTCATAGAAGTTTTTGAGCTCTGGCAACAGTGGAATCTTACCAGACATTAGCTGCTAATAGGGGACAAGTTGGGACAGTTGACAAAATAGAGAGTGATAGATTCAAGAGAGAGCTGACCCCAGCTATTTGAGCAAATTTAGTGTCAGAAACTTCAATTTTCTAAACTTCAGCTTCTTTCTCTGTGCCATGTGATTATTTTTGCCCTGATTTTTAGTGAGTAGTTTTGATGCTTAAATAAGCCAGTATATTTAGGAAAACTTACTGCAAATATAAATTATTGCTAAAATGTGAAGGGTGCAAAAGATAATGATGATTGTTTGGAATATCAAGTCAGTTCATGAATGCGTTCGGTACAGTGTACATGCGATATACCTCAAAGTTCCGTATGTGTGATAGTTCTTGTTGCTTCTTTTGAGTTGGGCTTTTAAGGGTTTGCATTAGCAGAACTGCCCTCAAATTCTAGGCCTGCTGCTCTATGATGTTGGGCAAATCCCCTGTTTCTTAGCCTTAGTTTTCTTACCAATAATAAGGAGATATTAGGTGTTACCTTATTGAATTTTGATGACAGTTACATAAGTCAGTAATGTGAAAGCATTTAGCACAGAGCCAGGCATATAATAAGCATTTGGAAAGTAACTGTTAAGCTTGAAGCTGCAGTTTTAACAGCAGTGCATATCATTTGTAGCAGTAGTTGGTTTAAGTACTTTAAAACCTCAGCTTTTTTTTTTTTTTTTTTTTTTTTCATTTCACTGGAGGCAGGGTAAAGTAATACTACCTTAACTATTCTTTCCAGAGATCACTAAGATACTAAGTGTTCTGCGGCTGGTTTTTTGTTTGGTCAATAATTGATAAGATGACTTCCTAGAAGCACAATGAGCTCACGGGATGGCTTGTTGAATTAGTAGTTTTCAGAAGACTGGGAGACTGTCTTTTATTTCCTGGCCCCTGAAAGCACAGTGCCATAATTTGTAACATAGATAAGTCTCTTCTGTCCACTCCCCACTTCTATTTCTTAATATGCATTGATTTCAGGGAAGATCCTGGCAAACATCAGGCTGTAGAAAGGAATGATAAAAGGCAACCATACCAAAGAAAATGATGGCAGAAGGTAAAACTATGTCCCCTTCTGTGGGTAGAGAGGGTGGCTCCTCTTGTTCCCTCCACTTGACCTTTTTAAAGAATATCACAGCCTGGCAGTGAGAAAACTTTCAGTGTTAATAATAATGGCACTATTATTCCTGTGAGGTGTTTTGGTCCTCTGGATTTCTTCTCTTTCTTTTATTGGGGTAGGTAGCCAAACAAAGCAGCCTACTTGGTTCTCAATTATATTTCTATTGCTCATGTCTGGATCCTAGTAAAAACGTAATATTTATTGAATAAATGAATGAGTGAAATGGCAGTGCTTTGTCTCAAAACAGATGCTGCAAAAAGCAGAAAACCTGTTCCAGATGGGCTTCAATAGTTACTGTTCACAGTAAAATCAATGTTACTGCGTGGAACTTTCTGTCAGATTCTGCTATAGAAAAAAAAGCAGGGGACCTGTGCAAATTATATATTATAGTCCATAAGCAAACAGACCAACAAACAATAAATAAAATAAATCCTTCCATCCTAAAAAATCAGAGGAAGACTTTGTATCTGAAGAAGATTTTTTTAAAAGCAGGAGCGGTTGGGGCACCTGGGTGGCTCAGTCTTTGGGCGGCTGCCTTCAGCTCGGGTCATGATCTCAGGGTCCTGCGATCGAGCCCTGCATCGGGCTCCCTGCTTGGCAGGAAGCCTGCTTCTCCCTCTCCCACTCCCCTGCTTGTGTTCCCTCTCTTGCTGTGTCTCTCTCTCTGTCAAATAAATAAATAAAATCTTTAAAAAAAAAAAACAAGAGGGGATTATAAAAGATGTCTAATCTAGGCTATTAAAGCAAGCACCTGTGAAGTGGGGGAAATCTAAAATGAGAAAAATACATTCAATGAGAAACACAATTACTAAATTACAAATGAAGATAGAAAAAATCAAGCAAATATAGAAGACAAAATTTAAATTTTTTTAGACTTATTTATTTATTTGAGAGAGAGAGAGAAAGAGCACAGAGGGAGAAGCAGACTCCCTGCTGAGCAGGGAGCCCGATGCGGGGCTTGACTCTAGGACGCTGAGATCATGACCTGAGCCGAAGGCAGAGGCTTCACCAACTGAGCTACCCAGGTGCTCCAAGAAGACAAAATTTAGATATTCACTGAGGTCTCAGAAGATAAGGATAAAGTGATATGATAGTTGAAAGACATGGATAGATTCAGGAGTTCCAGTTTCCATGTGTGACGATTATTTGATTTTGGGAGAAGGGGTATAGTGTTGGAAAGAATGGACAGAGAAGGAATATTCAGTGAAATAATAGAATATATTTAAAATCTTCCTGAAAGGAAGGTTTGAACATGCAGGTCAAAAAAGTTCACAAAGTTAAAACAATTCAGACCCAGATATGTTATTTTAATTTTACTTAATTCAAGAATAAAAAAAATATATATAACCTTTAGATATCAAAGATATATGTATAGGGGAAAAATCACTCTCTTAATCTTTGGGGTTCTAGTATGAAGCAGTGGAAAGAATGTAATCATGCTGACAGTTTTGAAGAAAAAGAATTGTAACTCAGGACGTCTGTAGTGGTTTAAGTTGTCATATGCAAATATATACATACAGGTAACACGTGTTTACTTGCAGAAATGTGTGTATGTGTTTATTTGCAGAAATCTTAGGGATAAAAAAACTTTTTTTTAAAAAGAAAACCCTGTATCTGTTATAAATCCTTTACACGGGGATTTATAAGGGATTCCTGGGTGGTGCAGTTGGTTAAGCATCAGAGTCTTGGTTTTGGCTCAAGTCGTGATTTCAAGGTCGTGAGGTGGAGCCCAGCTGCAGGCTTGCCTCTCTTCATGGAGACTGAATGGATTTCCTCTCCCTCTGCCCCTCTTCACCCCCTCCAAAATAAATAAATAAATCTTTTAAAAAATTAATAATTTTAAAAATGGATTTAAAAATTCAAGATTGGGTAATGATAGTACAAGCAATTGATAATGCTCTATGAAGCCAATTATCCGAAGTGCAATGTTGTAAAACTGAATCTTTTCTGAATACAATTGTTTTAAATTCAAGGAAATGAAAGAGAAAGGCTCATTTCAACTTTGGGCTTAAGCCACTTCTCCAACACTCAGAAGCCCTTCATTTACCGAGTTAGAGAGGGCTGCTCCAGATTAATAAAATTATTTTTATTTTATTGTTTTAGAGGGGGAGGTGGGGCAGGCAGAGGGAGAGGGAGAATCTTAGGTAGGCCCCACACCTAGTGCAGGGCTCGAGGTGGGGCTCAGTCTCAGGACCCTGAGATCACGACCTGAGCCAAAATCAAGAGCCCATGCTCAACCAACTGAGCTACCCACGTGCGCCATAAAGTAAAACTCTATTTCCCATTTGGATATTCATTCTTGATTATATGTTCCCTTAGTCTTACAGTCCCAGAAAACAGAAGGATTGAGTGGTGACCCCCTTAACTGCTAACATGCAATTAAAATGGGACTATTCTTTTGAAATACTAGATCCACTGTCATTATTGAGTGAAACCCCTCTCCATTTCATTTCCAATGTTGAGAGTAAATCACCAACACTTTTGTAAAATAGATTTTTAAGTTATGCATTTTGAAAATAGGTTCTCCTCAGCCTTCCTGAAACCTTTAGGCGTCTTGTCATAAGCAGTGCTATTTAGAAGGGTAGGAGGCATTGAAAATGTTATGTTGACCATGCCCTGGTAGCTCTGTAAAAAAGGGACTTTAAGATGTATTTAAAGTAAAAGATTGCCATGAGAAAGAGCTTTTTCACTATGTACTCCTTAACCGGGACATTTGTAAGAGGTTACAAAACAGCCTAGCAACTTTTCCAAATGTTTTGCATGCATGGCAATACCATACCAGCCTACAGAATGTGAGATTTCAATCTTCCTTGGTCATGTAAAGAAATTTTGGGTTATTTTTGAAGAGCTAAATAAATAGGGAGAGGTATACTAATTTTGGAATCCTGAGAAAGCAATTATTGTAGGCTTCTGTGTTTTCAAAGAATTGCTTTTTAGTAAGGAAGAGAAGGAGAGGGAGTGCAGGGCGGGAGGGGGGAGGGTGGAGAAGGGTCCTATTGGTAAAGGTATATATACCTTCAGTTTATTACCAGGCTATGCTTGACCCAAATCCAAAATAAGTATTTTAAAGCTGCGTTTCATTTAACTCTATGACAACCAAAATTTACTGAACCCTAAACAAAATGTGGATGGAGAAAAATGACACTTTGTTTCATGTAATTCATCTTTCTAGTTTTTTTTTAAGATTTTATTTATTTATTTGACAGAGAGAGATACAGCGAGAGAGGGAACACAAGCAGGGGGAGTGGGAGAGTGAGAAGCAGGCTTCCTGTGGAGCAGGGAGCCCGATGTGGGGCTCGATCCCAGGACCCTGGGACCATGACCTGAGCTGAAGGCAGACGCTTAATGACTGAGCCACCCAGGTGTCCCTCATCTTTCTATTTTTAAAGGGAATCCTGAGCATCTTCTTCATGAGTCTTCTAATAAACTAGGTTACCTCTTTCTAGTAATGTTTCTTGGCATCTGCTAAATTTAATTACGGTTTAGCAATGCTGAACTCCTTGACAAGTGATATTGATTCTCTTCAACCTGAGATCACAGAGAGAATTGCTCAGCTGCTTTAATCAGATGGGTGTCTTCATTGTTCACCCAGTACCTTGTCATAATGATACTCTTGGAGTGACCCTATTCTTCTCTCCATTGGACCAAACAGTAGCTATCTTTTAAGGTTCATTTCAAGTAAATCTTCCTCCATGAAGCTATCTCCTACTTCTTCATCCTACATGGACTTTTACATTCTCTTATCTCTTAGTTGCAGGTATCATTAGACTGATATAATTTAACAATTAGCTGACCTCCCATTAACTAAAGAGAATTATACTTGTACCCTGGATTTGAACTTAACCACTTACAAGTATGTGATCTTTGGTAAACTATTTAATCTAAATGATCTTTTATTTTTTTATTTTTTTCTTACATTACTGTTCCTTGAAATTTCATTATATTTATATTTATGTATTGCATTTAGTCCAGTACTTGCACAAAAATTTCTGGTTCTTGAACTCTCCTCCTCCCATTGTTTTTTTTTTTTTCCTCTCTTAATGAACAAAGATACTAATTCATATATTTTAATGCTGGGCAAATTGGGTTCTTGACAGTTAAATGTATTTGCAGATTAAAAGCTAAAAGAGAAAGAGTAATGGCATTCTCTTGAGAACAGTAGGTCTTGGGAAAAAAAAAAGAACTAGAACTAGAAAAAAGTAACTCTTCTGTTTTCGTGATGTACTTTATGTAAAAAGAAACAGAAAAGCAAATGGTCAGCCTGATCTAGTATTAAAACAGTTGTGTCAAGAAGGTGTAAAGTAGAAGACTAGACTTTCTTTCCCATTCTGTCAAGCTACCCCATGAACTAAATGCATTACTACAGCCTAATTTAAATGTATGATTAAAGAATATCAATAGAGTTAAGAATATACTTTGGAATTTTAAAGAATTTTAAAGTATTTTTTAAATAAATTAAAGAATTTTAAAGTATTTTAAAATACTTCTGGAGTTTTTTAATATTGTTTTTCCCTTTAATAAATTGTCATGTTCTTATGAAATCTGAAATGGAGACTCTTCTTGGTAATGGATCTCCCTTCTCTCTTTTCTCCATAGAACAAATAATTTTTAAGGGGACAAATAGTTTGTCAAACTCCTTGTATGAGAGGAAAGTCCCTGAAGGGGGTTTGCTCAAGTAGTGATGGATGGTCACTAAACTGTCCTTTTAAGAGGGTGAAAGATTAACTATAGAGATTTAACTTTGCTGAGCAGGATGGGTTATTGGGAGCCAGAGAAGACATGCTGCAGAGGAGGTTTATTGGTTGTATGAGAAGAGTTGGCAAGGAGAGTGAGACCATTGTGGCTGAGGGCAAAAGAAAAAATTATAAGGTGAACAAACATATCTAATCTGTATTTTTAGTAAGTGGTCAAAAATGTAACATTAGTCTTTTAGGTTATCTCCTTAATAAATCCTTTTTCAACTCTGTAGGCACTCACTTGTGGGGTGTTTGAAGCTGACATCCAAAGAAAGATGGCTCTGATATAGGAAAATCATGACTGTTGCAGTCTCCTTTATGTCTCAGCATTACAGGGATGTGACAAAATTCTACTTCTTCAAGGTCAGTGCAATCAAAAGCAGAAACTGACAGTGGGTGGAAACCCAGTGCTAACAATAGTTTGCTAAGGTCCAAGGGAAAAGCACAATACTCATGAAAATTTTTATAGGCTGTCATCCCGTAACTATCTCCCCCAATATTCTTACCTACCTTTTTGCCTTCTTTTCCCTTGTGGGAGACATATTCTTTTTTATATTATTGTATAACAGCTGAGGATGCTGTTGATGATTACTATAATTATTATTATAATACTTTTACTTACTATGTCCTAGGTACTTTTCTAAATATTGTCCATGTCTTCAAATGGTTAATCCTTACCATTCTTTATAGATCTGAACATCCATCCATGGGATTTGGTCTTACACTAGAACCTATTCCCCACCTTCTCGCATCTCACCAAGAAATCTATGAAACGCACACATACACATACACACACAAACACATACACCAGCAACCAATACCATCATCCAGAAGTAAGCTTCACAAAGATAGGGTTATTTTCTCCAGAATAATATCATGGAGTAGTTACATAAACATCTAAGGGAGCTTTGCACCTCAGCTCTTGAAGACAGACCAGGCTGTTGAGACAGGCAGTAGACTTCCATTAATACTTCTGAGGAAATTCACAACCTGTAAGTTAATGATTCAGATGAAACTATTAGACAAGAGGAAATAAACTATAAAACCAAATCTTTGCTTCAAATTTATAGTTGCAATATTCCCACAAAGAGCTGGAAAGTATAAAAAACACATGATAGCAAACATCTCCCTATTTCGAAATTTTGCCCTATGTTTCCTATCCTCAGTGCTTTCAGTTACTCATTCATTGAGTATTTTCTAAAACTTTGCAATAAAACCAAATAAAATAAAATATAAGAAATGTTTTAGTGGGAGGTGGAAGCTGACCTTATTTGAATTTCCTGAATGATGTAGTGTCTCCTCAACAAATAAAAAGAACATCTCTGCTTTACTTTAAAGGTTAAGCTTTAATTAAGCTTTAATTATTTTATTATGATAAAAATAAGACAGGGTAAAGTGAAAATACAAAACAAAAAGGATATGTGTTAAAAAGAGACAAATTAAAAACCTGTTATGTAATAACAATAGCATTTATTTTATATTTATTATATGCCAGGAACAATACACTGAAATCAGCTTATGGTCTGAATGGGAACTAAATCTTCAGTGTGGGAATGGGAAATATTGGCCATCTTCTCATACAGTGCAGTATCCCTTTAAAGTCAGTTCATGGTGTTAATATTTTCTAGAACCAATGCGAGTGTGTCTGACTTTTTGTTGAAATCTATCACTGGCCATCAAATGTGAGACTGGCATTATGTACCTTGATATTGGACTAGGAACCAGTGGATGAAGACCAAATGTAGGATCTCAGAGTTATCCAATAGAAAATTGTTCCTGGCCCCAGTCCTAGTATTTTTCTTGGCATCTATTATTCTTCAGCCATTGGATGTCTCCATTTAAAACTACCTGGCTGTAGTCCTTGAACATATAATATCTAGCAATAATACTAGCTGTGCTAGATCAGTTTTATAGGGCTATAAAATGTTTCCTGATGGTTAATTTTATTGTTTGGTAAGGCCTATGGTATTTTTGCTCTAACATGAAAATTCTACAGAAGAGGAGATTAAAACTGACTCTGTTCATCTAATGATACCCCTGGTGGTGATGAGTAGGTTTAAATGTCTACAATATAAACTCAGGAGGATTATAAAGGCATAATAGAACATCCCTCATTGTGCACGTGCACACACATGGTGGGAGGGAGGGAAGGAGAGAAATTCTTTAACTGCTTTACCTTTATAAATGTTTTTTGGAAAGATTTTCCTAGGCAGTGCTGTTTTAAAGGTTGAAAAATAACAAAGCAGATACATGTGAATTCGTCCTCTTTTTGATTCATGAATTATAATTGAGTAGCTTTCTCATGTCCTCTAGATCATCTTTCCCTATTAGCCTGCTCTCTGCTTACAAAAGGCTGACTGTTATGGACCCCTTGCTCTCTTCCATTGGGTTGACAACCAGAAAGAGAGAGAAATGGTGTTCAGGGTATTTATTTTCCCAAGTCTGTGGTTTCTCCTTGGCCTGGCTGCATCCTTTAACTAAAGGTCACATCTCCTCTCCAGGTGGCCATCTCTACATGACTCTCTTTAAGAACTTCTGTAATTGCTCTGTCCACTTACTCCTTCAGGGTTGCAAACAGTCCTGGTGTTGACCCAGCCAGATCTTTGTAAATAGTTCATTTATTAAACTCCTTTGAGTTATCCTAATTTGAACATGCCATCTGTTTCTTGCTGGCGCCCGGACTAATATGTACATGACCAGATCTCAAAAATTAGTAACACTAAGTAGCTTCTAATGATTGAATAGCTTTGTTTGACTAATTCAGAAACTAATTGCAAAAGGTCCCTTCTATTTCATGTCATAGCCAGTACAGCAAGGATCTGCAAGCCTTCCTGGATTGTTCTTCCAATTAGATGTTATCATCATGTTCTCTTATTTTGTTTTTTATAGGGTTTTGTAAAAGCAGCTCCTTTTGAAGTGAAAAAGAATAGAATAGCCTACTTCATGTCTTCTTACATGATACATAGGCCCCACACACCATCCTTCACTCTTCTTTCTCTTCCTTCTTCAGGGTCAGTGTCAATTTTCCACCTTTGAAAAACTATGCCAGGTGGCATAATATTGAGATATGTGCCACTCTTCTGTGTTTCTTTAACACCTTATATTCACCCCAACACGGAGTGTACTACAAAATGTTGAAATTGCCTATTTAGGGGCACCTGGGTGGCTCAGTCGGTTAAGCATCCAACTCTTGGCTTCAGGTCAAGTCATGAGCAAACAAGTCATCTTGTTTGTCCATCTGTTATATCTACCCCAGTGCCTGGCACATAGTAGGCACTCACTATTGTGGGAAAGCACCATGGACATGATGAGGTCAGAGTAGGTTCACATAACATTGTATCTACAACCCAAATTATTTCCCTAGATTTGAAAAGACACAATGGGCATTATAGAACACCCCAGCTCTCTGTGAAGTAATCTCTCAGACTCCTCATGACTCGTATAATAATCAAATAATAGTGTGATGTCTATATGTTGAGGGTCAAAGCTAGTACTATGAATATAGTTTATTGAACTATTAAAACAACAGGGAAAGTATAAAGTTTAAATGATTTTAAAATAAGATGGTAATTTTATTGCTGCTGTTCCAAAAAGTACATCAGGACTCCTAGATCTTTCCCATAACAATATTTCACTGGGGATATATTTTATTTTCAAATCTCCACACAATGTATTAAAATGTATTTAATCCTTAATGGAATTTCTTCTTTCAATAGCTCAACAGTTCATTCTGGCATGCACTTGTAAAAAAAAAAAAAAAAAAAAATCCCTTTCTATTGTTTAATTCACTTCAGGGAAAGCAAAAGAGCATGTGTTCTAAGAACAATAATATTTTGCATTTAGATGATTTATTTTAAGAAATAACTTATAATACTTTGGACCTTGAAATTATCTCATGATATAAGTCCTTATATACCAAGGAAGTATTTAAAACTACCTAAATATATGAATAAAAACATATAAGTGGAATGAATGAATGAAGTTTATAGATGAAAATTTGAAACAGCAGAATCCTAACAAGTAGTAATTTGTCAGGTCATCTAGGAACAGAATGAGACATTGATACATATTGTTGGATGAATGTTTAGATACTTCTTCAGTCTGCTACAGTATCAATTATAATTCTATACCCTCTAAATATTTCCAGCTGAAAAGAATCCACTAGAAAAAGCTTGCAATTTTTATGGTGTTCTCTAAGATAATAGATACTGTAATAATGCTAGATTCACATTTACAAACATTTAGTAAAGAAAAAACACTTCAGTAAATGCCATGTGGTACAGAGATAAGAATGCATAGTCCTACACTTAAAATGGAATAATACTGTCTGACAAATGTGTTTTAATAATTAATCTTTGAATGAATAAAAATGCAAAGAAATATTAATAACTAAATATATATTAATTACACCTATAGGCCTTGCATTATACATAATACCTACTTTATAAAGTAGGTATTATTATTTCAGTTTCACTAATTAGAAAACTAGAATTAAGGTAGCTGGTAATTCTATTCAAGGAATACAGATTGGGAGCCATAGGACCATGGTTTGAATTCCTTTCCAGCTGAGCTCAAAGCTTGTGTTTTTTTCCATATTCTAAATCACCCCTAGAGTGCTAGAAAGGGCCCATATGCAACTGGAGGGGTCTGATACCCACTGAAACAATAGGTAAAAGTAGTTGTTACCCAAAGGAGAGATTTTCTGCTATCTGGTGGTTTGGTGGAATAAGAAGTCAGGTTTCAGAGGTTTAAAAACAAGAATAATGATGAAAACAGCTAATTGCCTCTCACTGTCTTGCTATCTCCAGGAAGTTAGGTTCTCTGATAAGAATCCAACTTGACCAGAGGTATAAAAATAGAACTAATTGCAATGATCAGTGTTACCCATATTCTTCCAGCTGAGTATAGCATAAGAGATTGAGGTTGAAAGGAAGAAAAATGACATGAATTTTAATGTGTCTTCACTCATCTTAACAGAAACATCTCTTCCTTCCATAACACAGTGTGCAAGAAGCCATCAAGTCAGGTGATGCACAGGGAAAGTAGAGTGGCAGTAGGGTGATAAGTGGCAGTCAGCAGGAGTCTCTACTGGGCCCCAAGATGATATTATTTAGCTGGGAAATCTGCAGAAGAGGTTGTGGTAATCTTTTTGCTGGAAGCAGTTGAGTGGGTTAAAAGATTATCACAATCATCTTTGAAAAAAATGAACCCAAACTGCCTAAATATCCATGACATCTAAGGCAATTGTGGGTACAGCTGGCTAAGGAATAACTTAGGAATCTTGGTTAGTTGCCCAGCATGAGTTAAGGAACTGAAAATTACTGCTGAGCTGGAACAGCATTTGGGTGTCTTGTGAAAAAATTAGCACTAAGAAGAACCAGCAATAGAAGATAAGTACATTTGGAGGCATGCCTACTGTCTGCGACTTCCTCTTGCAAGGGACACAGGATGTAAGATGATGCAGTGGGGGAGATTAGGCATAATTCTACCACTTAGTTTCTTTTTTAAATTTTTTATTTAAATTCAATTTAGTTAACATATAGTGTATTATTAGTTTCAGGGGTAAAATTTAGTGATTCATCATTGCATATAACACCCAGTTCTTATTACAAGTGTCCTCCTTAATTCCCATCACCCAGTTACCCCATTCCCCCACCCCCTTCTCCTCCAGTAATCCTCAGTTTGTTTCCTATAGTTAAGAGTCTCATGGTTTGTCTCCCTTTCTGTTTTCATCTTATTTTTCTTTCCCTTCCCCTATGTTCATCTGTTTTGTTTCCTAAATTCCACATGAGTGAAATCATTTGATATTTGTCTTTCTCCAACTGACTTATGTCACTGAGCATAATACCGTCCAGTTCCATCCATATTGTTGCAAAGGGCAAGATTTCATTCCTTTTGATGGCTGAGTACTATTCCATTGAATATATATTAACCACATCTTCTTTATCCATTCATTTGTTAATGGACATCTGGGCTATTTCCATAGTTTGGCTATTGTGGACATTGCTGCTATAAACACTGGGTTGCATATTCCCCTTCAAATTACTATGCTTGTATCCTTTGGATAAATACCTAGTAGTGCAATTGCTGGGTTGTAGGGTACTCTATTTTTAATCTTTGAGGAACCTCCATACTATTTTCCAGAGTGGCTGCACCAGTTTGCATTCCCACCAACATACCACTTAATTTCTTTGATCCCTCACATATACTTGTTCCTAATTCTTGCCACAAATTCTGAGAAGAAACTGAAAGCCATAAAAAAATTATATCTACACTCTACAGTAATGGAAGGGGACTTCCATACCCCACTTTCAAAAATGGATATAACACCCAGACAGAAGATCAATAAAGAAATAGAGGACTTAAACAAACAGTATAGACCAAATGGACCGAACAGATATATATGGAACAGTCCACCCAACAATAGCAGAAAAAACATTTTTCTTGAGTAAACATGGAATATTCTCCAGAATAGACCACATCTTAGGCAATAAAACAAGTCTTAACACATTTAAGAAGATTGCAAACATATAAAGTATTTTTTATCATAATAGAAGGAAAATAGAAATGACTAACATAAGAAAAACTAGAAAATACACAAATATGTAAAAATTACATAATGCACTCTTAAAAAACCATTGCGTCAAAGAGTAAGCTACACGGGAATTTAGAAAATATCTTGAGACAAATGAAAATGACAGCACCACATATTGAAACTTACAGGATGCAGCAAAAGCAGTGGCAAGAGGGAAATTTATAGCTATAAATACATTAAAAAAGAAAGAAGAAGAAAGATCTTATATCAACAACCTAACTTTACATCTTAAGGAACTGAAAAAACAACAGATTGAACCTAAAACTAGCAGAAAGAAGGAAATGAAGATTAAAGAAGAGGTAAACAAAATAGAGAATAGAAATGCTATAGAGTAAATCAACAAAACCGAGTTGGATCTTTGAAAATATCAACAAAATTGACAAACCTTTACTTAGAATAACTAAGAAAAAAAACCCAGAAAATTAACACAACTAAAATCAGAAATGAAAGAAGGAAGATTACTATTAATTTTACAGATGTATAAAGGCTTATAAGAGAGTACTAGGAACAACAAATTGGGTAATCTAAATGGACAGTTCCTAGAAACAAACAACCTACCAAGAATAAATCATAAAGAAATACAAAATCTGAACACACTTATAACTAGTAAAAAGAAATAAACAGTGTTCAAAAACCAACAAAAAGAAAATTCCAAGACTACATGGTTTTACATGTGAATTCAATCAAACATAAAAAAGCAAATTATACCAATCCTCCTCCAACTCTTTCAGAAAATTGAAGGGGGGTGGTGAGGGAGTATTTCCAAACTCATTTTTTGAGGCCAGCATTACCCCAATACCAAAACCACACAGACATTAGTAGGAAAGAAAACTACAAATCAGTATGCCTTAGGAACATGGATGCAAAAATCCTCAATAAAATACTAGCAAACCTAACACAACAGTATATTAAAAGGATTATAGATCTTTTTAAAGTGGAAGTTATTCCTGGAATGCAGGGATATTTCAACATACGAAAATCAATCAAGATAATACACTACATAACAGATTGAAAAGAAAAAAAAAACACAGAAACATCTCAATACAGAGAAATATATGACATAATTCAACACCCTTTCATGATAAAAACACTCAAAAAAACTAGATATAGAAGGAAAGTATCTCTACATAATAAAGACCATATATGAAAAGCCCACAGCTAGCATCATACTCAGTGGGGAAAAATAGGAAAATTTTCTAAGACCAAGGAAAAAACAGGGTGCCCACTTTCACCACTTATATTCAACACAACACAGGAAGTGTTAGAGAAATTAGGCAAAGAAAAGAAATAAAAACATTCAAATTGGAAAGGAAGAAGTAAAATATCTGTTTGCAGATGACATCTTTTATGAGGAAAGCTCTAAAAATTCCACACCAAAAAAATCCCTTTTAGAACTAGTAAATGAATTCATCAGAATTGCAGGATACACATTCAACACATAAAAATAAATTGTTTCTATATAGTAACAACAAACAATCTAAAAGGCAATTAAAAAACAGTCCTAGTACAATAGCATCTAAAATAATAAAATACTTAGGAATAAACTTAACCAAGAATGTGAAAGACTTGTACATTGAAAAGCACAAAAACTTTCTGAATAAAATTAAAGAAGACACCAGTAAATGGAAAGACATACCATCCTCATGGACAGGAAGACTTGATATTGTTAAAATGTCAATACTGCCTAAAGTGTTATACATATTTATACGATCCCTGGTAGTATCCCAATAGTGATTTCTGTAGTCTCAAAGGACCCCAAATAGCCAAAACAATCTTGAAAAAGAATAACCTGTTGAAGGTCTCACATTTGCTGATTTCAAAACATTATAAAGGTACAGTAATCAAAATAGTTTGATATTGTTATAAAGACAGCTGTGTGGAACAATGTAATAAAGAACTCAAAAATAGATCCTTACATATATGCTCAAGTGATTTTAAACAATAGTACTAAGACCATTCAATGAGGGAAAGACAGTCTTTTTAAAAAAAATCATGTTGGGAAAACTGGATATCTACATGGGGAAAAAAATGAAGTTGGACCCTTACCTTACACTATATGTAAAAACAATAACTCAAAATGGGTCAAACAGATAAATACAAGAGCTAAAACTATAAAACTCTTAGGGGAAAACATATGAGAAAAGCTCCACCTTATAATTAACAGTAATTCCTTAGATATGACACCCAAATGCAGGCAACAACAACAAAATAGATAAATTGGACTAGAAATCAAAATTAGAAACTTTTGTCCACCAAAAGACAACAGAGTGAAAGTCAGTCTAGGGAACTGGAGAAATTATTTCCAAATTATATCTGTGGTATAGGGCTAATATCCACGGTATATATGTATGGTATCCATGGTGTGTATATACATATATATATATATATATATATATATATATATATAATTCAACAACAAAAAACAACCCAATTTAAAAAATGGGCAAAAAACTTGAATAGACATTTCTACAAAGAAAATACACAAATGGCCAATAAGCACATGAAAGGATGCTCCACATCACCAATCATTAGGGAAGTGCAAATCAAAACTACAATGGGATACCATTTTTACATCCATTAGGATGGCTATTATAAAACAACAATACAGAAATGAAAAATAGGGGCGCCTGGGTGGCTCAGATGGTTAAGCATATGCCTTCGCCTCAGGTCATGATCCCAGGGTCCTGGGATCAAGTCCCACATCAGGCTCCCTGTTCAGCGGGGATCCTCTTTCCTCCTCTGCCTGCCACTCTCCCTGCTTGTGCTTTCTCACTCACTCACTCAATAAATAAATAAATAAAATCTTTAAAAAGAAAAAAAGAAACATAACAGGTGTCAGTGGGAGTGTGGAGAAATTGGGACTATTAGGCACTAGTGCTGGGGTTATAAAGTGGTGCAGCTACTTGGAAAACAGTGTGGCATTTTCTCAAAAATTAAAAGTGGGATTACCATGTGATCCACCAATTCCACCTCTGAGTATATACCCAAAAGAAGTAAAAGCAAAGACTTGAACAGATATTTGTACACCTTGTTTATAGTAGCATATTTATAATAGTCAAAAGTGGGAAGCAACCCAAATGCTCATCAGTGGGTGAAAGGATAAACAAAATGTGATATATACATATAATGGAACATTATTTAGAAAATCTGACACATGCTACAACATGATGAACCTTGAAGACATTATACTAAGTGAAATAGGTCACAAAAGGACAAATACTATGTGATTCTATTTATATGAAGTACCTAGAGTAATCAAATTCACAGAGACAGTAAAATTGTGGTTTTCAAGGACTAGAGTGAAGGAGTGAATGGGGAATTATTATTTAATGGGTATAGGCTTTGAGTTGTAGAAGATAAAAAATGTTCTAGAGTGATGGTTGTATAGGAATATGAATGTACTCAAAGTAGATTTTTTAATTGGCTAAAATAGTAAATTTTATGTTATGTATAGTTATAATTTTTTTAAAGTAAAAAAGAATTAAGCATTCACCAAATTGTCCTTGGTTTTTGGCAATAAGCAGCCCAGGATTGGCCTTGGCTTCCTTAAATTTGCCATAATCATCCAACACAATCCCAAATCCTATTAGAAGTTACATTCAAATCCTCTTACTGAAATGTCCCATCATTCCTTCATAGTGCTTTCTCCCTCACTATAAGGTAAATAAATTATTTAAACATATATATAATTGAAATTAAATATAAAAATAATTATAAGTACATACATAAAGTGAATCCACCATTTATAGAATTTTTGCTGTGAATAATGTTTATCACGGAGACTTGCTACAACACACATATAGTGCCAAATACTTAATTTAGATTGGCTTTAATTTAAAATTTCATAAGTAAATTTTTGTTAAACCAGCCACAGAAACATGAATCCATAAAACTCATTCCCCACTCTTAAGTAAGGTGTTAGTCAATAATTTTTGGTGGTTCTTCTCTTGGAGCCTCTCAATATGTATACATTATTAGCTTGTATTTTCTCTCTACCTCATATATTACCCATGACACAAATTAGATGCTAAAATTATAATTCTGGTCCATAGCATGCAAGACTGATCTTTAGAATATTTTGTGCCATAGATGTGAAAGTACAAATATGCATTAATGAGCATTAGTCAATAAAACTATAATAATGACTACTTAGATGACAATTTATTCTTCAGGATTTCTTAATGTCATTTACAGCAAGGATAGCAAATGGGTTTCAATTCCTATTTCAGTGCTGATTACTTTGAGATTGTAAGCTCATTTTCTCTTGTGCACTGCTCCTAAAATCAGTGTTTATTAATGTGCCCAGTACATGGTAGATGCTCAAGAAACATTTGCTGAATGAATGAATGGATGGATGAATAGTTCTTAATAGAGAATTGTCTTGAAAAGACTCTTATTTTTGGCCATCCACTAGCCTCAGTGTAAAAGAGTGACCTTACCTTGTTACATATGCAGAAATAGTGAAATATTCACCTCACACATTTGTCAAATTTGTAAAGTCATGCTTTTCCAACACATATGTGCAAGCAGGTAACTTGGGGATCCAGTTAAAATGTAGATTCTGAATCAGTAGGACCGGGATGGAACCCAAATTCTGCTGATCTAACAAGTTACCATGGGATTCTGATGTTGGTTTTCAAGCAACACTTGAGTATCATGGAGCTAGACTGAACAGTGGTCCTGTTAAAACCCAGATTGGCCCACCCACAGTTTCTGACTCACTAAATCTGCAGTGGAGCTGGATAATTTGGATTTCTAAGAGTTACTAGGTGATTCTGATGTTGCTTTCTCCCACATTATACTTTGAGAACCGCTGATCCAGAATATTCTCCACCCCCCCAACACTCCAGTAAATGATGCATGAACTGACAGGTTTTAAGGCACATAAAGTCATCTTGTGTTTTACAACCCAACTTGGGTTATTTCCAATTTCTGGTGCTTTCTTCATCCTGGAAAGAGCCCTGGACTGTCATCCATTTAAAACATTTCTAAGGAAGCAGTAACCTTTGCAAAATAACTACTGGTGTATGTCTTGGAGGATGAAGAGAGGAATTATTTTCTCCCTACCTCACATATTTAAATATTATAGAAATTCTCTGGGGTTTTAAGCTGAACCAACCTGTCCCTACAAAGAGAAAAGCGATCTGGTATCTATAAGCATGTGTCAGTCAAAATTCATGACACTTTTCCCTTGCTGAGAAACTTAAACAAAACGAAACCATCATGAGCATGATTATATCTGGCAAGTGTCCATAATGAGCTATGTACAGCTGAATTGAGGTATTGACTAACATTTTATAAGTTTTACTTATCACTCTCCTGTGAACTGTGAAATCGCTTCCAGAATTTAGTGAATCTACCTCTATGATTTATCATTTATCACCATGATATTGGGGAAAGAAAGACTACATTGTGCCATTTGAGTCCCCAGAAAATATATTACAGACAAAAGGAGAATCTAATGATTTCTGAGAATGTAATTTGAATAGGTCAAGAAAAAAATACAAGTTCAAAACCCAGCAAGCAAAGGATTGGAATATGTCTTCGTCTTGTAAAATATGGTGTTTATAATAGAACAATTAATCCAGAATGAAAAGAAAGCATCTGACTTTCTAGAAGTACAGTTCTGGTCTGTGCTACCATTATTAAAAGATAAACTGAGGCACATTAAATTTTTCAAGACCTTATTTGAACCTACACTGATTTGAATTAAGCAGCACCAAAAATAAGGGTGGCTAGGAGTACTCCACTGACAGGAGTTAGGGGCAAGGTTTTCATAGAGGAGACACTGAAGCAAAACAAATAAATTAGTTGATTGGTTAAGCTTGAACAGTTGCCTGATTTGGGAAAGCCTAGGTGCTATTTGTGATTGCTTGTTCTGAAGTTTTATTTTCTCAGATTTAAGTATGTT
The DNA here is from genome assembly GCF_037043125.1 of Eumetopias jubatus. Classification (NCBI taxonomy): domain Eukaryota; kingdom Metazoa; phylum Chordata; class Mammalia; order Carnivora; family Otariidae; genus Eumetopias; species Eumetopias jubatus. The sequence goes on from NW_028274811.1 coordinate 101,875,907, forward strand.
GATTCTGGCTTAGGTTTTGGTTTGTTTACCAAAGCATTAGAGTCACCACAGTCTAATAGCCTCCTTGTTTAAATACTTTAAAAATATCATCATCAGCTAATTTATGTGAAACTCATTCCATGACTTAAAAAATAGCTTTAAGTAGTCAGAAATAAATAGTACATTAATAACTAAAGTGTCGATGGTATATAGCTGGACTATAGAAAATATTTTGACTATTAGACTATAATTTTCTTGAGGACTAGGCATATTTTTAATTCTAAATTTATCTCAATATTTAATGCAGTATCAGTATGATGTAGGCACTCCTTAACTATTTGTTTTATAAACTTCAGACAGTGTAATTTCCTTTGGTATGCTTCACCTGTTCTATATATTAGACATTTGAAGGGCACCCCATAATATGGAAAAAATGATTTTGAGAAACATGATGAGTTATCACATATTTGCACCTATTTGCTTGTGGGTAAAAAAAAAATAATGTATTTTAGTCAATGTGATAGGTTAGTAAATGGGAAAACAGATTTAAAATTAGGTCTTCTGATTATATACTGAATTTTCTTTCCAAAGTTATATGTAAAGAAGAATGAAAATTAATTGAAATAGTTCAGATTTTTCTTAAAAGGAAAGTCTTCATTGAAATCTTAACTAACTTCCCACAATATCTTATAAGGTTATATTAATTCTTAAAATGAAAAAGAAACACAAAAATAGAAACTGATTTGATGCTCACCAAAGGACTCAAGCACTGTATGTAGCATTTTAGAATAGCCAAATTAAATATTACTGAGCTGTAGGTTCATTGTTTTGATAAATACATATTTACTATTTCTGTTATATGCTTTCTGTAATTAGTATAATTGCCATATTTTACAAAGAGAAGGCAAATGTTCTTCAAAATGGTTTTTGCTAAATCATTACTCTTCTCAGAAGCATTCAGTGACACACTGTCTTCAAAAACCTAGTTGCTTAACAAATCAAATCATCTCATGTCTTATGCCCAACATTAAAGATTCAGAGTACTTCTTCAATTACCCTCTATTTCTCAATCTATTCTCACCTCTTACAACATTCTTTATTCCTACAAAGCTTATTTACACCTAACTTCACATTCTGTACATATATTCTTCTTCCTCTACCCCATTATGTGCTCACTATTTATTTGGACACCAGACTAAAAATTTGCCCAATTTGAGATGAATTTCTTGATTAACCTTTGCAGCAGACTTGTTGTTTCGATAGCTTAGAATTCTCTACTTTTCTTGGAAAATCCATATTCTGATTGCCAGTGTGGAACTGAAAAATTTACTGTTTTCAATCCATGTATTTCTGGTAACACCAAATGTGGTGATCTAGAAAGAAACCCTAGAAGAAGTAATATTCAGTCTGAAACCTGAATGATAATAACAGTCAGTTCTATGCAGATTTAAGGAGAGCATTCCATGCAGACAAAAAGGCAAGGGCAAAGACTCTGAGGCAGGAATGAAATTTGAAGTTCTGAGCAACCGAAAGACACAATAGGTGAAGGAAGTATGTAATGAATGGTGTGGGACTGGTGGTGATGAGGTTAAAGAAGTTTGCAGGGTGAGACTCCAATAAGGACTTTCTTTTTTTTTTTTTTTTTAAGATTTTATTTATTTATTTGACAGAGAGGGAGACAGAGAGAGAGAGAGAGAGCAGGAGCACAAGCAGGGGGAAGTGGGAGAGGGAGAAGCAGGCTTCCCGCCGAGCAGGGAGCCCGATGCAAGACTCGATCCCAGGACCCTGGGACCATGACCTGAGCTGAAGGCAAGACGCATAACAACTGAGCCACCCAGGCACCCCAAGACCCCAATAGAACTTTAAATGCACAGTGTTATTCATGGGTTTTTGTTGTTGTCATGAGCTTTTTTATGAGTACTTGAAAACTATTGGAAGATTTAAACCAGAAAACCTATAAGATCAGACATGTATTTTAAAAAGTCATTTTGGCAACTGAGGGGAGAACGTGCTAAGGGGTGTTAGTGTAAGCCTACTCTGTGACCATGGGCAAACCCTTTAATTGGCATCTTCAGCTGTCAAATGGAGATAACAGCTTCACTGAATAAGGAACAAATAGAGTCTTTTATGAGAAATAGTTTAGGTAAGAATGTGATGAAAAAATAGACATATTAGGAAAAAAAACTTGGGATTACGAGGAAGAAAGCCTAAAGTTATGAAAGGAGCATAGCCTATTCAACAAATCAAGCAAGTAGTTAATAACAGGAATAAGTTATTCAGAACAATAGAGAAGGAAAGGAGAATAATATTTTCCATTGAGCCACCTACCTATATCATTGGCTTCCCCTGTCCTTGTATTTTTTTCATTCTCTGACTTCAAGAGTTAGTTTTGGCTATTTCCTGCTGTCAGTGTCACCTTCCTTATTTATTAAATTATTCATTAAATATGTTGGGAGACAAGTATAGTGGAAGTGGGGAGTTGGAGACAAAAAAGACTAAAAATAAGAACACTGGTTCCCTTACTACCCTTAAAAAAAAACAAACAGAGAAGAAGAAAAATGATTATAGTAGCCTTTTCAAAACTGCTTGAGATATTCATCTAGAAATTGTATTAAATCTCTCCCCTTCTCCCTTTGCTGCCTTCACTCATGAATCATCAATGGAATGTGCATGGCAAGGAGAAGACAATGATGCAGCAGCTGAATTGATCTGCTTATGCAAGCTCATATTTTGTGAATTGGAAGTGAGGTATTAGAAGGGCACCTGGGTGGCTCAGTAGGTTAAGCGTCTGCCTTTGGCTCAGGTCATGATCCCAGAGTCCTGGGGTCCAGTCCCACATGGGGCTCCCTGCTCAGCAGGGAGTCTACTTCTCCCTCTCCCTCTGCTCCTCCCCACCACCATGCTCTCTCTTGTTTGTTCTTTCTCTCTCTCTCTCAAAAAAATAAATAATCTTTGGGAAAATGAGATACTAATATAGGCTTTCTTTGACACTGTGCACAAGTGATTTACAAAATATCACTAGGGTATTTTTAAAAATTAACATTAATTTTGCATATTTTTCCTATTGTTGAAGTCATTGTGTGTGAGAGAATTAAAATATCCAGAAAAGACAATAAATTTGTATCTGTGTTTGAGGAAGCAAAGCGTGTTTTTGTCTCTTAATGACCATTAATACAGAAAATTTTTCAAATTTTCTGTTCCCCTTTTAGCACATGATTTTCAACTGTTTTAACACACTGAATCTGCAGTGTTATAGAAGCAGTTTAGATCCAAATGTAGAACCATTCATTTTACTTCAGATAGTTCAATGAACCTCCAAATAGTTTTCCATTTTATGTTAATATTTTGTTGCACAGATAAAAGATAAATAGATTCTCCTTATAAGAATTTTAATTTGTTTCCAAGGTTAAGTTTACTTCCCCCATTATTTACAATGTTTGGCACCTCTCCTCACCTTGAGGTAACTACTTGTCAGTCATTTGGTGAAAAACTTCTAGCCGTTTTTTATTTATATTTACACTCATGCATTATATTCATCTATATAAATCCACTAAATATATAGTATTTTTCATATAAATGTTACCAGTCCATACATATTGTCCTGGAATTTTATTTTAATTTAACACAGTCTTTTGGAAATTATTCCATATTCATACAGATTCTTTTTTAGCTATTATATAGTATATTAATATATGAAATTTTTTTAGTGGGAAGAATTTAAATGCTTATAACCAGGATAATGAATAAATATTTTTTATTACCTTTCAGACCAAGATGGACTCATCTCTCTAAATGGGATTTCTGGAAAAAAAAAAAAAAAAAAAATTTGTCAAGGGAAAATATCAAACTTAATGATTTACTTCCCAGTGATATATTCCCAATGATAATGAATTAATTCAGGGTCCTAATTTAGGTTTAAACCATTTTTTTCTTCTATAATGTAGTCATGAGAGTAATCAAAAGAAATGCAATGAATTTTGCAAAACTTCAATTTCCTCATCTATAGAATGGCTGTGCCATAGGATCTGCTGCCTTCCTGGCATTATTGGGGAAAAGCATTGGAATAGTAGATATGACATTGTCTGGAGTTACAGATTATACCAAAACGTATACAAACAAACACATACATATGAAACAAACACAGGTTTGTTTTTTTCTCACTCTTTACCATGTGATTAGTTAAGCTATTGCTGAATTCCAAACCATATCCAAACTCAGTGGCTTAAAATACATTTATTATTTCTCATGCATCTACATCTTGTCTGGGGTTAGGGAGATCTAGACTGGTTCAGCTGGGGTGGCTTTCTTCTATGTGACTCTCATCCTCTTAGACCATCACACTAGCTAATACATGTTTTTTCTCATGTTGATGGCAATCATGTAGAGTGAGTGGAAACATGCAAGTTCTCTTGAGCCTTAGGCTCAGCACATGTACCCCGTCCTTCTGTCTTTTTCTGTTGGACAAAGAAATCCCATAATAAAAATGATGTCAAGAGTTAGACAACTGGGAAGAATTGCAAAATCACAAGTAAGAGTGTGAGTACAGGGAGAGGGGAACAATGAGGGTCAAATGTGCCATCTACCACACCAGGTTGGATTGTCTTTGTATCTCTGTGTCTTCAAACTCCAATCACATCTTAACACACTTATGGAATTTTTTTATCTGCATAGGTTGATAAATTGTTTTATACTTAGTTTTTAAACCTGTTTTGAAAAGAATTTCAACACCATAAAGATGATGACAAAATAAACATATGTTAGTATTTATCATATGATTCCATATAACACCTATCATTTTGTATAGCATTTGTGGTATACTACTTGAGAAACTCTTCATCTATTAGAAAATCAGAGAGTGGTAAATACTAATGTAAATGTTCTATTTGCTGTATTATTCATAACTAATTCTTGGCCACAATTCAGCATAATCCTGGGCTACAGCTTAGAAAATCATGAAGAAGAAATATTTAATAAAGTCATTATACTATCGCAGACACGAGCTGTCTCAAATGCTAGAGACATTGTCATTAGTTCATTGTTGAATTCTATGAAGACACCAGATCTTCTCTTCAAATAAATTATGTTTCTAGAGGGAAAAATATGTCTGTCAGCAAAATTTCTTTGTGAAAATACAGACAAAATGAAGAACATGATGATAATTTGGTTCATAATTTATCTCCTTGAATAACAGTAGGACAGGGAACTTTTTCCAGATGGCAAAATGGTTGGAACAGATACCTTTTTCTCTTCTCAGAACACATTGTAATGAAAATAGCTGAAAATAATTTCTTTCTGATAAGAATAATGAGAACATAAGACAATCCTTTTCAATACATTACTCTTCTGCCTTTCTATGTTTAGGTAATATACATTAATATCTAACATGTTACATGATTGGGATACTTTGAGAAATAACCTATAGAATATACTGTTCTGATTAGAAACTGGAGACTGAAACATTCTATTACCAGATCATACTTAGCCTTTCATCTCACTAGGCACACTCTGGGCATGCAGCTATGAGTCCTACAAAGAAAAACTGAGTCAAGGGTGGTTTCAGGATTGGTTTCCTAGAACCTGGACCAACTTTCTTAGTGTTAGGTATAGGAGCACTGTTTCATGCTGGTGCTCTGGCAACCTTGTACAATATAAGCCACATAGGCAAGGCTCAACCACAACTGACATAAGCCTTATCAGAATGCCCTGTTGAGCTTCCAGCATCAGGTAAAGATAAACAGTTTTGTGAAGAGCTGCTGCAAGGCAATTTGTCATTTAATTCCTTACCTTGAGAGACGCTTTCATGGGGCAGTTTCTCATCTCTCTAATACTGATAGGGTAGGGAGCTTTCTGCCTTGTCCCCTCTTAGTTTATAGCTGCAGACTATGAAAGTGCTTAATTGCAATGTGTATTTGGCTCCTCAGAAACAAGGTGCCCCATCACTCATTTGCATGTCATCTCATCCCTTTTGCTTCAGTGTCATCTTGTGACATGGGGAGCTCACATCATTGCTGATCTTATTTTTGCTTGTTTTTACTTATTTACAAGTAATAAATTGTGGATCTGGGCTTATATTTTCTTTACTAGTTGAATTTGTCAGCTTTCTTGAAAAATTTTTCCCAAACCTTGGGCTGGTAAAGTCACAATCCTCTTTTGGAAGAATGACAACTAGAGTCCTTTGCGTTCATTGGTCAGGTATGGTACTCTGTTGGACAGAAGTGGGTTTGGTTGCTGAAGTTTTCAGTGACAACAGAGACAACTAGTTCTGAATAATCATCCCTGAGATGAGTGATGAGTTGCCTTGGTGTTTAGAATTAGAGATAAAGTAGATAGAAGACTGTGAAGCTAACGAGAGTATACGGTGGTTGTTGCTCACTCTTCTGCACCACTGGCAAATCGATGCCACTTTCCTCCAACTAGTGGTTGTCAAAAGATGAGATACTTCCTGGAGTATTTCAAAAACATTGGTTTTTCAGAGAATTATTCTCTGCTCTTAGAAGTACAAAAGGAGAGAAATTAGAGATCAGTCTGGGCAAAAGCCTAGTGAGACTACAGAAATGTAACTCATCTGTTAGCAGGTGAGGGAGCCACGCTAAGTTTTCTGGACAGGAAGGAATAGAATTCTCTTAGTTGGTTAACGATTAGCCCTATGTCCCAAGCCACCCTGCACACAACTGCCTTGCTCAGTGAAATGGACACAGAGGAGGATCCTGTAAAGACAAATCAAGACTTTTTAGAATGAGTTTTCACATACATATGAAACAGTAGCCTGCCCAGGATGTGTTTTCATTCTGTGGTAAGTACCCATGGAAGCCTGGAAGAGAAGATATAACCTCCCTTAGAACCACTGTAGCTCCAGGCTGGACTAATAATAGAGATCATGAACATCCAGATAATGAAATAATCACCTAATAGATGATATTATCCCTCACTTTCAAGCCGTGAGAAGGACACACAACTTGAAGATCTGGGAAGTAGCAAAAGAAAATCCCTAGCTAGCTTTGCCATCTCCTATGGGCAAACAGGAGGCAAGCCAGGAAGATCTGGAACTCCCTTGACTGAGATATGTGCTATTCAGACCAGTGTTGACCTGATACTTTTGATACTACCTCTCTACCTAGATTTTACCCTTTTCAAAAGCACACCACTAGGAAAGAGACAAAAGGTTACCAAAAGAGAGCAGAGGCCTTATTCACTCACTAAGATGTATTGGGGATTTTATGGCAACAAGATTGCCAAACATTTTAGTCCTGTGGTGCTGGGAAGCACCTATGGTGTGATTTAAAAAAAAAAAAAAATTACTTAATCTGAGAAAACTCTGATTGGACAGTAAGCAGATTAACTTTGTGGGTGGATCCCTTTGCGGCAATGCACAATTAGTAACAGATAATGCTGAATATATTGTGGCATTTGGACATGTTAAAAATGTGTAGTCTCTTCTTGATTATAAGAAATGTTCTCAATGTGGAAATAACATAATGAGAGCAGGGGTAGTAGAAGATTTCATAACTGGGGGCCCATAAGTCTTCCCCTGTCTAGTCTGTTGTGAAACAGTATCAGATAACTAGAGGGGCATGAGTAGGAGGAAATCATGGCATTGATCAAGGTGCTAGTGGAGGAAGAGCTGCTTAAAGAAACATTATCAACTGAAAATAGCCTTGTGTGACCAGTGAAAACTAGTACTTGCTGCTTCTCTGTGGGTTACTGTAGTAAGCTCATTAATCCTTCTTGTCGCTGCAGTTCCAGGTAGAACAATCTGAGTCCTTTGCACAGATTGAAGGTATTGGTACACAGTGGTGGGCATTCCTAATGCCTCCTTAAGCACCCAGTGCATCCAGATGATCAAAAATCAGTTTGCCTTTTCATGGCTTATGTTACGACAGGATTTTACTTGTGCTCCCTCATAGCAATCTACTCCCCCACCAACTTGTCTCCAAAAGTTAGGTAGAAGTGTAGAAAAGACTAGGATCCTGTCAGAAGTGGCCAGGTACCCATCATATTGATGATATTATTGGAAGGGTTAAAGACAGAGTCCAGGCTGCCATAGCTAAAATGTTTCAATATTGGAGTAACTAGGTCCGGAAGATTAATCCTGACAACTTAGAGAAACTTAAGTTCTTGGAACCATATGGGCTAATACGAGCTAATGCTTAGAGGAAAATTCCTGAACCAGTTAAAGATTGCAATTAGACTTAAATATAGCAGCAAACCAAAAGAAGCATCAGCACATCTAATAGGCCTATTTGGTATTGGAGTTAGTTCATACTTCACATGGGGATATTACTCAGTTGCATAAGAATATTGAATAGAAAGCCACCTTTGAGAGGAGGTAGATAGATCCGGATCTATCTACCAGGCTGTACACACTCTAAGGAGCCTCTGAGATACAAGCATCTGTGACTAACAATTATGTAGATTGGAGCCTATGGCGAAAAGTTTTGGCGCTAAGGCGATGGTGCCCTCAGTTTTTAGACAGGACATTTGCCTGACTCTGCTGCCTGGTGTACCTCATTTGAGTCACAATTACTGGTTTGTTACTGGGTGTTGGCAGGCACTGAGTTAGTAAGAAACAGCAGATTTATGCCCTGACATCCCTGTGTCCTGGGATGGGTCACAATGAAAGCACTAACAAAAAGGGTACTGCCCAATAAGTGTCTATTATTAAATGAATACAATAGGTCTAGGAAAGAAGTAAAGCAAAGATTAAATGGAGCTTCTCAGCTACACAAAAATGTGGCCAGTTACTCTTAGATGTGACCATCTCAACTGTGGGATCTGTACCAATACCTTTTTTTTTTTTTTTTTAAGATTTTATTTGACAGAGAGAGACACAGCGAGAGAGGGAACACAAGCAGGGGGAGTGGGAGAGGGAGAAGCAGGCTTCCCACTGAGCAGGGAGCCCAATGCAGGGCTCGATCCCAGGACCCTGGGATCATGACCTGAGCCGAAGGCAGACGCTTAACAACTGAGCCACCCAGACGCCCCTGTACCAATACTTTTATTCTCTGTGCCTTCCTCATCCATTTGTATGACTCTCATCTCCCATATCCCTCCCAGATGAGAAATTTACAGGTATACTTCTTGACCCCATCTGCCTTTCCTGGTGGCCAGGGCGTGTCTCTGACACTCCTACCACCCCCACTGAACTGAATCTCTCCTCTGTCTTATTATCTCAGGGTACTATTCTTTGCTCCCTGGTGAGTGGACTTAATTCATGGCAATTTGCTTGGTAATGAATGTTAACTGTTCTAATGTGTCACCCCATCTGTCAAATTTGTGCCTCATTAGGGTCCTTAGGACTAAAGTACTAATGTGGTACATTTTTGGCCTAGTTACAAAATAGTAAGAAAATTTTTTTTCTCCCATCCACAGAGGAATAGAGGGGTACCTTCCTCTATTCCATGCCTGTTTTCCATTTTACAGCCATATATGTAGTAAGAAAGAGGAAAAAAGAGGAAATTTTATAGAGAAAAGCCCTGGATAGAATTTTATTCAGAGGAAAGGGGAGGAATATAGTTTTCAAAGGCAGAGTTAATACTATATTATTGCTTTGACTTGCTTTTTAGAAATAGTATTAGTACATATTCAGTAACACTAAAAGAAAGCATGACATTTTAATGATTCTAAAGAAGCCAGGGCATGTGTTTCTAAAAATGAAAGAAAACAAATTGAGAAAGGCTCGCTCAGAAATGGCTAAAGAAAGAATTGAAGAAGGAAGGGTGAGAATGCCTTGTGGACAGAACAATTTAGAACAATGTATAGACGTACTCAGGTGGAGAGTGAGTCTCTGGCTAAATATTATGTCTTCAGATACTGGTTACAACACTGTCATTGCAGGGAGTCCTTCTTTGACTACAACTCTAGGACAGATCCCCATCTCCTCCCCTCTCATGGAAGCCTTCATTTTCTTTCATAAGGTTCCCCCTAGTTTATAATTTTATATTGACTTTTCTGATTATAACTTCAGTGTCCATCCTTCCCATTTGACTGGATGCTCCTTGAAGATAGGAACCATGTTCTGCAGACCTAGCATGGTGCGAGGAAATACACTGAGCATCAATTTGTTACGTAGTTGTTAATGATTATATGGGGGCTGGATCACCAGATTTCTGGCCTTAGTCCCCTGCTTGGGATAGAAATCATTTGGGTTATTGGTAGTTTGTTTGCATCATTAGCAATGCTCATTTGTCCCCTTACCATCTCAGTCAGTGGTTCCTGATTTGGAGCAAATTTACCCCTACCCCCGTGGAACATTTTGCAATATCTGGAGATATTTTTTTGCTGTCACAACTGGAGGCACTGAAAGTAGCTCAACATATGACATTGTGTTCATATGTGTGTGCACACATACACACACATACATACACACACTGCAGTACACACTGAATATACATGTCATTCTAAAATGCAGAATGTATAATGAAAGGGGGAAATCAGAGGGGACGATGAACCATGAGAGACTGCGGACTCTGAGAAACAAACTGAGGGTTCTAGAGGGGAGGGGGGGTGGGGGATAAGGGGGGAGGGGGATGGGTTAGCCTGGTGATGGGTATTAAAGAGGGCACGTTCTGTGTGGAGCGCTGGGTGTTATATGCAAACAATGAATCGTGGATCACTACATCAAAAACTAATGATGTATGGTGACTAACATAACATAATAAAATAAAATTAAAAAAAAATAAAAAAATAAAATGTAGAATGTGGAAAGTAATCGTAGTCACTTTTAGGAGTTACAGTGAGTATTAATTAAATACAGCTGTTTACCACTGTATCAGTCTTGCAGTGCCACTATGTGGGCACAGCCTCCTAGTGAGAGCATGCTCTAATTATACTTCAATATGAAGCATTTATCACTACTTATAAAGTATAAGGTTAGTATATAAACTCTATGAATAATAGTTTTTTAGTTCTAGACTTTATAGTAGTAATTTCAGTAGTTGTCATAGGAAATGGTAGTATAACATCTAACAATGCGTAAGGGAGCCACTAGCATGGACAACTGATGGAGAAAGTAGTAGTTGTGGTTATTGTGCCACTACTAACAGTAATACTAATAACTCATTGAATTCTTCTTATGTATGCTCCAGTTTGAGTTCTAGAGAGCAACTCTGCGATGGAAATTTAGCAGGCCAAACATCAACTGGGATAAGGACTTATGGAAGGGAAGAAGGCAGATTGGGGTGGAGAAAAAGTTTGAGACATGATGCAGTTTCAGCATATGCCTCCACCAAAGTAGGAGGCCTCCCTAGCACCGAGATGGCCTTTGGGAGTTGCCCCTAAATTGGGACAAGGGATTGGGCCCATATACCCCATGTTGATTCGTCACTGATGCAGACTGCCCTAAGGGAGCCATGACCTGCATTAACTGAGGTGATCTAAGATCTGGAAACACTGCCAGGTGTCTTCAGCCAGCAGCTCAGGGAATAAATCCATTCTTTCATCTTGAAAGTGCTCAGTGAATCTACCACAGTGTACAAGAAACCTAATGTGTGGGGTGCCTGGGTGGCTCAGTCCGTTAAGTGGCTGCCTTCGGTTCAGGTCAGGATCCCAGAGTCCTGGGATCAAGCCCCACATCGGGCTCCCTGCTCGGCGGGAAGCCTGCTTCTCCCTCTCCCTCTGCCTGCCTGCCGCTCCCCCTGCTTATGCTCTCTCTCTCACTATCTCTGTCTCTGTGTCTCTGTATATAGAAATAAATAAAATCTTTAAAAAAAAAAAAAAGAAACCTGATGTGTATTTTCGTAAATTTTCACAACCCACCAAGAAGTTGGTGTTATTATCCCAACTATACACATAAAGTAATTAGGGCCTAGAAAGACTTCATAACTTTCCCAGGACAAATAGCATGATCCATTTTTATATATAAATTTTAGGGTGTGGGTATGTGTTCCTATTTATCCAGATAATCTCAGTGTATTTATTACTTGTGTCTCCTTCACTTTCAGGAGTGTCCAGTTGAGATGATAAAATAAAAGGTCACCCTAGGTAGGGCCAGCACTGAAGGTACCAGAGGGCAATGCACTGAAGCTCGATGGCAAGGTAGTGTCAAGAGGCCTAGGCCAGAAGAGGACTCAAGGAGAGTGAGAGTAGAAATGAATAGAATAGACTAGAGATTCTTAAAGTCAAATCCCTTCAGTCAGAAATATCAGCATAGCCTGGGAACTTGTTTGAAATGCAAATTACTGGGCTCCACCCCATAGCTATTGAATCCAACAAACGCTACAGGGGTACGTCTCCTGTTTCAGGAGTTTCAAGGAACACTTCATGTAATTATGATGCTTTTACAAGTTTAAGAATCACTGGGATAAATTCATAGACTGATCTTTCTTTTTATTTTGCATTGCTTTTGACTGTAGTCAAGAAGGACTAGTTTCCCAGCAAATAGAGGAGAAATTCCAGGAAGAAATGCTGGTTTTGAAGCTCAAAATTTTCCACAGCATTGTGACTCACCAAGCCTAACAGTTCTTCACAGGTTTTTCCTCTTATTTCAAATAGGAGCTTTGTATTAACTTTGAGAGTCAGATGTGTAGCCTCAGAAGCCTGGGTTCTGGTGTAGTCTGTCTGTCTCATTATATAATGGATGTGTATAATAGAACGATTAATATATACATATATATGTATATTATATATACAGAGAGAGAGGATTAATACCTATTTTACCTCTCCCACAGATCTTTGATGATGCTGAAATAAAATCATACATGCAAAGTTATTTATAAACTGTGAAGTACTATGCAGTCATAAAATAGGAATAATAATAGTATGATTCTTAGCTAGACTTTTTGCTCCCAGAAAGCACAATATTTGCCTGATCAATCCATGTGCAATTTTCATAAGATCTCATTAAAATAGGAGTTTTCACATGTTGGGACAGATATATAGATATCTGTAAAGACACTCTTTTCTTATGTAGTAAGTCTAGTTCTCCTTCTGGCTTTGAGACCAGGGGCTAAAGTGATATCTCTGGTTTCTGTTTCTTCCTGGGCACATCAGTTTCCTCTGGGGCATTCAAAAAACACCGGTTGGGAAAGGCAAGGATGAACAAATAAAGGATTGAAAAACAATCTCATCATATTTTTGGATTGTTTGAATGTTAGTGAAACCATCCAAGAAAATGAAAACTGGTCTCTTTGGACTCTCAAATCCATGTCAATACTCACCAGGCCCTTTACAAAAGGCAGACAATAGCTGTTGGGTGCTGGGACATATATTTCAACAATATTAATTGAGTTAGAATATAACTGATCCTGGCCCTGGCAAGGGAACGGGTAAGTTAGTTACTTCCAGAGCCAAATTTATGACCCTGACTCCTCCCCCAAGTCCTCTGTAATGGTTTTAAAACTATGTCTGTTAATTGTTTGATACTTCTTCCTTGAACTGGTCTTGACAGTATTTTGCTTCTCACAAATAAAGTATAGTTACTGGTGTGTGACTCTGAGATAACCTACAAAAGCACTGGGACTTCTTTTTTGGATCACTTTCTCTGGGGGAAGCAAGCTGTCATGTTGCGAGCAACCTTGCGGAAAAGCTCACATGACAAGGAACCAAAGCCTCTGGCAAACAGCCAATGAGGAACTGAGGACTGCCAAGAGCCTGTTGAACTGTGAGATTTTAAAAGTTTGTTGTTTTAAGCTACTAAGGTCTGGGGAAACTTGTTACACAGCCACAGATAGCTAATAAAATTTATCTGTCACAACTAAAGGACTGTTTAAGTCTTTTGCTTTCAGTGGATCCCCAGATGACTGGAGAGTTATTTCATAAAGAAAATAGAGATGGGCACTCATTCTCATCCAATTCAAGGGCTTTTTTACAAAGTGTTTGTGCTAAAAGATTTGAACCTTCAAAACTAGCTTAGGATTTTTTTTTTTAGATCAGTTTTAGGTTTACAGCAAAACTGAGAGCAAAACTGAGAGATCTTACATATACCTCCTGCCTTCACACATACGTAGCCACCCACATTATCAACACCACCCATAGGACTGCTGCATTTATTACAATTGATGAGCTTACATTGACATGGCATAATTGCACAAAGTCCATAGTTTCTATTAGAGTTCACTGCTGTACATTCTATGAATATATACAAACATATAATGGCATGTATTTGTCATTATATAATTGTACCACATAGTTTCACTGCCCTAAAAGTCCTTTGTGATCTGCCTATTCATCCCTCCCTCTCTACCCCCTCACCCCTTATAACTACTGATCTTTTTATGGTCTCCATATTTTTGTCCTTTCCAGAATGTCATATAATTGGAATCATTCAGTGCGTAGCCTTTTCAAACTGGCTTCTTTCACTTGATAATATGCATTTAAATCCCTTCAATGTCTTTTTGTGACTTGATAGCTCTTTTTTTTTTTTTTTAGCACTGAATAATTTTCCATTGTCTGGACATACTACGGTTTATTTATCCATTCACCTACTGAAGAACATCTTTGTTACTTCCAAGTTTTGGCAATTATAGATAAAGCTGCTATAAACATCTATGTGCAGATTTTGTATGGACATAAGGTTTCATCTGTTTGTGGGTAAATACCAAGGAGCATGATCACTAAATTGTATGGTAAGAGTATGTTTAGTTTTGTAAGAAACCACCATACTGTCTTCCAAAGTAATTGTACTATTTTGCATTTCTATCAATGATGAATGAAAGTTCCTGTTGCTCTACTTCTTGGCCAGCATTTGGTGTTGTCAGTGTTCTGGATTTTGGACATTCTAATAGGCATGAGGTAGTATCTCATTGTTAATTCACATTTCCATGATGGCCTGTGATGTGAAGCATTTTTCATATGCTTATTTGCCATCTGCAAATCATTGGTGAGGTATTTGTTAAGGCCTTTTGCCCATTTTTTAATTGAGTGGTTTTCTTATTGCTGAGGTTTAAGAATTCTTTGTATATTTTGGATACAGTCGTTTATCAGATTTATTTTTTGCAAGTATTTTCTCCCAACCTGTGGGTTATCTTCCTATTTCCTTGATAACTAAGACTTCAAAATACATTCTGCTGACTAGTCAAAGCCAATATGTGGGCCTGGGAGTTCATAGTTACATTGCTGCAGCAAAGATTTTTCTGAATACCTATTATGTGGTGGGCATGTTTGTAGACTTAAGGATCAGACTGAACAAGACAGCTTCTATCATTCATTAAGCATCAGCTATCAGGTCTGAATTGCCCTCACCTGCTCACCGAATTCCTAGAAATTTCAAAACTATTTTGAAATAAAATCTCTGTCACATCCTTCCTCCATTTCTTTTACCCTCGCATTGTAGGAAAATAATCTTAGGAAAGGGGTAATATTTCTATTAACTAGGGAATATGAGCATCAGATGATAAATTGTAAAAGAATGACTTTTTTCTGAATGCAGATGAAATAATGTTTACTTGTTTATTTTACTGTAAGAGCAATGTATATTGCTCCTAAAAAACACAATAAATACAAAATCGACTTTCATATATAATCACATTAAAAATGATAATAATTATTAGGTGAGTTCTATCCAGTATCTCTGTGCCTTCTTCTCATTCTTAATGTGTGTGTCTCTGTTACATATATGTATGCATATATGTAGATAAAATATTCTGGTGAGTCCTTGTATTGACATATTGCTTTACATTTTAAATTTTTGCTTAAATAGCCTCTAATTGCTCAGTAAATAGACGGACTTCAAAGCTGTTAGGGGCCGAGAGGGCATCTTGAATATTTTCCATGTCTATCATGGTGCATGGATCTAATAATTGTTGATATTATTCTATTTTATGTGGAGTAAAATGATTCAAAGAGAAAGCAAAAGGCTTATTCAAGTTATATGGTTGGTTCTCAATAGACTTGGGATCAAGAGCCACTATAATGACAGTACAACTTCCTCTTCTGTGAGAAGGAATATGACTGTCCTGGGAAGGCAAACTGCTCTCTTGGGAGATGGATTGGAGGAGACAATGAGTAGACACAGAAGACCACAGTGCAGTTGTCCTTTGAGCCTGGCTTTCCCTTGCAGTTGGGAAAACCATAGTGTCATCCTACCTAGAGCTGATCGAAGACCACATCAAGTTACAAGTGAAAGAAGATGACAGATGGACCACACCAATGGAGTTTGCAAAAAGTGTGGCTTCCGGAAAAGTATGCTTTTCATTTCCAAAGTGTTGTCTTCAGACAGTATAGAGCAGAGAAACTGACTTTTTAATGTTTTCTTGACAAAAAGACTATTTCAGGAATCATCTCAATGCTGCTTGCTTAGTCAGTCATCCACACTAGGCAGAAATTCTTCAGAACTTTTCACTTTCATTTAAGCAAGGCCCTGATATAGAGCAACTTTATTCTAATCATACTCACATTCAATTTGACAGTTTCAGATATCTTGTATGTCCATTGTACATGCTCGGATAGATGATTTATCACCAAACATTTCTCTTTTGGCAACTCTGATAGATTCTCACCTTCTTTTAGCCCAATTTCTGGGGAGCAAAAAAGCCTATATTAAAAATATAACAGTTTTCCAGTTCTCTATAGATAGTGTGAGAAGTCATATTATAGAAACTAACACAATTTATTTGTTAGGAGCAGGGGACAAAGCCGGTGGAAAGTAGTATTAAAATAGAATACTCACAGGGAACTGAATCCTGAACTTTTTGATTTTCTCCTTGAGTTCTATTTTTCCAAAGGAAAAGATGACATTCCTGCAGTTAGTTTTGTGGGAGTTTGCAAAACACCTTAAAATGAATTTTTAATGTTATATTAATAATGACATGAAAACTGAACCTTCTAGCCACATCTAACATACCAACCTTAGAAAGATTAAAGGTCAGAGAAGGACATTATTAAATAATCAGCTTAATTGGTGCTGCATGAAAAACTGTCACATTAATACTATTAGCATTCCTTATTTCTTGAATGTGTATTATGGCTTAAGCATTCTATTTGCTGTATATACATTATTTCATACAACATTTGCATCAGCCCTCTGAGGCATTATTATATTTATTTGCAGAAGATGAGAATGAGCCTCATAGTAGGCAAGCATCTCATTCAAAGTCATTGTAAAGAGATCATTTCAGGGAAATGACCATCTCTGAATTTTCTGTATAGACAATTAGGTAACTCCATACTATTTTTAGGATATGTGGGAGCACAAACTTGTGCCTCATAGTGAGCTAGAGAACTGATGAGGGGAAAATGATATAAATGGACTTCGACCATCAGCCTTTTCAAAAAGTCACAACCTCTGTTGAGACTCTCAATAGATAGGGAGAGTGAAAATAAATGGCAACCCTCACTTTGCACAGGTTGTTAGAATCAGAGTCCTCCGGCTAAAGGCGTGCCTAGAATCTTTGGAGAGGTGAATTTTATTTGGGCACATAACTGTCTAAAGAAAATGATAAGCAGAAGTTATTTGTTCTCACAAAATATTCATGTCCTCTCCTCATGTCTTAGTCCTCCCTGCATTTGGTTAGAATTTTATAATGAGTTCTGGCTCTCAGAAGCGACTTGTGTCAGTTCCAGGCCAAAGCAGTTACAGAAAAGGACATTATTGAACAAATTGATGGAATTCTAGTAAGACCTGCAGTTTAGTTAGTAATATTGTACCAATGTAATTTTTATTTTAAATTTAAAAGAAAGTATGCCTAATAATGTTAGAATTAATGGTAGTTATTAGTATTGGAAGTATCAGCAACAGCAGAATATTTCCTGAGTTCCAGACACTGTACCAAGCACAACATGGAAATTATATTTTTAAATTCTAACATACCTCAATCCTATGAGGTAAGATAACTTTTAATATGTGAGAAATTGATAATTAACTTTTCATGTTATGGAAACACTCTCAGTGGAACCACCCAAACGTCTAGAAAAAAAACATCATTAGATTTGTCTGGCACCAACATTCTCCAAGTTTATGTAAATAATGGAATTGCAATATTTCTCTTGCTTTCTGGCTTTCTGTAACTTGCTGGTTTGAATAAGATTCTATCCCATTTCTCCAATTTGTCAAATGAGGGAGTTAGATGACATAAATATGTGAGTTTCTCTTCACAACTGAGTTCTGTAAGATTATTGTTATAATGATCCATAAATGATATATTTGTTTTCTCTTTGTGTGCCTGAGTGTGTTTGAGAGTTGAGCTGATGGCCAGAGTCCCTTCTATGTAAGAAAAGTGTGACTATAAGCAAAGACATGGACAGTAGCCAGGGTTCTATATGTGGATTGGCAACAATAATGATAATAGCATAACACATACTCTGCCATGTAAAAATGTACCCATGGAAGCTGAAGTTCCATTAAGACCTTGCTAGTTGTCGAGTCATGGAAAAGTGAAAACAAAAAGCTATTAAAAATTAGCTTCTTGACTTAGAATTATGTCCTACTGCATAGTCTTCACATTCATTTGGCATATGGGTGCTCTGGAAATAAGGTCTCAGGAAGAGATAGGAAGGGGATCCTGAATATCCATAGCCTGAGATAGCATATGTGCAAATACTATTTTTCTCTGGCATTTTAAATTATTATTTTTAGACCTTTCAAGCTTAGAATTAATACCCACTCATCCACTCAACATAATACCATGCCATTCCTCATGTACATTGTGCTTTGCCAAACAGAGGGAATTTTTTTTTTTTTTTCTAAGAAAGAGTCTAACTCCGTTTTTGATGCATGACTGCTGAGGGCTTTTAAACCAGTTCTCTTTCTGCACCACATCTGGAAAATGTGATGATAAAGCTTGGGTACTCCCTCCTTTGGGGCCAGAGAGAGTTAGAATCATACAGTACTTGGCCTCTGCATCTTAACCCACATCCCCCAGCCTCACCCACTAGCCACCATTAAGCCAATCTTTCCCTACTCTCATTTTTGGACCAGTTGGGAATGTGTAATAAACCTTTCCATGCCATCACGGTGCATGTGTAACATTATCAGTCTCAACATCCAAACCAAATTGTGTGTGTGTGTGTTGTGGGGGGGGGGGTCCATCCTATCTCTGTCAGATAATCAGAATATCTTGTAGGTTTTATTTATAATATGGAACAATAATATTTTTTGAAAAGTTATTAAGAATGGGAATAGGAATTCAGAAGAGATTAGCACATTGGCTAAAAAGTCCCATTTCTTACTGCAAAGTGGCATGGACACATGCAAGATCTTTGGGCTTTCAGATAATCTCCTAAAAGTAAATTACAAAGAAATGAACAAAGGAAAATGAATATTTATAAAAAGGTTAACTGCAAAGATTAACAGTACAACAATTATAGACTATTGCTAGTTTTACTTTAATGCCACAGAATAGAAGCAAAGTAAGAATAATAGGCAAATTTCCAAATTATGTCTCTGTATCCATCATTTGTGAAGCCTTAAACTCTAATGGTTGATTTTGGCCCTTCATTAAATGGAAATTATGTATGTATTCTACTGTTTTTCCATTGATTTAATTAAGAATCTTCATGAAAAACTGTCTTGTTAAGAAAAGCACTAGAATGAAATGAAGGAAATATAACAACCAGATTCTACATGGCTGAAAAATTGAATCATCATACCTCCTTTTTACTGCATTTTATTATTATTTTATTACTTTCAGTATAGTTAATCTACAGAGTTATATTAGTTTCAGGTGTACAATATAGTGAGACAGCACTTCCATATAACACTTAATGCTCATTACAGAAATTGCACTCCTTCATCACTATCACCTATTTAACCCACCCTCCCACCCACCTCCATTCTGGTGCCATCAGTTTGTTCTCAGTAAAGAGTCTGTTTCTTGGCTTTTCTCTCTTTCTTTTTTTTTTTTTCTTCTTTGCTTGTTTTGTTTCTTAAATTCCACATATGAGTGAAATCATATCATATTTGTCTTTTTCTGATTGACTTACTTCACTTAGCATAATACTCTAGTTCCATTCATGTTGTTGCAAATGGCAAGATGTCATTCTTTTTATGGCTGAATAATATTCCATTGTATATATAAATATACCACATCTTCTTTATTTATCAACTGATGGACCCTTGAGCTGCTTCCATACCTTAGGTATTATAAATAATTGCTATAAACATAAGGGTGCTTGTATCCCCTCGAATTAGTGTTTTTATATTTTGGGGTTAAATATGCAGTAGTACAATTACCAGATCCTAGGATAGTTCTATTTTTAACTTTTTGAGGAACCTCCATATTGTTTTCCACTGTGTTTGCATCAGTTTACATTCCCACCAGCAGTGCAAGAGGGTTCCTATTTCTCCGCATCCTCGTCAACACTTGTTTCCTATGTTTTTTGTTTTTGGCCATTTTGACAGAGGTGAAGTGATATCTCATTGTAATTTTGATTTGCATTTTCCTGATAATAAGTGATGTTGAGCATCTTTTCATGTGTCTGTTGGCCATCTGGAGGTCTTCTTTGGAGAAATGTCTGCACATGTCTTCTGTCCATTTTTTAACTGGATTATTTGGTGTTTCGCTGTTGATTTATATAAGTTCTTTATGTACTTTGGATACTAATCTTTTATTGGATATGTCATTTGCAAATATCTTCTCCCAGTTAGGAGGTTGTCTTTTAGTTTTTTTGTTTCCTTTGCTTGTACAAAATATTATATTTTGTTGTAATCCCAGTAGTTTATTTTTGCTTTTATATCCCCCCCAGGAGACATATGTAGAAAAATGTTGCTACAGCTGATGTCAGAGACATGATTGCCTGTGTTCTCTTCCAGGATTTTGATGGTTTCCTGTCTCACATTTAGGTCTTGCATCCATTTGGAATTTATTTTTGTGTATGGTGTAAGAAAGTGCCCAGTTTCATTCTTTTGCATTAGCTGACCAGTTTTCCCAACGCCATTTGTTGAAGAGACTGTCTTTTTCTCATTGGATATTCTTTCCTGCTTTGAAAATTAATTGACCGTATAGTTGTGGGCTCATTTCTGGGTTTTCTATTCTGTTCCATTGATTTGTATGTCTATTTTTGTGTCAGTACCACGTTGTTCTGATTACTATAGCTTTGTAATATAACTTGAAGTCTGGAATTAGGTACCTCCAGCTTTGCTTTTCTTTTTCAAAATTGCTTTGGCAACTTAGGATCTTTCATGGTTCTTTATAAATTTTAGGATTTTTTGTTCTAGTTCGGTGAAAGAGTGCTGCTGTTATTTTGATAGAGATTGCATTAAATGTGTAGATTGCTTTGGATAGTATAGACATTTTCACAATATTTGCTCTCTAATCCAAGAGCATGGAATGTCTTTCCATTTCTTTATACTGTCTTCAATTTCTTTCATCAATGTTTTATAGTTTTCAGAGTACAGTTTTTTCTCCATTTTGGTTAAGTTTATTCCTAAGTATCTTATTATTTTTGGTGCAATTGTAAATGGGATTTTTTTTTCTTAATTTCTCTTTCTGATGCTTTATTATTATTATTATTTAATATTTTATTTATTTTTCTAATTTTAATTTATTGTGTTATGTTAGTCACCATACATTACATCATTAGTTTTTGATGTAGTGTTCCATGATTCATTGTTTGCGTATAACACCCAGTGCTCCATTCAGTACGTGCCCTGCTTAATACCCATCACCAGGCTAACCCATCCTTCCTCTGTGATTCATCAGTCTTACACAGTTCACAATGCTCACCATAGCACATACCCTCCCCAATGTCTATCACCAAGCTACCCCATCCCTCCCACCCCCACCACTCCAGCAACCCTCAGTTTGTTTCCTGAGATTAAGAACTCCTCATATCAGTGAGATCATATGATACTTGTCTTTCTCTGATTGACTTATTTCACTTAGCGTAATACCCTCTAGTTCCATCCATGTCATTGCAAATGGCAAGATTTTGGGTTTATTTGATGGCTGCATAATATTCCATTGTGTGTGTATATATATATATATATATTATATATATATATATATATACACACACCACATCTTCTTTATCCATTCATCTGTTGATGGACATCTTGGCTCTTTCCATAGTTTGGCTATTGTGGACATTGTTGCTATAAACATTGGGGTGCACATACCCCTTCGGATCTCTACATTTGTATCTTTGTGGTAAATACCAAGTAGTGCAATTGCTGGGTCATAGGGTAGCTCTATTTTCAACTTTTTGAGGAACTTCCATACTGTTTACCAGAGTGGCTGCACCAGCCTGCATTCCCACCAGCAGTGTAGGAGGGTTCCCCTTTCTCCGCATCCTCACCAACATCTGTCATTTCCTGACTTGTTAATTTTCTGTTGCTTTATTAGTGTAAGGAAATGCAAAAGATTTCTTCACATTGATTTTGTATCTTGCGACTTTACTGAATTCATTTATTTGTTCTAGTGGTTCTTTGATGAAGTCTTTAGGGTTTTCTATATAGAGTATCATGTCATCTGCAAATGCTGAAAGTTTTACTTATTTACTATAATTTACTTCTTTATTGCCAATTTGGATGACTTTTATTTCTTTTTGTTGTGTAATTGCTGTGGCTAGGATTTCCAGTACTATGTTCAACAGAAGTGGTGAGAGTGGACATCCTTGTCTTATTTCAGACCTTAGGGGGAAAGTTGTCAGGTTTTCACAATTGACTGTGATGTTCACTGTGAGTTTTTCATAGCCTTTATTATTTCGGGGTATGTTCCCTCTACACCTACTTTGTTGAGGGTTTTGATCATGAATAGGTTTTGAACTTTGTCAAATGCTTTTTCTGTCTCGTGAAATGATCATATAGATTTTGAGAAACAAGACAGAGGATCATAAGGGAAGGGAGGGAAAAATGAAAGAAAAAATGAAATGAAATGAAATGAAGAACAAGAAATGAAACAAGACGAAACCAGAGAGGGAGACAAACCATAAGAGTCTCTTAATCTCAGGAAACAAACTGAGGGTTGTTGGAGTGGAGGGGGTGGGAGGGATGTGGTGGTTGGGGGATGGGCACTGGGGAGGGTATGTACTATGGTGAGGGCTGTGAATTGTGTAAGACTGATGAATCACAGACCTGTACCCCTGAAACAAATAATACATTATATGTTAATAAAAACATTAAACAAAACAATTATCTCTTTAAAATTCATGTATTAATGGTGCAAGACATGTACTAATGGTGTAACATAGTAGAAGTAAGTGAAGGAACTTACAATCCATTTAAAATGAGATCTTGTGATTTTACAAGAAGCAATTTGGTAATCCTTACAAATTTTACCCAATGGATCACCTGTTATTGTATAGTTTACAATGCCAGGCAATATGGTTCACCCTTGAACAACACAAAGGTTTGGAACACTGACTCAGCTGCCCCGCCCCCCCCAATGAGGTGTATAAAGGGACACCTGGGTGGCTCAGTCACTGGTTGAGCATCTGACTCTTGATTTCAGCTCAGGTCTTGATCTCAGGGTTGTGGGTTGAGCCCCGTGTCAGTCTCCACACTGAGCGTGGAAACTGCTTGGGATTCTCTCTCTCCCTCTGCCCCTCCCCCCACCACCCCGTTGTGCTTTCTCTCTCTCAAAAAAAAAATCCATGTATAACTTTCTAATACCCCAAAATTTATCTACTAATAGCCTGCTGTTGACCAAAAGTCTTACCAATTACATAAACAGTCAGTTAACACATATTTTGTATATTACGTGTTATATATTATATTCTTACAGTAAAGTAAGCTAGAGAAAAGAAAATATTATTAAGAAAATCATAAGAAAAAATACATTTACAGTACTCTACTGTATTTATAAAAAAAATCCACATATAAGTGGACACACACAGTTCAAACCCATGTTTAAGGGTCAACTGTTTATTTTACACTTTATAGCTTTAAAAAGCTAGGAAAACAATCAGGTAAGCAGAAAAAAATATTATAAGAATAGCAATATTTTAATTTTTTTTCTCTAATTTAGTTAATACATTGTGGTTTATTTGTAACAGAGATATACAAAATTATTGGATATATGGTTAAATTAAAAACTGAGAACATAGCGATCTGGCAAATCAAAATGTGCCTTGCTTTCTTGAACTCTTCTTCTCTGAAATTGCTTTTCTCAATGAAATTACATCTAATCAATCAATTTGATTGAGCCATCTGGTGTTACATTACCTGGGCTGAATTGAACACAGTTTTATTAACTCTTGGTGCTCTACTTCTAAACTGGTGTAGTCTTCTGAAATAGGTGATTTCTTGCAGGTGGTATGCAAAATCCCAAAGTAATCATGCCATATCTTCCTGGAAGTTCCAACTTCATTCAAACAGTTTTGGAAAAATAAAAGAATCACAAGGAGATACATTCACTAGAATGACTAAAATTAAATGATAATAACAAAGGTTTCATGGATATTGAACAACTGGAATCCTCATACATTTTTTTATGGTACTGTTAAGTATTACAACATATTTGGAAAAAGTTCTGATTTTTTTTATAAAATTAAACATATATGTTTATTTTTGACCGAGCAACTCCACAACTGGGTATATACCCAAGATGTATGAAAGCTTATGCCCACAGTGATTTCAAAAACAGTGTTCATGTAAGTTTTATTTATAGTAGCCTTAAACTAGAAAAAAAATTAATTTTTCATCAAAGAATAGATTAAACAACTTAGGTATATTTTTACAAGAAGATACTACTCAGAAATATAAAGGAATGACTGATATGCAATTACATGGATGAATCTTAGAAACATTATCCAAGTGAAAGAAGCCTTACACAAAATAATACACATGGTATATTTCCTTTTACATAATACTAGTAGAGGTGAAACTCAACTATGATGAAAAAATTCACAAAAGTGGTTGTCTCTGGGGAGATGATGGATAGAATTCCCAGGGGAGGGATGTGAATGAACTCTCTAGGAGTGATAATGTTATATTTCTTGAAGTTGGTTTTCATTACCCAAGTGTATGCATTTGTCATATAATGGCACACTTATGATTTGTGCACTTCCCTGTTTAGAAATTTTGCCCCTGAAAATGAGTATGGATTAAGATAATGATAGATAGATGAATTATAAGTTGAAAAGCAAATATAAAAAATATATAAGTCATATTAGTGTACATATTAGAAGGGGAAAGACTGTAAAATAGTTTGCGACATGAAATTACATAGAAACATTACTAAAAGTTCTGTCTTTTGTGATCTTAATATCAAATTAAGATTAAAGTACAATAACTTAAACATGGGCCAATTGATTGATACAAAAAAATGGGGACTATTGGCTTAAAACCAGCAAAAAATGAATAGTTAAATATGCTAGGAGAAAATTCAGATATTCTCAAGAATTTTGATGAGATTCTCTATTATAAAGATAAATTGAGAAGAAAGGATACTATAACAGTGTTACAATAACACAATAAAATAATTGGTCTTTGTAGCAGTAGTTTAAAAACAAAAAACAAACAACAACAAAAAAGCCTGTGTTGTCCTTGCATCCTTACTTACAATTCGATTTTAACGTTGTAACACTGCAAATGAACCTAGATTTTTATGTCCCTTGTATATGAGAACATAGTGCTCCTCAATTGTACAAACCCATTGACTTCTAATTCTGACATGATTATAGCTACAAACATCTTGAAATTCTGAATAACATAAATTATTTTGGAGGCAAAGTTGGAATTGAAAAAAGGAAAGAAAATCTATAGGTGACATAAATAAAGAGTAAACAATACCTATGCAGCAAGAGGGGAATGGGGACCAGGGTTATCCATCATTTTAATCTAGGAGTTTAGAATTAACCAATGACCAGGGAATAAGAGAGAAGTCCTTGGTCTGAATAGGAAATAAGACCCCTGCTTAAAATCATGTCACAGGATGGACTATTTTTCCTTGCAGCTTAGGACACTGTGTGGAAAATGTGTAAGTCCCTGAATGATCTTAGATATGCTAATTTTCCCCCTCTGAGTTTCCCATTTCCTTATTTACAAAATGGATATTGTAGTTACTGATTATGGAAATTGAGATATACCCATTCTAATTATATAGAGGGTTCCTGTCTTTCTTATGGTACAAATAAATCGTGCTTGTTGTATAGTATTAAAGGCATATGTACCAGTAGAAAGAACAAAGTGAGCATTCCTCTTCTCACTGTACCCCCTCCCTCGCACCCATCTATCAGCCCTCCAGTCCTCCCTCCCTCTTTCCTTTTTTCCTCTCTCTCATTTGCCCTTCTTCTCTTTCTTCATCATACCTCTAGGATGACATGTAGTGCTGAGATCAGCATTCTCAGGAATTAGTGTAAACCCTTCCATATTTTAAAATTTACATTTATTATGTATCTGTGTGTATAGGGCACTTAAAGGTATGCTTTTTTTACATATGGGATATACACACCAATGCAACTTGGTGACTAAATCTCTATGTCTATATAATTTTGCAATGTGCTTTTCTCTCTTAGCAATATATTATGGATTTTTTTTATATCAATGAGCTTAGATCCACATCATTATTTCAGCTGCTGCATGGTAATCTATATACATGGATGTGCCATGCTTGTAATAATTGGTCTCTTTATTTTTCATTTTTTTTTTTAAAGATTTTATTTATTTGACAGAGAGAGACACAGCAAGAGAGGGAACACAAGCAGAGGGAGTGTGAAGGGGAAAAGCAGGCTTTCCTCGGAGCAGGGAGCCTGATGCGGGGCTCGATCCCAGGACCCTGGGATCATGACCTGAGCTGAAGGCAGACACTTAATGACTGAGCCACCCAGGTACCCCATAATCAGTCTCTTTAATGGTTGCTTTCAATCTTATATTAACATAAATGCAGCAGTGCATATAACTTTATATATCCTTTATAAACTTTATATATCCTTTATAAACTTGTGTGGACATTATATTATGTTGCAGGACTCAATAAATGGATCAGAATAGAGATTTCTGGAAAGGTTAGATAGATGATAGATAGGTAGGTAGGTAGATAGATAGATAGATAGATAGATAGATAGATAGATAGATAGATAGATGATAAATTTATTTTATGACAGAAGTAGCAGGCACTTCAATGTGGCAAATACCTGATTAGTGAGTAATTTTTCTTGGGTTAGGTTTAAGCGTATGAAATAACTTAGGTCCTCCTTTAAATCATATAAATTCCAACTAGAATGATTACTTTAATATAAAAAGAAAAATATAGAACTATTATAAAAAGATATACAAATGTGGTTTTTAACTACAGTTTAAGGAAGACTTTTTGAAGAAAAAGTACATAAACAACAACTGTGAATTAAAAACTTCTGTATGCTTTAGAAATCATAAAGTTTAAAAAACAGTGTGGGTAAACTGGAAGAAGGTAAATACAACATCTGTGTATCAACAACAGAGACTAAATATGCTCACCACAAAATAAACACCTACAAATGAATAAGACTGAAAAAGAAAAAAAAAATGAAAGAAGAGATAAAGTGTGAAAAATACACAGAGGATATGAATATTCAATTCACAAAAGAAATTTGAATGATCACGTAGGTAAGGAGAGATATTGAACCTCATTAACATAAAGAAAATGCAATTTAAAACAAAGCTGCACAATTTCACACCTAGAAGATTAGAAAAAGTATTGAAAGTCTTAAAGTAATATGTATCAGCAGGAATAAGAAAAACATTTTTCTCCCATATTCTTTCTGGTGGGAGCCTAAATTGAAGTAGCCACTTTGGAGACAAATATTAGTAGATATGAAAACTGAGAATAAGAATAAGATGAACAACTACCCAGCATTTCTTTCAGATTATATACCCTGCATGTAGGTTCTTCTTTGATTTATTTGAGTTGGAAAAAAAATACACATAAATTCAGAGGATTTATAGAATCCCTTAAATCTATTCATTAATATTCTAGGGTGTCCATTAACTTCTGCACCAATGACCTCTGGTGTAGAACTTCCTTGTTTGCAAACTAACATCATGTAATAAATATCCAGTGACTAGCAGAGCCCTCATAAGAGACTGAGAACAATTTAGACATCTCAAAGCTACTTGAAGAGCAAGAAATGGGGCTTTCTCTGTTATAATTTCACCCTTGGTGGAATTCTAGCTGAGAGGCAGATGACCAACTGCTATTCCTGATGTTTGTGCTCCTCCAAAGTTCATATATTGAAGCTTAATCCCAAATGTGATGGTAATTATGAGTGGGACATTTGGGAGGTGACTAGATCATGAGGATGGAGCCCTTATGAATGGGATTAATGCCTTTATAAATGCATTAGGGGTGTGTGTGTGTGTGTGTGTGTGTGTGTGTGTGTGTGTTTAATACCTATTCTCTAATGCCAATTAGGTCACTGCTTCTCAAATGCTTCATAAATTGAATCTACTTCTTTTTCATACAAATTCCTTGGGAAGTTGTTAAACGTATAATCTTGGGCCCAATATTCAGAAATTCTGATTCTACAGATCTGGACTGGTATCTGGTAATCTGTATAATTTAGATGTATTCTGTGACTTGTCACTGTAACCATCTCCATCAGTATTTACCCCTTCACCTTCCTTAGAACTTATGGTCCACCAGGTACATTATAGTCTTCATGACAGACCACCTTCACATCTCACCACATCACCAAATTTTTGCTCCTTCTTTAGTCATGATATTAAAGATGTTTTTCCTTCGCCTGTGGATCCCATTGCATTTAGTCTCGTTAAGAGTCTGTATCACTAGTGATCCAAGTTATTTTCTTTGTCTTCAACTTTTTCTTGATGACAGTATTAAATATGTAAAATTCTCTCCCATCTTTAAAAGATAAAAACTTCCCTTCACCTCTTTTAGACCCCTTAGAGCTATTTTCTTATCTCTCTCCCTCCATTCACAACCAAGTGTCTTAAAGGAGTTGTCTGCAATTGCTGTCTCCATTCTTTCACCTTCTATTTGTGCTTTAGACAACTACTATCGGACTTCTGCCACCTCCATTCAGCTGAAACTGTTGTAGATAAAATCACCATTGACTTCTTTGCTACTGAATTGAATGGAAACTTCCCAATCCCAGTTTTAGTTAAACTTTGTGCAGAACTTGATCTGTTCATTACCCTCTCCTTGCATTGCACTCTTATTTCAGAGGAGGTGGGGTGCTGTGACCCTGTACACTTCTTGCTAAGTCCTTCCGAGCCTTTTTATTGGATTTTCCTTTTGTTTTTCTCATGTTTATATCTACTTTTTTCTTTGTTTTATTCTGATTTGGCTCTCCATTAAGCCTATTTCATGAATTATCACAGCCTTATAAAGTAGGTTCAAATAAGGTTCCCACTTAAAGATAAGTAAACTGAGACTTAGTTATTTAATAAATTACTCAACATGTACAACTAGAATCCTAGAATCCAGATGTGTTTAATTCCTAATCCCACACCGCTAGCCATTTTTTTATACCACATCTAAGGTTAAATGTGCAAGGGGTTCTCCACAAAAACTCAAATCCAGCAGGTCCTAAACTGAAATCTTCCATCTGGTTTACTATCATAATGATTTTCCACTTCTCCATCAGTTCATACAAGCAAGAAACTGGACTTTTTGGCTGATAGACCATATCTAATAAATCACAAATTTTATAACTTTTACTTTCTTAATAGTTTAAAAATGCAGGACTTTCTTTCTATCCCCACTGTCCAAAACACAATTACCTGAATCAGTGCAGGTGTCCCTGCTTCAGGTCATGACCCCTCCAATCTATTTTTCATAAGGCAGTCTGAATGATTTTCTGAAGTCAAATCCAATCATGTCACTTCCTTGCCAACTTAGAGCCTGTCGATGCCATTCCACTGCCCTCAGCCCTCGGGATAAACTCCTTACCAGGGCATGCAAGGTTATTTGTGACCTAGCATCTCCTTACATCTCTCTGTCTTCTTCCATCCAAACTACTCATTTTATTCTAAACTCCAACCTTAAGCAGGCTGTGCTTCATTTCAGTTCTAAAATTTTAAAAGAATATTTTCTCCCACCTAAAAATTGTATCCTTCTTACCCCATTCAATGGGTCCTTCACAATTCAACTTAGATGGAGCTTCCTCTTGTAAGTCTTCTCCCTCCCACCAAGATCCTCCTATGTTCTCCCAGAGTGCATAGCTGTTTCCTTATAGAATTCATCACACTGCATTATTACTCATTTTCTTACCGACTCTGTCACTGCACTTTATGTCCCTTCAATGGTGGCATCATGACATTAGTTTAGTTTAGCTTTCCCCAGAAGCAGAGCCTGAGGGAAGGATTCAAGTAAATAATTTTGGAGGTGATCTCTGGAAACACTGGAGCAGACTAAAGAAGAAAGGGAAGGGAAGGTAGCCAATGAAAAGCTCAAGTGCTTTACCACTGTAGGTTAGTGGAGCTTAATATGCTGAGGTCCTCTGAAAGCCGGTGTAAAATCTCCATCTCAAGAGTTACCCCAACCTAGGAGAGAGTTTGCGTATTCACATACTGTTCTGGTTTCCCTGAACATTAATTGTAGCACTGATTAATCCCAGGCAATCCAGAGTGGTTAACCACCCTAACCACCAGCTCCTACCAGTTACTAGTTGAAGGCGTCTAAGGGAATGGCAGGTGAGTGGAGGAGTGGATATTAACTCCCTGACACTTGTAGCCTGTTGTGTAGACAGCAAAATTAATTCCAGTGATCCAAAGGTTGAAGAAATTTAGGATCTGGCAATTGGTGGTAGGGCCATTACACACTGGATGTGAGTGATGAATATGAGTCTCCATGGCATTAGCTACAGCCTTGTTTACTCTTCTAGACTTAATGTCTCCGAGTGTCTGGCACATAATAGGTATCAAAAATATTTATTAAATAGGTTTACATATGAATAAGTTACATACATATATTAATTTAAGAAGGAAGCAAATTTCTGTGATTCGTTTATTCTGTCCTCAGCATGGACCATTAATTCTAGCTCTTAGTAAATGATTAATATTTTGAATGAATGAGTAACTAAATAAAGGTCTTACTGAATGAAGTAGATGATCCTTAAGGTCCTTGTAGGCTGTAAGATTCTATAATATTTAAAAAATCAATATGTACCTTCCACAGTATCCTCTTCAAACACATCACGTTATTATCTGTGTGGGTACTGTAGAGAGCAAAGCACACTATTTAATCATCCTTAACCAGTCCACATTAGGCAAGTGGAGTGTTGCAATGTTCTTGCATCAGCCTCATAGCAGAGTGACTGTGACTGATTGGACAAGGGCCACCATGACCCAATTTTTGGGCCCTGTCACTTCAGAAATATTAAAAACACACTGAGATGGTGGAACACAGATCGACGGCTGCCACCTGAGCTCCACTAATGACAGAAGTATAAAGAGAACTCCAGTCCCCAGAGCTATTATTCTGGTGCTTCCCGTGAGCATTTTCTGTATTAAAAAAAAAAAAAAAAAAAAAGGAATTGAAAGGGAAGTGTGGGTGTGGAAGAAGCTGAGTCTTCAAATAGCTTTCTGAAGTGCCTTCTGAAACAGGAAGGGTTTTGAGGAAAGGATTGTGGGAATGTGTTTAAACAACATTGGAAAGTGGATGCACTTTATTTCTGGTTTTTAGAATATTTAGCATTTTAAAAACTGTTTATTTGTTCTGGCTAATTGTCTATGTACCACTGTCCTCTACATTGCTGGTAGTGATTTTTTGGGTAGAATTTCTTGTTCTCTAAGAAAGCTCTTTCTTATCCTGACCACATATAATGTATTCTAAAAATGCCGTTTTTTATCACAGCGATTTTCTAGTTTAATAACATATCCCTTTCCTGATTATTAAATCATGTGCACAGCTAAGGATTTTAGAAAACTCAGAGAGTGATTTTATTAGCATTTTTTTCTTATATCTATCATCTACCTCTCCATCCATCCATTCATAATTATATTTCTGTCTACCAAATTTGGAAGTTATCTTCATGATTTTCTGACTTAAAATACACTAAGGTACATACTAAAAATCTATTTTGGAGGCCAAGAGTTAGGATCTTAGACAAGTTGCTGGTCATGATTTGCTTTAAATGTGAATGACTTTTGTAGTTTCATCTCCGATGAGTGGCAAAGGACTTGATTCTTATTGGATAATTCTTTTTGGGAGCCAGCTTTCAAAGCATCTGAGATCTAGGTGCAGCTAGAGGGTCAAGTAACTCTGGTCAGGGGATATGGACCCACAGGTACTACTAGAACAGTGAATAGAGAAAACAATGATTTCAGGTCACAAAGGCAATTAATTTTTATGTGCCTAATTCTCTCTCTGCAAATGTATATAGCACACATCAGGGAAAATAACATTTAGAATTTCCTTATTTGGTGGTGCCTGGCTGGCTCAGTCAGTATGTGACTCCTGATCTCAAGGTCATGAGTTTGAGCCCCACTTTGGGGGTAAAGATTACTTAAAATAATAAAGTAGTTAAAGCAGCAGAGGTTATGTGTACTTTACCCCAATTAAAAAAAAAATTAAAAAAAAAAAAGAATTGCATTTGGTGAGGGTTCATGATTCTCTCTCTCTCTCTCTCTCTTTATTTTTTAAGATTGAGAGAGTGCACATGCATGCATGCACATACACATGAGTGGTGGGGAGGGATAGAGGGAGGAGAGAATGTTAAGCAGGCTCCATGCCCAGTGTGAGCCCATAGGAAACCCGAGGCAAGGCTCAATCTCAGGACCCTGAGATCATGACCCGAGCCAAAATCAAGTCAGGCACTTAACCAAGCCACACAGACACCCCCACGATTCTCTTAAATTAAGAAATGAAGGTTACTGTATAGGTGCAGATATACATATAGGTATATTTTCCACAATTTGATTATTCTGTTCACACATCTTACAGAATATTTTCCAACTATTAACATATTATTTTAAGTTTTTCTACTTGCAATTACATAGTTATAACTTCTCATGCACTTACAAAATGCATTTTGTAAAGTAAACTAGTATGAACCTAAATAAACATAACAATGGGTCTACTGATATTCCAGAAACTATATCCATTCCCTTTTGTTTTTTTTTAAGGCAGTGTTTGTACTTAGGATGTTTATGTGAAATTCTACTCATATCTTATGTAAGTTATAAAAAGTGAACCTGGAATTAATGTGGTCCAAATTTCTCATGAGACTATTCTGAACCTGCTCTCTTTTCCTCAAGGTCACAATGCTGGTTAGTTGCAAAAACAGAGTTAGAATAAAATTGATTTAATTTTCTTTCAAGATTCTTTATATTGTGCCCCTGGCTTAAAAGCCAACAGTTATATTTTATTTTTATGGTAGATTAATATTGTTTATAGATAGATATAAATGAATATAGAAAATGTACATATGTAATTATATCTCTTTAAGTATTTTTGAGTCTTTTTTAAAATAAATATATATACTGAAAAAG
The DNA here is from genome assembly GCF_037043125.1 of Eumetopias jubatus. NCBI lineage: Eukaryota > Metazoa > Chordata > Mammalia > Carnivora > Otariidae > Eumetopias > Eumetopias jubatus. Next base: position 101,909,130 of record NW_028274811.1, read on the forward strand.
ACACTGATCAAGTAATTTTCACAAAATGACCTACCCATGTACCCAAAATACAGATCAGAAAATGGTATGATCAGTCCCCAGAAGCCTCTCTTGTGCTCAGGAATCCTCTCCTTTCCCATCCCCATAAGAATTCCCCTTCACCACCATAGAATAGTTTTGATTCTTTTTGAATTTTATATACATGGAACTTAAAATATTCTCTTTTGAGTTTGGCATTTTGCTCTACATTATACATGTGGATTCATTCATGTTGTTATTTGTAGTTTATCTGATTGTTGTAAATTATGTAGTGTAGAATATGCTGCTGTGTGAATATTCTACAGCTTTTTTTATTCATTCTGTAGTTGATAGGCATTTGAGTGGTTTCAAGACATAAGCTATTAAAAAATAGTGCCCTGAGGGGGTGCTTGGGTGGCTCAGTTGGTTAAGCATCTGCCTTTGGCTGGGGTCATGATCTCAGGGCCCTGGGATCAAGCCCCATGTAGGGCTCCCTTCTCATCAGGGAGTCTGCTTCTCCCTCTCCTGCTCCCCCTGCTTGTGTGCTCTCTCTCTAATAAATAAATAAATCTTTAAAAAATATTGCCCTAATCTCTTTCAAAAATAATATATATATAGAGAGAGAGAGATATTTTAAATGAAATTTTGCAAATCATAGTGGGTGGCATTCATTTTACAAATTTTATTTTGAAAATTCTCCTTTATCTCCCAACTGCCTATTATAGGTGAGGACTTTTCTATGCTTTAATAAAAATTCAGAGGTAAAAACTGTAGCCCCCACTTTTAAGATGTTTTTAGCTTTACAAGGAAGGCCATATCATATATACATTTTGCAAATTTGGGGAGGAGTAAGGATTTTGTGGCCAGATCTTTATTTCTGAATTAATGGTTTTTACTCACCTGGTAAATTTCCAGTTTAATACTTTTTTGCCATTATTTTATAGTGGCCCCTGTGCATTAGTTTGTAATGTAAAATAATTTTCTCCCATAGCTCAACATAAGCCTGAAAGCCATAGCTTTCATGGCAGTGGCAGGAATTTTTTTACTGTAATAAATATTATCAATTCTCTACTGCCAAACTAGGGAGGTGAACAATTTATTTTTGTGTTTATTCATTATTTTTTTAGTTTTTATTTAAATTCTAGTTAGTTCACATACAGTGCAATATTAGTTTCCGGTGTACAATTTAGTGAGTCAACACTTACATACAATGCCTTTTGCTCATCCCAAGTGCGCTCCTTAATACCCATCACCCATTTAACACATGCCCTGCTCACTTCCCCTCCAGTAACCATCAATTTGTTCTCTGTAGTTAACATTCTATTTCTTGGTTTGCTTCTCTCTTTCTTCCACCTATGACTGTTTGTTTTCTTAAATTCCACATATGAGTGAAATCATAAAAATATGGAACGTTTCACAAATTTGTGTGTCATCCTTGCATAGGGGCCATGCTAATCTTCTCTGTATCGTTTCAATTTTAGTGTATGTGCTGCCAAAGTGAGCACAAGAGGTCAACAATTTAATATAAAACACCTTTCAGAGCACTTTAAGATTCTCTACTGTTTAGTTCCTAGGTAATGTCACGGTGCCTAAAAACCAAAACATGTTCAAAAGAAATGCATGTTGGCTACGTAACTTCATATAAATGACAGAAATGACAATTTTGAAGGAAAAACTGATTCACTACTCTATTAGGTACTAATAAAGTTTCTCTCCTTGACGAAACTTTAGTACAACTTCTCTGAGTCCTTTATCTCAAATAGGCTCAACTTTTGGACTTGTGTATTCACCTTTGCATTGCCCAGTTTCAGCAAGAATCCTGTTGAGTCAGTCTAGCAAAAATCCCTTGATGTGTCCTTTTTGTAATTTTCTATCCACTGAACCCTACTGTACTCTGTGGCCATAAATTCCCACTTGTCCTTATATTTGTGGTTTTCCCTCACTGCAAAACCCCCATGGCCATAGCCTCTCTTGAGCAGTCTTTCATAATGTTGTTAACAAGTGTCCTGAATAATTATATTCTAGTGGGCGCTTTTTATTGAAAAATGTATTATCCTGAGGAAACCCAGTGATCCACCACCTTCTAGTCTTGTTTTCTATCTATATCTTATAAATATAAATATAGACAGAAAAGATATAAATACAGTTGAAATTTGAATAACACAAGTTTGTACTGTTTGCATCCACTTATACACAGATTTTTTGAAACAGTTCTGTAAATGTTCTCTTATGATTTTTAAAATAACATTTTTCTAGCTTACTTTACAGTAAGAATACAATATATATATATAGGATCTGGAGAGAGGTAAGGATTTTGTGATTAGATCTTTCCTTTTACATTAATAATTCTCACCACCTATTGAATTTCAAATACAATACTTTTTATTTTTGGCAATACAGTATAAACTCTGTAAGGACAAAGCCTATGCCAATAGTTTCTACCATATCTTCAAAGCACAGTGCAGTGTTTGACAGATGGCAAGTACTCAACGTACTTATTGAATTGAATCGTCACTTCATTACTTTACAAAAGCATAAAGTATTTTGGGGGAAAAAAAGTAAAAGATTAAAAAGCGAGAGACAGAGTCAGTAGAGGCTTAAGAGAGAAAAGGAACTAAATTTAAGTACCAAGTATAATTGCACTACTATTCAGCAGGGTTCAAATCTGGTCTTCATGAACACTCAGTTCCTTCTCACTTTCAAGGGACTCAGAACACTGTTCACTAAGGAAGTCGTAGTCTTGTACCCTGTTGAATGCTGGGTTCAGAGGGTCTATAAATTGATCCATTTTCTGTCTGGTTTTATTTGTAGTCACTTTAGGTTAAATTGTATCCAATAAAGTCTCACTTGTCCCTATAGTCATTTTATTTACAGAAAGAGGACTCTGGCTTTGCTAATTTTAGCATCAACCCAGTATAGAATTGTACCCTTGGGGTACTCCTAACTCAGAAACCATTTCTCTTTTTAAACTGAGTGATAGCAGATGAGAAACATTGGCTCAGAAGGTCCACGTTTTGCTAAGATAACTCCAGGCTGCTTTACCCTATAAATCACTTACTGACTTGGACATTTGCCATGGGGCTCACAAGAGGGCCATAGCTATTAGCCCACATTAACTCCCCAAAAACAGTTTCCTGAAGGCATTTCCTTGACTATAAAGCCAATTGGAATGTTGTTTATGTTGAACAGAATACACAGGGTAAAATATATCAGTTTTTAGTACTCCAATGTGATTCCCTTTAAAGACTACTTTTTTCATGGATTAGGCATCAACTGAAAAGACCTAAATTTAACCTTTATAATCAGAGTTTTGATGACTATGACGCAAATGAAGAGGCTTTGTGATGCACTACATGTACTAATTTTTGGAGATTTGCTGTGTAGTTTCTTTTTCTCTAGACCAGTTCTCCAGCCTTCCTCACCATGAGGTATACCCCATGAGGCTAATCTCTGTAGCCCACACTATCTGGGTTTCCTTGCCCTCTGGTTTCCATTTGGTTTGACCAGTGGGATGCTTTAGGTAGGAGAGGAGAGAGTCCTGGGTGTTTGTTCCCACCCTCCCTCCCTGCCTGGCCACTGTTTGTCAGTGGCTATATCATCTATCTAAAATCACAGCTCCTGTTGGGTGGGTTCTATTCTATGGCATTTTCTATGTTCCAATACTCCTTCCTCTTGCACTTTCAGGACTAGAGTGGTGTAGTAGACAGAATGACACCCCAAAGATGTTTATGTCCTAATTCCTGGAACTTGTGAATATGATGACTTACTTATTAAAAAGGACTTTGCTGATGTGATTCAGTTTAGAGTCTGGAGATAAGTGCATTATCCTGGATCATGTAGGTGGGCCCAGTGTAGTCACAAAGGTCATTATAAGTGCGAGGGCAGGAGGTCAGAACTAGAGGTATGATGGAGGGAGGAGAGTTTGGAGTGGAATAATTTTTGGCTTTGAAGGTGGAAAAGGGCCACTGTCCAAGAAATGAAGGAAGCCTCTAGAACCTGGAAAAATCAAAGAACAGGTTCTCCCTTAAAGCCTCCAGAAGAAACTCAGCCCAGAGAACATCTTTAGTTTAGCCAGTGAGACTACCGACTTTGAGGTATGATCATGAATTTGTGCTGTTCTAAATAACAAAATTTGTGGTAATTTGATACAGTGGCAATAGGAAACTGAAGCAGATGATAATGGCTTTCCCATGGTACTACACCATCCTTTCATTGGTGAACCTTAACATTGCCTACATCTTTGTGAATAACCCCTTCATTAATTTTTCTTCATTTATCCCAAGTGTACCATTTGATTTCTGCAAGGACTCTGTTAAATGCATATACTTTATTTAGTAAACCAGAGATTTATTCTATTTAGAGATTTATTCTATTTAAATAGTGGGAGATATACACAGTGCCTGTGGGAGAGATACAGATATTCATTGTATCATTATTTATAACAATAAAAATAAGTGATAATGTAAATTTTCAGAATACTGACTAAATTATGATACAGCTGATTGATATAACAATAGAATGCCAGAAATGTTTGTTACATATGTACATACATGTAAGACTGTGTGAAAAAAAATCAGGCTATAAAACAGATCTCTATCTATACCTATATCCATATCATGTTTATGCCTCTATTATCCATCTATCTCACTATATAAAGAAAAAAAATAAATGATGCTATTATCCATCTCACTATATAAAGAAAAAAAATAAATGATGCTTTTAGTGGTTAACTCTTGCTAGTAGATAAAGGATTTTTTTTTCTTTGCAGCTTTCATATTTTTCTAAAAAGTTTTCATTTGTGTTCAGAAAGTTTTAAAGCAGTAATGGGTTCTCCTCACATATGGTGGAATGCTTTGTATTACAGAGAAAATCTTTTCTAGTTTCACCCAATTAGAATAATAATTTCTTCTATCTGCAACTATTTAGTGCAGTTCATTATAGTTACTTGTATTCTTATCTGACTCTTCTATCATGTTATGGGCATTTTGAAGCAGAGAATGCCTTAAAATTTATTTCTTCCTATACTCATAGTACCCTTTGCGAGGCTCCTGATAGGTGTTTACTGAAAGCTTTATATTAAATTGATTTTATAGATGCTTCATCAAAACTTCTTTGATGAGGGACCCATAAAAAAATACAAATAACAGAAAAAAACTAAAAGGCAAATTTATATAGCAGGGAGATAGAAGATAAACAACCTGATTTAAGATGCAAATGGTGTTGAATTATTTATATCAGATTCTTGTCACAGAATTGTTCATTTAAAATTTGCTTACTAAGAGGATTGAATAAATGTAAGTACTTAGCTGAGATAAACATTAGGTTAGGCTACTCAACAATCCCAGTAAGTACTGGAAGAAATAAAATAGCCTATCATACTTTAGTCAGATTGGAAAGGCTTCATGGACTAGGTAGAATTTTTTTAATTAGCAACTGTTCATTGTGTGAACAGAGAAAGGCATTCTAGTGATATGGCACTATTTTGGAAAAGATTCGAGAAAATAGGACAAATGAGTCAAGACAACTGTGTGGAGATATGACACAGTTTAGGAGAGTCTGAATGTTAGATGGTGTCAAGAACATTAGAGTGATAGAATTAAGATGGGTTAGAAGGGACCAAAATAGGAATAGTCAGAAAATCCCCGGATGTGACTTGAATTTTTCTATCCCTGGCCCAGTGACACTTTTTTCTTTTTTATAGCAATAAAAGTCCTCATGTTCATTTCATTAAGGATCTTATAAATTTAGCTACAAAATAACTTGTTAGCTTAGTTATATTGGAAAAACATACTATATTAAAATATAACTACACAGCTATTGATAATGTCACTTATGTTTATTTAGCAGTCCAGTTAGGCATTTCCATATTTTTAAGGAAAATCATGTTTTACTTTTTAAAGGCTACCTACATGTATATTTATATTTATCATCTATGGCAATTTAAATGATACTGTTCCAGTTGGGAATCGTTACTCACCAGTATTTGGCTCTGTAATTTTCTTTATGTACATGAATTTCCCAAGCATGTTATATCAGTAAAGATATTTATTATTTATGTTTATTCCCACAAAGTGGGAATATATAGTAATTCACTTCATAAATTATAATCATTATTCTTAAGGTAAACTATGATCCTGTGCCCTTTCTTTTCTTTCATATATGTGCCGAGGAAAATTATTAATATCCAGTCCCTCTTTGGTATTAACTCAATTACCCCTTATAATAAAACTATGAGTTCTAAACCATTATTATTCCCAATTTCAGGTATAATAGGTCTTGAAAGGGCCTGGATTTGAACCTAGGTAAGCTGGAACAAGAATCTCTGCTTTGCCATTTTGTTATACAAATAATAAGGGAAAACTTTTACTTATATCCCAGATATGGCAGAAGAAAGTTACAACTGAATTTACAATTGGTCTATGATTTTTAACCTCAGAACAAGTAATAATAAATAAGTTCTACCACTTTCTTGATTTGGTAGAAATAATGAGCCTATAGAGAATAGTCATGGGAAACTCTTTTGTTGTCCATTGTCTCAGGACTTGAGGGGCAAAGGCCAACTCTGAGGCTGGAATTTTTCAGATAACTGGAGATCTCTTTTTTCAAACAGAATTCTGAAAGCAGTAGGTAACACTGACTGTTGATTGATCATTACATTAGGTAGAGAATGAAAGAAATGCAAAATTTATCACCTCATCTCTTTTTCTGGGTATTCTAAAATTTCTGTCTCATTGCAATAAAATAAAGTGAGGTCGAGATGAAAGAAAGAAGGCAGCTTCAAGTTTGGCAGATCCTAAAGTATTAACAGAAAGCAAGCATTCCAGAATTTTACTTCTAAATCCTGAAACACTGTAAGGCCCAACAGAAAGAGCAATGATCAGATGCCTCTCCCTCTGGCTGTGTGACCTTTGGGCAATTCAACCAGCAGTAAAAAATATAGCAGAGCTTTTGGTCTAGGTCATTCTCCCTACTCCTACACATCTGACAAAAATTCGTAGTGACAAAGCATAGAGATAGCAATTTTTGACATAATCCCCAAAGACCACATCATTTGGTTAATTTAATTTGACCTTCATCACAGACAAAAACTGTTGCTACTAGTCAGAATAATATTGAGACTTAAAAGGGGGGATGAAGGCCATACAATGAATATGTACTCAGCTAAGATAAGGGCATTGGGTTAGACAGAAGACACAACCTAAGTGAAAGCTATTTTTTTAATATGTCTGGAAGGTGAGAAAGATATGTTTAAATTGGATGCAGGCAGCCATGAAGAGCCAAGAGAATGACAGGCAGAGGAAGGTCAGGGCAGCTGTACTTGTAAAGGATTATGCTACTTTCTTTGGAGAATTTCAAAGGACTTCAGTGAAATATGACACTGTCTCTGGAGGATGTCTCCCTATGTTTTTAAGTTTTGGGGATACAGAGAAAGGTTCTTTGTCCTTAAAAGTAACTAATGTGTAAGATTTTCTCAAGAGAGTCTCAGATCTTCAACCTATAGTTAAAAGCACGTTTGCAATACAAATACTCCTTAAAAATGAAACCTCATGCTGTAGAATCACATTAAGACATACATGAGTATTGCTGGATTTTTTTTAAGGAAAGCTGATCTGATGGAGGTGAGAGGATCATGGCAACAGAATATTACAGGCCCTAGAAGATAAGGAAGACACTTTTGACCACTTGCTGAGGGCTGAGTGCCACTACATGGGGCAGCATTATTATACCTTTTAGCTGGTAAAATGGAGGCTTATAAAGGATGAATTGACAATTGTCAAACAACAGGTAAATAGTAGAGTTGGGATCACAGTTATGTCTGACACCAGTGTCCATGTTCTTAACCACACCACAAGTTTTGAGGTTTGAGCTTTACTCACTTGGTGACATTTCTTCCTTCTATTTCCATTCCATACCCCCAAATGTATCTCTTAATTTCTTTGAAGTGAGGAGCATCACCATGCATAAGATCACACTGCTCACAAAGCTCACATAAAGGGAAGGCAGCATTGGGGAATGCTAAAGGAAAGATGGGTCACAATCTTTACAAGTCCAGCCAGACCACTGACATGCCACCATCAATTAGAATGCAGCATTTTTATTGTAAAAGTCCACATATTAGGCAATTCCCTTTGTGAAAAGGTTTTTTAAATACATAGATGGGGAGCAGCTAATAATTAAGAATTAGATTACATATAATATATATTCATATTGCCAGTACTATGCACACATTGGAAAGCTAGCTTTTTGAGTGTCCCCATTACAAAATACATTTCAAGTTGACAATAATGTGTTTCTTACCATTGAAAATTTGCCAACAACTCTCCCAGAGTCAACATTAAATATGTTAACAATTCAAAACATGAAAATAATTCTATTTACATGTGTTTGAGTTTATATACTAGAGCACTGGTATATTAAAGGTTTGTAAAAGTGGCAGCTAAATGTGTTTCAAGATTCATCCAGATAACTCAATGAGGACCTTACATAGTTTTATAACAAAGCCACTCTTTCTTTTCTACTCTTTTTAGATTATCAAGTTAATACTGGCTATGATTGAATTCTAACAGAAAAATGATTGCTATAAAGAAGAACTGACAACGGGTGCTATTTTAGAAAAATAAGGACTCAGGATGAGTACATGAAGGTGGAGCTCAACTCATCATGTCTGAAGTCTGGGACAACCACTTCATGTGATTATCACATACTTGAATGAAGCCACAGTCATAGGTTCAACCTCCATGTAAGTCATTCATTTGTTCTTTCAATTTTTAAAAATTAATCTTCAGTACTTTTTTCTTTTTCTTTTCTTTTTCTTTCTTTTTTTTTTTTTTTTTTTTTTTTTTACCAGAGCATAGAATACAACATTCTAAACACCAGTCAGGTATGAATCCTGTCCTTGCCTGTCATGTCTTCAAGTGGAATTGTGGCTGGGTCAAAGCTAACTCATTCCCAAACCTGGGAAAAAATATACAAACTCTAATTATGCCCTAGTAGGCCCATTTCTGTGCATAAACATAGGGCTTAAGTATTGTTTTAAAAGAAGTATGGACTTTGGCTATTTTCGTTCATTATCAAAAATTTATTTTAGGCAAAGGTCTTTGGATCCTTCTGTTAATTTTCACAAGACCAAATAACATTTGACAATACCGATGTGAAAAGATGAATCACTGGTTGCAGCTGGCTCAAAGAGATTCACAGAAGCATATGCAGCCAGTTCACTTCAAAACATATCTGTTGAGCACCAACTATGTGCCAGGCACTATATAAGGTGCTGAGGACCCAAAGAGGAAATTACAAGGATTCTGCCCACAAGGCACTCACAATCACTAGAAGCAGATCTTGAGATGGAGAATAAATTCTGTTATAATCTATCGTCCTAAAGGAAGATAAAATAGCTGCAAGCACATATAATTACTTTATACTCTATGAAATTGGGCATATTTAGAAGTGGCAAATGTCAATTATTCAGTCTGTATTTTACTTAAAGTGTTTTAATATGTCCTATATGGAAAAAAAAAATAAGCTGTTTGAATCTTCATGCGTGAGGGAGATGGTAGAGAAAATTCCTCCCTCCAATTCCAAACCCAAACCCTTATAATTACATTCATGATTCTTTTACAGCCCAAAGACACAGAATAAAAGACAATGCTTTATGATGTTAACTTCATTCCATTTATTTTGGTTCTAAAGAGATGCATGCATTAAACTTGAAGCATTCTACGTTACTGAAATATTTACATCATTGTACATGTGATGTGGAGGAAATTTTCTTCCTATCTTGGGATAGAGGTGTAATAGATTTCTAGTCTAGGCTCTTATATTTAAAGTGACTTGTGATTTTTCTCAAATGAGGGAGATATCCTACTGGGACCAAATTTATTACAACCTGCCCCCAAATGAACATAGGGTACAGTTTTGGACCTTTTGCATCTAATTGTATTTTGAATTGATTAAGGACACCACCACTATAAGTAGTCACAGCTTCCACTATTTCAATCATTGTAGCTGAAAAAGATCTTGTTTGGTTTCAGTGTTCTTGCTCTAATTTCACTTTGCCTTGCAGGTTTGAAACACAGCAAACATTAAAGTTCAAATTACACTTACCACAGGAGAGTTGGGCAAACAATAGGACATTAATACAATTTAGCAGGTTAGAACTTAGAAACAAACAAATTCAAAATTATCATAAACCACACAGGGGATTATTTAAGTGGACTTAGAAAGGACATCTTCTCTCCATGAGATTTAGTGAATAAGACCCACATCAATAAAACCCATACCTCTTTCACAGGTAAAGGTAGGAAACCCAATAAACCAGATTGAACAAGCAGAATGCAGTGGGGAAGAAGATCCGTGCATACGAGTCCATTTTGGCAATACGAATATGTATCCTTCCATGTCTCCAAGCTCCTGTTCGACAGTCTTCAAAACAGCAGAAGAAACTGGCACAGTCCTTGCCGTCCAGACACTCATACCCATATTCTTCATCTCTCTCTTGAAGGTGAGTGGCATTGTTCATTTGAATGGTTGCTGATCTTGGGCGAATATCAATGGTAGGGGCCTGAGACAAGGGTAGGGAAGAAGAGTTAGTTATACTTCATAAATCCTAGACTAGGTCTCCACAATGTCACCAAGGTGAATGATGAATCTGAAAATGAGTACTCAGGAATTGCTATGAAATCGTGATCTACAATGGTAAAATTGAACTTAGAAGGATAGCACATTTGCAGATTTCAAATTTTGAGCTTAAGCAGTGCAGCTGAAAATAATACCATCAAGCTAATAGCTATAGCAAGAAGATTGAACACCAAAAGAACTCAAAGTTTAAAGATTTAAATCAAACAACTACATGGAATTTTATTCTAGTAAATATTAGATGTGAGGTTGGTTACATGAAGGCATTTAATGGTGTTGCATGTGAGTAGAACAGAGAAATAAAATGCATCAATTTTGAACTCAAATTTTTTGTCATGCTTACCTATAGGCAAATAGTAAACCCCATTACACTGAGCAAATGTACTAAACACTATTAAAAAGAAAATGTTAATATATATATAAATATAAGAGTTTTCTGAGTTTATACCACAAATGATATGGCTTATGTTTTAAAGAAATATAGTGTTTCGTCTACCATTCAGCATCTAGAAGCTTCAGAATGTTGGCAATGTTTACCTAATGTGAGTGAAAATTCAGAAAAAAAACGCTACCACCTTTCAGCAATGTTTATCTAATGTGAGTGAAAATTCAGGAAAAAAATGCTACCGCCTTTTTACTATTTGAGAAGAAACTAATACCAATTAATTGAATAATTTAATCTTTGCTGCCCTATTAATTGTGAAAGTACTATAAATCACAATGATTAATTTAATTTGGAGGAGTTAATTTTAGGATATTATAAATATGAACCCTAGTGTCTCTGAGTAAGTTATCAGAAAACATTGCATTATTGCATGAGAGAGCCAAAAGGCCCCTGGATTATCCTAAATGGAAGGGATGGGTGTTTTAACTTAAAGCATTTCAAAGATAAGAATTGATAGGTTCAAAATTCTGAACGGAGATTATAAAAAGTTACTTATCAAAAAGCAATCCTGTTTTGAATTAGGATTTACTGAGTTACATTTTAAGAGCATTTATAGTATATATGGTAGATGCAGTCAATGAATTTTATCTGAGAAGGGAGGGTAAGGTTTGACTTTGATGTTTAAAGAAACCCTCTTTTCTAATGATATGTCCTAGAACTTATAGCTTTATAGGGTCAAACCTCTGCAAATTAGTGTAGGGTTGATGACTCAACTCTAGAAATCTGTAGAACTTTCTTCATCTCAAAGGTCTTACCTCTCGCAGAATGCTTAAATATCTACTCACTAAAAAAACAACAAAAAAAATCGAAACACCATGTAAGCGTTAATAATTAAATTCAGCAGTTGCATGCAGTGAATTTTCATTCCAAAAACATTATACCTTGAAGGAAAACATCCGAAGAAGCTTTGGGTTTGTAGACAGAAAAGAGAATTGCATTTTTTTTTTAATTAAAAGAAGAAAAAAAAAAGAAAAAGACAAAATAAGAGAAATTAAAAATACATTTTAAAAACATAGTAAAATGAACTGAAATTATAAACACAGAAGGACAATTCTGGGCTTGAAATAAAGTATATGCCTAAATTTGGAAAAGGGAATTTGGGGATTTCAATAAATTAATCCACAATTATCTAACTGCAAAAGCCAGTGTTGTGAGGAAGCTTTCCACTGCCTGGTTTCCCTGTATAAAAGTACTGTGATTTTATTTTCTAATTAACATCAAGGAGGCCTTACTAGGTAAGTCTTAACACAATGAACCAAAGGGCATATTTAATGGAAAAATGAAATTTCAGCTTCTCATTCACAGCTTAGGCTCTTTCTAGTTGTGATAAATCATCTAATTGGCTTACAAGAGGGAAATCCATAAAATTTTCAGGTAATTTGATTTTTTCAGTTTCTTTAATCCCCTCTGCAATGATACAGCTGTTAGAAAGGGCATAAGAGCTTTTTTTGAAGGACTCTTGTTTAAAAGTTCACCCTCACATCCTTGTTAATGCTGGCATGTAATAATGCTGAGTGTCATAGAACCCTCTTCTTTCTTGGGGAAAAATGTAATGGAAAGTGAAGGATGGGGAAAAATAATAATTAAAAAAACAGTAAGGAAAATAAAATAAGGATAGAAAAAATGCAAAGATAGGCAAACAGGAAAGGAAAGGACTGCATAAAGCATAGTGGATATTTGGAAAATTAAGAATTAGCATTTCTTTTTGTATTAATCATCAAGAATAATGATTTTTTTTCTTTACCTGTTACAGAGTCTTACATTCAGATAAATATATGCCATTTGTAGAAGTTGACTAGCGTTCCTGGAGATCCATCAGGATTCAACCTAGAATCAGCTGTATTTCCTCATTAAAATGTAGCTCCCCCAGAGTTGGTGGGTCAGAGAGCTAGCCAATATCAAGGCCCTCGTGGCCTTTATGACAGACCAGGAAAGTATGAATTCAGGAAGCTAGGGTGACTTCCTTTGCCCCTGTCTTAGAAGGGAATGGACCTTAACTTCAATGGGGCTTCCTACAAGCCAGACAGCCACTATACTCAGGTGCATAAATGAGTAGCTACTTGCTCTCTTCAACATCCATACTAAAGGATAATTATATTAGGCTTGTATATTTGTGCCTTATCATCTCTATTTAAAGTTTGGTGGCAAGGTGAAGTCATCCTACCTTTTTCCAAATCATTGAAATCAATCCAGGTTCTTAACTGTATAAATCATCAACATCAACCATCATCATCAACTATTAATGGTAAGGACTTTCATGTGTAAGGCACCATGTAATGCTTTTTACCTTCATTACCACAGCAGCCCTTTAAGTTACGTATTACTCATTTTATATATGAGAAAACAAAGACACAGGGAGGCTAAGTAACTTGCCTAAACAATAGATGATCCATTTCATTTAAAAACAAAATGATACATTTTAAGTATAAAACCAATCGTAGTCTTCTGGTGGTAAAACACACACAATTACTTGCAAAAATGTGGTAAACTTTGAAACTTCAAGAACATTCAGGCTTCCTAATGGAAAGCCTTGAATGAAAATGTTAATTTAAAACATCAATAATTTAAGAATGTTATAGTAGGGAGCAGAAAGATGACAATCAATGAAACCTAGAATAACAGCAACTAGAAAATAAATGCATGTCTCAGAAACGTTTATAATCCCTATGAAATGAAGAGAATAAGAGTCTGCCTTAGTGAATCAGGTCTCTCCCAAGTAAAAATTCTTATGGCCTGGTCAAAATCATACATTCTCTTTTCGTTTTGGAGCCCAAAGTGTTGAGGCTTAGCCTGCAGACAGGCTAAGACCAAGCCAAAACAAAATCAGGTGGCCTTCTACATAAAAATTTCAGTGATCCCAATGGGAAATGATACATACAGGGTTTTTCTTCTTTTTGTCTTTATCCTTGCTTGGTTTCCGGTTGCTGACAAAATAATGCAAGGTGCCATATTCCACCAAAGCAGAGAAGACAAAGATGAAGCAAACAGATACAAAGAGATCCATTGCTGTAACATAGGAGACCTTGGGGAGTGACTTCCGGGCAATGGTGCTGAGGGTGGTCATTGTCAGGACAGTGGTGATACCTGAAGAAAGGTACAGTAAAACAGATCATGTGACCTCATCAGCAAGTTGGGTAACTGAGTCACTACTGAGACCAAATTTGTTTTGTGACTTCTGATAAGCAACCTCAGTAATGGGGAAGGAAGCATAACTGTAACCCATTCACTCTGCCCACAAATATTTATTGCCTGCTTACCAAGTATCAGTTACTATGACAAACACTGAGTATATGCTGAAAACTAAGACATGTTCCCTGACCTTATGTGCCTTATATTTTAGTGACAGAGAACACTATAAATCAAGGGGGCAAAGGAAAGTATAAATACAAATTATGGTTTATGTGATGAAGAACAGCAGGGATGGTGAAAACCTAATTAGATGGAATACTGAGGAAAGACATCTTTGAGGTGGTGATATTTAAGGAGAAGTTTAAAAAGTTAGAAGACACCAACTTCTGACTAATTGCAGAGTAAATAAAGAAAGATACTGAGGAAGGGACACATTATCTTTTTAAAAAAAATTAGAATACCTAGCACCTGGGGAGAGGCAAGGGTATCAAAGTGATGCTGAGATAACAGAAGTTATATCATGCAGAGCATGCAAAGGAGTTTACACTTTATTTAAAGTACAAGGAGAATCCATTAAGGGTATCAAATAGAGGAAATGAGCTATGTGACATGTTCTGATTAATGAATTTTTTAAAAACTATTATAGAGAGAGAAGATGGTGTGGTAGAAGGATCCTGAGCTCACCATCCCCATGGATATACCAAGGTGTAACAACTACATATATTGCAACTCATTCTGAAAATGACCTGAAGATTGGCAGAACATATTCTATAACAGCTAAAGTCATAAAAAGAAAGCCACATCAAGAAGGGAGAAGGGTAGGAGGGAAGAGGTATGGTTAGGAAACAAACTACTGTTGTGACTACCCAGAAGTGGGAGGGATAGGACAAGCATGGAGGAACAAGGGGATGAGCACCCCCAACCCTGGGTGCCTGCACTGAGATGAGCCCCCATAATGTCTGGCTTTAAAAATCAGCAGGGCTTAACTCCAGGAGAGAAGGTCAGAGGAAACCAAGTCGCCACTTTTAATTAAAGAGCCAGCATGCTATATTACTCACCATGTATTCCAGCACAGAAGAACCAGTTTGATAAGTGCCTGGGTTATAAGAAGGAGATTTATTGACCGATTTTTGAACAGGTGTCAGAGGGGCAAGAATCTGCAGAAGCTTTCTCCAGGAACGGATGTGCTGATGGGCACTATTTTTCTTACCCTACTTCAGCCTGGATGGCTATATGCTTGCAAAAGCCAGTTCTGAAACTCTACTTGCTAGCAGCACTTGCCCCACCCCATCATTCCTCAACAGATCCATCTTTCTTACATAATCCACCCTCTCCAGCCCCCTCCAAAGTGACTCCTGTCCTGCCATAACTGGCCAGGTAACTTCAGTTAGAAACAGCAGCCCCTCAAAGAGACTACTGCCCACCTGGCAGGCGGCCCTTGCCAGAATCACTGTCCCTCCAAAGCAAACCCTGCCCTAGGGACTGGGGACCTAGCCCCACACACCAGCATGCCCATAGTAGCTGTAACCAGGCCTCTCAGCTCACTGTACTAGGGGCAGACCCTACCCACCACTGTGCCCACAGCAGTCACTGCCACAACAGGACAGTCCACACAGACTACACAAGGGACATCCCTGGAGCACCTGGTTCTGGTGACCAGGAGGGCATTGTACAACAGGGCACCACAGGATGCCTTCAACATAAGGCCACTACTTTCAAGATCAGGAGATGTAGCTGACCTACCTGATAAATAAAAACAGAGAGACAAAATGAGGAGACATAGGAGTATGTTCCAACAAACAAACAAAAAAAAAAGACAAAACCACAGAGAAAGAACTAAACAAAATGGAAATAAGCAAGCTACCTGACAAAGAGTTGAAAGTAATGGTCACAGAGATACTAACAGAACTTGAGAGGTGAGTGAATGAACTCAGAAGAAACAGAAAAAAATAAAGAACCAGTCAGAACCAAAAATATAAAAACTAAAAAATACACTAGAGGGAATAAACAGAAGATTAGAGGATGCAGAAGAATGGATGAGTGAGCTGGAAGACAGGGTAACGGAAAGCACCCACACTGAATGGCAGAAAGAAAAAAGAATTTTAAAAAACGAGAATAGGTTAAGGGATTTCTGAGACCACATCAGTATAGGAGATGAGAGAAAGAAGAGGGCAAAAACTTACATGAAGAAATGATAGTTAAAAACATCCCTAATCTGGAAAAGAAAACAGACATCCAGGTCAGAAAGCCCCTAACAAGTTAAACCCGAGGAGGTCCACACTAAGATTTAAAGATAAATAAACAATCTTAAAAGCAGCAGGAGAGGGACCAACAATTACATAAAAGGAAAAACCCTCTAGGGCTATCAGCTGATTTTTTTTTTTTTTTTTTTTTTTTTTTTTTACAGCAGAGACTTTGCAGGCCAGAAGGGAGTTGTAAGATATTCAAAGTGCTAAAAGGAAAGAACCTACAAGCAAAAATGCTCCACCTGTCAAGGCTATCATTCAGAATTGAAAGAGAGAAAAAGTTTCCCAGACAAACAAAAGTTACAGAAGTTCATCACCACTTAACTGGCCTTACAAGAAATGTGAAAGGGACTTCAAGTGGAAAATAAAAGGTCATAACTAGAAATAAGAAAATTATGGCAGGAAAAAATCTCAATGGTAAAAGCAAACATACATTAATGGTAGCAAATTAATCACTTATTTAGCTAGTATGAAGGCTAAAATGCAAAATTAGTATAATTGATTATAGCTACAAAAATAGTCAAGGAATACATAAAATAAAAAGATTAAAATATGGCATCATATACATAAACATGGAGAGTAAAAATTTAGTGCTTTTAGAATATGTTTGAACTTAAGCAACCACCAACTTAATATAGATGGCTATATACTTAGGATATTATATATGAACCACATGATAACCACAAACCAAAAAATTATAATACATACCCCCCCAAAATAAAGTGAGAATAATTGAAGTATAACACTAAAGAGAGTCCTCAAACTATAAGGGAAGAGAGCAAAAGAATATAGGAAGAAAAAAGAACTATAAAACAACCAGAAAACAATTTTTAAAATGGCAATAAATACATATCTATTGATAATTACCTTATAAATGGACTAAATGCTTCAATCAATAGACATAGAGTGAGTGAATAGATTAAAAAGAAACACAAGACCCATCTATATGCTGCCCTGCAAGAGAATACTTCAGACCTAAAGACACATACAGACTGAAAGTAAAGGGATGGAAAAATATATTCCATGCAAATGAAAGTGAGAAAAAAAGCTGGGTAGCAATACTTAGACAAAATAGACTTTTTTTTTTAAGATTTTATTTATTTATTTGAGAGAGAGAGAGAGAGAGAATGAGAGATAGAGAGCACGAGAGGGAAGAGGGTCAGAGGGAGAAGCAGATTCCCTGCTGAGCAGGGAGCCCAATGTGGACTTGATCCTGGGACTCCAGGATCATGACCTGAGCCAAAGGCAGTCGCTTAACCAACTGAGCCACTCAGGCGCCCAACAAAATAGACTTTAAAGCAAAGGCTGTAACAAGACACAAAAATAATGATAAAAAAACCAATACAATAAGAAGACGTAACATTTGTAAATATCTCCACACCCAACATAGGAGCACCTAAACATATAAAGCAAATATTAACGGATAAAAAGGGAGAAATTTGTCAGTAATCCAATAATAGTAGGCAACTTTAACAGCCCATTTACACCAATGGATAGAATATCCAGACAGAAAATCAGTGGAGAAACAGTGGCTTCAAGTAACATATTAGACCAGATGGATTTCACAGATCTATACAGAAAATTCAATTTAAAACTAGCAGAATACACATCCTTCTTCAAGGGAACATGGAACATTCTCTAGGATAGAGCCCATGTTAGGCCACCAAACAAGTCTCAATAAATTTAACAAGACTGAAATCATCATTTCCAACCACAACAGTATGAAACTAGGAATCAGTTACAAGAAAAAAATTGGAAGAAACACAAAGATATGGAGTCTAAAATGCATACTACTAAAGAACAAATGGGTCAAAGAAGAAATCAAAGAGGAAATAAAAAAATATGTGGTGGGATGCTTGGGTGACTCTGTTGTTTAAGTGTCTGCCTTCAGCTTAGCTCGTGGTCCTGGGATTGAGCCCTGTGTTTTTTTTTGGGGGGGTTCCCTGCTCAATGGGAAGTCTGCTTCTCCCTCTCCCCTGCCCCACCACTCATTCTCTCTCTCTCAAATAAATAAATGAAATCTTTAAAAAATATGTGGAGACAAATGAAAATGGCTATACTATAGTTCCAGAATCTTTGGGATACAGGAAGTTTACAGCAATACAGGTCCACCTCAAGAAACAAAAGAATATCTCAAACCTAACAATCTGAAATCTAACCTTACACCTCAAGGAACTAGAAAAAGAAGAACAAAGCCTAAGGTTAGGAGGAGGAAGGAATAATAAAGATCAGTTTGGAAATAAATGAAATAGAAACTAAAAAAGAAAAGACACTAAAAGCTTGTTCTTTTAAAAGATAAAATTGATAATTCTTTAGATTTATCAATTATCAAAAATTAATCAAGAAAAAAATAAAGGACTCAAAATCAGAAATGAAAGAAGTTATAAGTGACAAGACAGAACTATAAAAAATAACAATATAGGGGCACCTGGGTGACTCAGTCATTAAACATCTGCCTTCGGCTCAGGTCATGATCCCAGGGTCCTGGGATGGAGCCCTGCATCAGGCTCCCTGCTCCGCAGGAAGCCTTCTTCTCCCTCTCCCACTCCCCCTGCTTCTCCCTGTCTCTCTCTCTGTCAAATAAATAAAATCTTTAAAAAAATATATAAAAAATTTTATGCCAACAAATTGGACAACCTAGAAGAAATGGATAAATTCATAAAACTATGCAATCATCTAAGACTGAATCAGGAAGAAATTAAAAACTGAACAGACCAATTACTAGTGATGAAAAACTCCCAATGAACAAAAGCCCAAGACCAGATGGCTTCACAGATGAATTCTACCAAACACTGAAAGAAGAGTTAATACCTATCTCTCTCAAACTACTAAAAAAATGGAACAGAAAGGATTGCTTCCAAATTCATTTTATGAGGCCAGCATTGCCCTCGTACCAAAACCAGAAAAAAGACATTACAAAGAGACAGACAATTGCAGACTAATTCATCCCTGATGAATATAGATGCAAAAATTCTCAAAATATTAGCAAACTGAATTCAACAATACATTAAAATGATCATTCAACACTATTAAGTGAGATTTATTCCAGGGATGCAAGGATGATTCAATATATGTAAATCAAACAATATTTTACACTATATTAACAAAATGAAAGATACAAATCATATGAACATCTCTATAGATGCAGAAAGGCATTGCACAGAATTCAAAATCCACTCATGATATAAGCTCTCAACAAAGGGGGTATAGAAGGAACATACCTCAACAAAATAATGGGCATATATGAAAAACCCATAGCCACCATCATACTCCAATGGTGAAAAGCTGAAAACTTTTCCTCTAAGATCAGGACAAGATAAGGAAGTCCACCCTCACCACTTTTATTCCCCATAGTATCAGAAGTCCCAGCTGCAGCAATCAGACAAAATAAATAAATAAATAAATAAATAAATAAATAAATAAATAAATAAATAACTGACATCTCAACTGGTAAGGAATAGGTAAAACTGCTACTATTTGCAGATGACATGATACAAATATATTAAAAAACCCTAAAGAATCCACCAAAGAACTACTGGAATGAATAAATGAATTCAGTGAAATTGTAGGATACAAAATCAATATACAGAAATCTGTTGTGTTTCTATATATTAAAAATGAAATAGCAGAGAGATTACGAAAACAATCCTATCTGCAATTTCATCAAAAAGAATAAAATAGGGCGCCTGGGTGGCTCAGTTGGTTAAGCAACTGCCTTCGGCTCAGGTCATGATCCTGGAGTCCCGGGATCGAGTCCCGCATCGGGCTCCCTGCTCAGCAGGGAGTCTGCTTCTCCCTCTGACCCTCTTCCCTCTCATGCTCTCTCTATCTCATTCTCTCTCTCAAATAAATAAATAAAATCTTTAAAAAAAAAAAAAAAGAATAAAATACTGAATACATTTAACCAAGGAAGTAAAAGACCTGTACTCTGAAAACGATAAGAAATGGAAGACAACACAAATAAATGGAAACAGATACCATGCTCATGATTTGGAAGAATATTGTTAAAATGTCCATATTATCCAAAGTAATCTACAGATTCAGTACAATCTCTATCAAAATACCAATAGCATTTATTGCAATCCTACAATTTGTATGGAAACATAAAAGACTCTTAATTGCCAAAGTAATCTTAAGGACAAAGCTAGAGTTATCACAATCCCATTTGAAACTATTCCAGAAAGCTATGATAATCAAAATGGTATGGTACTGGCAGAAAAACAGACACGTAAATCAATGGATCAGAATAAAAAGCCCAAAAATAAGTCCACACTTGTGTGGTAAATTAATCTACAAGAAAGGAGGCAAGAATATGCAATGGGGAAAAAAATCTCTTCAATAAATGGTGTTGGAAAAACTGGACAGCTACGTGAGAAAGAATTAAACCGGATCAGTTTCTTATATCATATACAAAAATTAACTCAAAATGGATTAAAGACCTAAATGTAAGATCTGAAACCATAAAACTCCTAAAAGAAAACAGAGCTAGTAAATTCATGGACCTTGGCCTTTGCAATATTTTTTCTGAATATGTGTCTCCAGCCAAGGAAAACATAAGCAAAAATAAATAATTGGGACTATATAAAACTAAAGAGCTTTTTGCATAGCAAAGGAAACCATCAACAAAACAAAAACACAATCTACTGAATGGAGGAAGATATTTGCAAACGACTTATCTGATAAGGGGTTAATATCCAAAATAGATAAAGAACTCCTACAACACCAAATAATAATAATAAATAACCCAATAAAAATTGGGCAGAACCCTTGAATAGACATTTTTCCAAAGAAGACTCAGAGAAATAGCCAAGAGACTCATGAAAAGATGCTCAGCATCACTCATAATTAGGGGAATGGAAATCAAAACAACAGTATCACCTCACACCTGTCAGAATGGCTAGTATCAAAAAGACGAGAAATGACAGTCATGGCAGGATGTGGAGATAAGGGAGCCCTGGTACACTGTTGTTAGAAGTGTAAATGGGTGTAGCCACTATGGAAAACAGTATGGAGGTTCTTCAAAAAGCAAAAAATGGAAATACTGTATGATCCAGTAATTCCACTTCCGGGTATTTACCTGAAGAAAACGAAAACCCAAAAACAATTCAGAAGTTACATGCACCCCTATGGTTATTGCAGTAGCATTTAGAATAGCCAAGATATAGAAGGAACCCACATGTCCACACTACATGAATGGATAAATATAATATGGTATACACACACACACACACACACACACACACACACACCACACACTGGACTATTTCTCAGCCATAAGAAAAAAATAAAAATCTTGCCTTTTGTGACAACATGGATGGCCCTAGAGGACATTATCCTAAGTAAAATAGATCAAAGTGTGCAAATGAGCAAACAACAAAAATAGATACAGACTCATGAGAGCTAACTGGTGTTTGCTTGAGGGGAGATGGATAGGGGTATAAGCAAAATAGGTGAGGGGGATTAAGAGGTACAAACTTCCAGTTATGGAATAAATAAGCCCAAGAACCATGTGGCTCTCTTGGGTCAGTAGATCTTAGTTTAGTATCAAGTTTCCTCAGTGTATTTTCTGTTATAAAATTCCCAAGAGGGGAAAGATTGGTGTTGGTTGAAATAACTGCACAAAAAAAGAGTAGCCTTTCATAGAGGAGAAGTATGATCAAGGGAACTGCAGTTATAAAGTACAATCATAGCCTCTTTCCTATATTATTATTAGGGAATAGCCCATTTCCCTTTGTAATCTGTATATTATGTGACAAAAAGGACCTCTATCTTAATGTCCTTGTGACTTCATAAGACAAGTATAGTGGTGGGACTCAATAAAAGCCCTTTTGAATGCATAAATGGAGCAATCAATGAATAGTGTATATATGATAGGTCAGATGGACTCATCCTACATCTGAAAATAGGAATCCACATTGATGGCCTGTGGGATAGAGTTTTAACTGTACATAACAACAGCTAACATTTAGTGGATCTCTTTCTTTGACCAGGTACTGCCTCAAGTACTTTATATATTATCCCACAAAATCCTCACAATGAGGATTATTACTGTTATCCTTTTTTGGCAGGTGAAAAAAACTTGAGCACAGAAAGAATAAGGAATTTGTCCAAGGTAGAAGGTGAGAAAGATGAGATACAAGCCTACAAAGTCTGGCTTAAAATGCTGTGCTCTGACCCACATTGTTATATTCCCTCTCTATGAATATGTACCTAGTATGCAGCATGAAGCACCAGACACTTGGAAGCTAGTGTATTTTCCTAATTCAGGATGATATGGACTGTGGGTCTCCCATATTGTCATGATAGAACCTTAGCAATGGTCAAGTTTCTCAACTACAAACTAGGGGTGCGGTGGGGAGGGGCATACCTCATAGTGTTCTTGTGAAGATTAAGTTAAGTAATGTTCATTAATTGTACATTCCTAGTAAAGTATCAATAAATGTAAGCTATTTATTTTAGGGAAGAACAGTCTGCTTCTCAAACTAAAAAAACTTCACTCGAGTTGTCCATGCAATAATTCATGTAGAAGTTCTTGACTATACATAATTACAGTTGGTATATTTTGGGGGGGAGAATTTATTTTTGATTACTTAAATTTGTAATTTTATTATATATAAACAAATAAACAATAGCCCCTAGGAATTCTCATCATGTATTATTCAGCTGATAATACATCACTTTTAAGGAGAGTAATTTTTTTTTTTTTAATGTTAGTCACCGTACAGTAAATCATTAGTTTTTGATGTGGTGTTCAATGACTCATTATTTGCGTATGGAGGGCACCTTGGCCTTCACTTCACATTCAGGCCTCAAGCCACACTTGACCTATGGAGGAGTGAAAATGTCATGATTTACAGTAGATAAATAAAATCTGAGATGTCTAACATGTAAGTTAAAAACTTATCTAGCAAATTGGGAAGATGTTATTTAGGCTACATGGAAGTTCATCACAGCCATGTAATGTAAAAGAAGACTCTTGAAGAACAGCTTCATGATATTTTCAGGTTTCTGGTTGGATCCCCGGGGAAGAGAACAGTGGGTGCATGGTAAGTGGTAGTTTTAACTGATCCACCTACCAACAACAAGATAGCTGGGAGTGGTTTTTAAAGTCCAGTTTTGCTAATCAAAGGATTAGGCTTACCTGGCATAGATGAAAAAATATCCATAGCTTTTATCAATTCCTCCAGTCTTGGCATCAAGTAAGCTCTTCAGGCATGCTACCTCACCTCAGATTACTCATGTGAAAAATACCACCTGGTGTTTTTATTGTTTCATCCATTGACATTTAACCATGATTAAGGTTTACCAGCTTAAGGCTTATCAGCTACCACCTGTGTGTCAAACTATATTCAAGTGTTGTAAGCCCCAAGATGACTGCTTCCCATGCTCTTGTGGTCTGAGCTCAGAAAAGAGTCTGAGCCGTATAGGTATATTTATCTCACTCATCCAACAACTTGGCTTTAACTATTCTGTGACAATGAACTTTAGGCCCACAGGTGTTTAGGGTCATCTGGTTTACTGCTTAATTGTAAACACTGGAAAAGGTAATGTGATCACATGTTAGAATCACCTGGGGATTTTTTTTTTTTAATCCTGACATGCAGGCCAAGCTCTCAAAATTTAAATAAGCATCTTTTGTGACTGGACTGAGGCAGCTATACATGTAAAGGCATCCTAGTGATATAAATGTGCAGTTGAATTTAAGAAGCACTGATCTAGAGAACTGAGAAAGCGAAGTTAACACAGAGAAACTATCTCTCCTGCCCATCTTTCCCCGTAACTGGCCTTCAATAAAGCCTCACACACAGAGCAACTCTAGGCCCCATTAGCCAAGGTGCACATAGACTATCTGCTGGGGGTGTGACCTTGTGAATGTCATTTAACCTTGCAGCACCTCTGCTTCCTTAGCCCTACAAAATGTGTTAATAATTTTTATTATCACCATAACTTCTATAAGTAGTTGTGAAGAGTAGAAAAGTCATGGGGACTATATTAAACAGGCGTGACTTATAGTCAAAGATCAACAAATAGCAGCACATACCTGTTACTTGTTCAGGGGCCTCTCTCTCATTCCTCATTCTTTAGCTCACTCACCTTGATCCCTTCTCCTACAGCAGTTTTGGCCAGTAAGGGCTCATTTAATGACTGGTTGAAATGAATTACCAAAGTGGCCTTAAGAGAGGTTTGACCAGCAGAAGTCTGGACTTCAAGAGAAGAGATTGATTTGAGATCTTTTTCTTAAAATATTTTTGGTATGGGTAGATTGGAATGTATTAATGCATTTGTTCCATCCATTCATAAGAGCATACATTACTTGAATAATCAATGAAGAACCAGCTCTGTGCCAAGCACTATACTGGGAATGAAAAAACATCTACATTCTGATGTGAGAGACAGACATGTAAGCATATAAGGCAATACAGTCTACTCACAATGACAATAGTCCTAAAGCAATAGGCTCGACATACTTTGGGTTTATTTCAGCTGGTAGAAGTAAACAAGATATTCTAAGTGTTGAATAGGACTTGTAACAATGTACCGCATATAACAGAAAAGTCCAAGCAAAATTATTTTGAAACAGATGGGAGACTAAATTAGGTTTGGAAGAGGACAAACATGCAAATGATGTCTTCTTCCCAGTAATCTCTTTTGCCCTCAGTTTTAATAACCTGGTACAGAGCATTTTGTCAGAAAATGATATATAGTTGACCCTTGAACTACGTGGGTTTGAATTACATGGGTCCACTTATCTGCAGATTTTTTCAACAAATAAAGCCCGGTACAATAAATGAATTTTCTCTTATGAGTTTTTTAATAACATTTGCTTTTCTCTTATTGTAAGAATACAGTACATGATACATGTGGCATACAATATATGTGTTACTGGTAAGGCTTCTAGGCAACAATAGGCTATTAGTTTGGGGGGAGTTAAAAGTTATACGTGGCTTATTTGACTGCTCAGGTGGAGTTAGAACCCCTAACCCCCACATATTTCAAGGCTCAACTGTAGTTGCTAACATTTCTAATGCTTTAGTATGTTTTGTGCATGTTGTGTGGAATACCTTATTTTCTTAAGTATTTTCTGTACCTAACCTAGATTAATCTAACAAAACCCTACAGAAAATGATATATGCTTCACATTTGAGGAAAATATGATTTATAGAAACTAAAGAGCATTTTCAAGCCATACTATACATGTGGGATGAAATCTAGATTTATTGGGTTTTAAAACCGGAGCTCTTAACTACTGCAATTATATTTACTCACTAGTCAAAGAGCGGGCAAGAGATGTGGTTCTAGTTTTCACATAGCTGATAAAAGAGGACTGTGATTGTATAATTCATCTTTCAACAGCTTAATTCTTAGTTAACTACTTAACATTCATGGACTTAGACTCCAATGTCCTTGTGAGTCTGTGGCTTTGTAATAATCTATTTGAAACTTCTTCCTTACATGAGAAAAAAAATGTGAAAATCTAAGTATCTCTATATATAATACATCAAGAAAGATGCAAATAATTTTAAAAGTGTATGTGTTTGAGGTGGGGAGGGGCTGTATTCCCAAAATGTCACAGGTATTTTTCCCAAAATATTTTCAATGGTTAGAGCCAATTGCTGTGTATGTACATCTTCAAATGTCATTATGATAATTATGGATGTTGGAATTAAGAGCCAGTCATGTGCTGATAAATGTGTAACAGTTGACTCTAGGGGAAAAAAAGGCGGTCCTGATTTTTAGTGTTTGCCTATTTCTATGATGTTAATACTTTCACCTTGGCTGACTTCAATCTACCAATGTGACATCTCTCAATACATCTGGAAAGAATAAACACAACCAGCTCTCATGAGCTTGTGTGAGCAGCTCTGGAAATAACTGCCCAGAGACCAAAATGCAAAATCTCCTGAAATTAGAAATTTGTTTTTTTTTTTTCCTAGTCAAACTTAAATTTATTAAGAGAATTTACTAAAGAAAGCGAATCGAGGTAATTAAGGAAAACTAGACCTGGAAAACTTTTGAACACCTTTTTTTAATATGCTAGTTTTCTTTAAAATAAAATAATGGCATTTCTATGTAATTGCTGACTCAATTAACAGCACATCAACTTAGAAAGGGGAATGAAGATTACTGATACTGGATACTTATCTTGGAACGCTAAATGAAAAAGAAATGTGTCTCACCTAAGGAAGTTCTGGCTGGAACAGCATCCTTATTGATCCAGAAAGACACCCAGGATAGGACAACAATGAGTGTGCAGGGGATGTAGGTCTGGATGGTGAAGTATCCCATCCTTCTGCTCAGGTCAAAGTAGACAGACATGACCACATAATCTCCTGGAACAGAACAGAGCATCATGCCAGCACTTATCAAACTTGGAAAGCAATTAGAATAGGGAGCCCAGATATAAACCCACGCTTATATTGTCAATCAATGACAGAGGAGGCAAGAATATACAATGAGGAAGAGACAGTCTCCAATAAATGGTGTTAGAAAAGTTGGACAGCCGTATGCCAAAGAACGAAACTGGATGACTACTTTAAACTATATAAAAAAATAAATTCAAAATGGATTAAAGACTTGAATTAAGACCTGAAACCATAAAACTCCTAGAAGAAAATATAGGCAAGAAGCTCTTCAACATCAGTCTTAGTAATATATTTTTGGACCAGTGTCAGGCAAGGGCAACAAAAGCTAAAATAAACAAATGGAATTACATCAAATTGAAAAGCTTTTGCATGGTGAAGGAAACCATCAACAAAATGAAAAGGCAACCTACTGAAATAGGAGAAGATATTTGCAATTGATGTCTTTGATAAGGGGTTAATATCCTAAATATATATATAAAGAACTTACATAACTTAATATAAAAAATCCAATTAAAAAATGAACAGAGGAACTGAAAAAAACATTTTTCCAAAGAAGACATACATATTGCCAACAGGCAAAAGAAAAGATGTTCAACATCACTGTCATCAGGGAAATGCAAATTAAAACCACAGTGATATATCACCTCATACATGCCAGATTTGCTATTATCAAAAAGACAAAAAATAACAAGTGTTGGCAAAGATGGGGAGAAAAGATAACCATCCTCATGCACTGTTGCTGAGAAAGTAAATTGGCACAGCCACGATGGGAAACACTGTGGAGGATACTCAAAAAATTATTAATAGAAATACCATACAATCCAACAATTCTACTTCTAGATGTTTACCCGAAAACAAAAACACCAATTTGAAGAGATATATGCATTCCTGTGTTCATTGCAGTATTACTTACAAATATGGAAGCCACCTAGGTGTTCCATTCATAGATAAAGATGTAATATATATATATACAATGGAATAGTACTTGGCCATAAAACAAAGAATGAAATCTTGCCACTTGTGACAACATGGATGAACCTAGAGGGTATAATGCTAAGTAAAATAGAGACAGACAAATACTGCCTTCTCTTATATGTGCAAACTAAAAAAACAAAATGGAAATAGGCTCATAAATACAGGGAACAAACTATTGATTACCAGAGTGGGGAAGGGTTGGGGGTAGGTGAAATAGGTAAAGGTGATTAAGAGCTACAAACTTCTAGTTATAAATAAGCCATAGGGATGTAGTCAATAATATCGTCATAATTTTGTATGGTAACAGATGGTAACTAGACTTATTGTGGGGATCGTTTTGTAATGTATAAAAATATTAAATCACCTGATATATACCTAAAACAAATAGGATACTCTATGTCATTTATACGTCAATAAAAAACTGCAAAGCTTTTGAAAATGAGCATATATTCAGCTCTCATGTTCACACATTTAAATTCAGAGTTCTATACGAGGGGTATGTTGAAAACTATCTTCTTCCCCTTTCAGTTAAAAAACAAAAACCCAAACTAAACGGAGTTATGATCCTTTTATAAGTAATGTGACTACCAGATGGAAGGAAACATTTTGAGTATATTGATAATATTTTCTTCTTTCAGGTGTTTCTGGAGGGTGCCTTCTCTGCCTGCTTAATATATATAATATAAAACTTCTTGTTTGGTGGGGAGGGAGAGGGACAGTGTTTCCACACCCTGCCTCTCTTACTTGCAATAAACCCTAAGGTTTGTAACAATTTCCTCCTGTTCTCAGGACCTTTCTCTATACAAGCCATAGAGGAATATACTGGTGCCTGACACTAGTAAATGCCAGTTTTACTCCATTTATAACCAAATTCCTGTGCTGAGACATTTTTCTAATGTTTTCATTGAATCATAGGGTTTTCCTTCATGGCACTTACTGCAATTCCTTTTTTTTTTTTTAAGATTTTTATTTATTTATTGAGAGAGAGAGAGAATGGTGGAGAGAGAGCATGAGAGGGAGGAAGGTCAAAGGGAGAAGCAGACTCCCTGCCGAGCAGGGAGGCCGATGCGGAACTCGATCCTGGGACTCCAGGATCATGACCTGAACCAAAGGCAGTCGCTTAACCAACTGAGCCACCCAGGCACCCACTTACTGCAATTCTTAATTTCTCATTTGTGTGGCTATTTTCTTAATCTCTCTCCTATTAGAATTAATTTATTTGCACGAGTTCACGAACAGTGCCTATTTTAGCATACCACTGCAGGACCAGTACTTAGCATCCTGTTTGGCTCCCAATAGGTATTCAGTACCATTTGTTGAATAAATGATCAAAAGAAAGAATGCATTTATAAATTTAAACATAGAGGGGAAAAAAACACAAAACTCAAAAAGATGTGTTCTGGAACATTGGGTTAAAAACAGAGTTTATGTAAATAATCCTCAGAGTAGAGTAATAAAGGAGTCAAAGAATAACCATATGGCTATGCATGAGAACAATTTAATGTGACACAATTTAATGTCTCTAATTTTTTAAAAATTCCATCTTTTTCATCTTATATGATTCGAAGTGCATTTAATTTCAGAGCATTAAAAATTTTAAATAATATATTAAAATTTTTAGATAATATACTATGGAGACATGTCCCAATTACTATATATTTATGCTTTCTTACATACTCTTAGGGAATATTAGTGTCAAAGATTATATCTGCTCTTGCAGTGTGAGATGAACATGAGACCACTTTTCAAATGTTGCTTTTTTTCTTTACTAAATTATAATTTGTCCTAAAACACATGAAGAACAAATCCAAATTCTGTGCTTTTAATTAATTATTTGGCTTTGTGCCTGTTTCTCTACTTATTTGGCTGATTTAGATTTGATTTGAAAATAAAGTACTTTAAAAGCCTCATGCACAGAAGATTGACTTAGCAGAGTGAGTTCTCACTCCTCAGTCCATTTCTTCCTTCCTACACACAAGTGTCATTCCACAGCCTTCCAAGCTGCTGAGACAGAAAACCCTCCATTGGCTACTCTTCCAAGGAGTAAAGACTCTCCCCCTAACCCTGCAGTGTTTCCTAAGTGTAGTTATAAAAACCTCTTAACACTGCCTTTGGCGAATTGATGTACTGTCACTTGTCTGAGTCAAGCTTGGTTAAGACAGTGGTAGTGACCCAGAAACTAATTAGGGAATTCAGCTTCCATTTGAACATCAGTTCCCTCTCAGAGATCATTAAGTAGCCATTAATGAGCAACTCTCCCTGAAAACTTAAAGTGGGAATTTCTTTTTGGTAGTAAGTAGGTTTTGATTAGTCTTCTGAGATTATGCTTCTCTATGTTGATTTACCTGGACTTAAGCTACTTAAAATCATGGCATTTCATAAATTAGTTTGGTCTCTGCTTTTCTTCTAGTTTACAATCTAATAGACCCAGGCTATAATTGTGGAATAAAGACACTTAATTTGAGATGATCCCTATTAATGTCTGTTTCTTTCCTGTTTCTTTGATCAGAATACTATAGGCAAATGCAAGTTCTCATACTCCAGATAGGAAAAACAGGAGAGGTTTTCTTTTTAAACAGTAATATTCAGTGGTGCTTTTTCTCCTTATTTTCAGAGTCCTTGAGAGTTTTCTGCATATTTTAAACGTGTTTAAGTGAGACTTTACAAATTATAATATTTTTAAATAAATCTAGATAATTTTAGTAACTTTTTTTTTTTTTTTTTACTTATCAGACAAGTGAATGAGAATCTACACTTTGGCATTAATGATCTGACTCCTTTAAAGGTGAACTTTAATTTTGTCTCAAGTTGACAAGATAATTTTCTCAAGTCAATACTCCACTTCCCTTTAGGTCATAATCTAAACGTCCATACCCTATTTATCCATCAATTTCTATTTGAAGGTAATAGTTTCTGAGCATCATTCATCTTTGCCAGCAAATCCAAAGCTTTTCTGCCACTAGATTATGAATTCAAACTTGGGAACAATCCATTTAAAAGCAAAGCAGCTTCACAGTGACAGCCTGATGCCTGTCTTATCTCTAAGGCCACGTCCCTTTTTGTATTTTTAAAAACTCTGGGTCAAGGAGTCTATAAAATCAAAACCCCTGAAAGTGCCACATCAGTGATTCCTAAGCCCAAAAGGTTTAAATGCCAACCAAGTCAAAAGTGGTTATTTCAGCCACTTCAAATATATTCCTTCTATTGATTTAGTCTAACAAATGATATTTAAAGTCATAGCACTTAATAAATTAGTTTGGTCCCTGTTTGTGTCTTAATTTAGAATGTCATAGACACAGGCTATGATTAAAAAGAGAAGACATATAATTTGAATAACACCCACTGAAGTCCATTCTTTCCTTATCTTTTTTAAGCTTCTCATATCTGGTTTTAGGAAGAGACTATCAATGTTAATGAATGATGATTTCCAATTTTTTTTAACTGTGGTGCAAAACTATTTCTTAAAATCTTAACCATTCCAGTGGTAGAAAAATCTTCTACCCCATGAACACCTGAAATAATGACAAGAAGTATTTTCTGATTACCTGGAATGAGAATTACCATACACAGAGACTGGGGCTGAATGGTTTGCATACATTATCTCAACATCATCAATACCTTGTCAGGTTGGCGAAAAAAAAAAAAAAAACGATTTCCCTTTGTTCCTTCACTCATGATTCTTACTCCACTTAAATATAGTTGAATAGAACTTATATTATTCTACTAGATTGACTTTAAAGACAAAATAGTGTTAGGCTCTCCTCATGCTCACAATAGTGTTAGTGTTATGCTCTTCTTTACATTCCTTTCTCTAGTCTCTTTACTTAAGTTAACAAATATTCTGAATCACTGGTATGCATACAGCCCTCTATTTTAGGAAGTATGGAGATTAAGACCTATGGATTCTCACAACTGATTCTAAATTAAATAGATTAAGAGGGAACAAGATAATTTTCTCTCTGACTACAATTCAGATAGACAGAGACATGTTGAAACAATGCATTAGATCTAACTATATCACCCCTTATTAAATACTTGAATGTGTGGTATACTTCTATGAGGTTGCTTTTGACCACAGGAAAGCAAGAGAGTTGTTGGCTACATTTGCATTTGGGGACACATAAAAAGCATAAAGGAAAAATATTTACACATTTAACATGTAAAACTTAAGGAGTGCCCGTCTGGCTTAGTAGAGCATGCAACTCTTGATCTTGGGGTTGTGAATTTGAGCCCCATACTGGGGACAGAGTTTGCTAAATCAATCAATCAATCAATCTACAGCTTTTAAAAAAGTTAAAAGAATGCTTTAGAAAATTTTAAAAGGAAAATACAACACTTAAATAATAGATCTACAAAATAAGAAATCGAAGGCCAATATCACTGATACATAAAAATTCCCATTAATCATTGAGAAAAGAAACCCAAATTTTTAATTAGGTTAAAAAAATGGATAATTGATGGATATATGAAGATTATCAACTTCAGTAGTGATCAGTGAAATGCCAAGTAAAAGAATAGTATTTCACTTTTAACCTATTACAATAGCAGGAACTACAGACAAGATGTGAACTAAGAGCTACACACTTTTGGTAGGGGTAAACATTGACTTTTTGAAAGATATTGTGGAAATATTTTTTATAAAGATTTTATTTTTTTGAGAGAGAGCATGAATGAGCATAGGGGGAGCAGCAGAGGGAGAGGAAGAAGCAGGCTCCCCAATGAGCAGGGAGCCCAACATGGGACTCGACCCGAGGACCCTGGGATCCTGATCCTGAGCCAAAGGCAGATGCTTAACCAATTAAGCTACCCAGGTGCTCCAGAAAATATCTTTTAAAAAATATTTAACTTCAAGATATCTGGAATAAACCCTGCCCCAAAAATGCTTTGTAAAAAATTGCCTTTTAATTGGCAACACACTTTTCTCCAGGTTTGCTGTGTTCCCAAAAGAATGAGTAGAATACCTAATCCTTGGGCAGAATCACAGTCCCTGAGCTTATGGAGTCTAGAGCATTATGGGTAAGTAATGACTTTCAAGTTTAATCAGTTAACTTCTACACATGCCACTCCCATGTGTTTCTGCATCCATCACCTGCCCACCATTCCCAGTGGTGTCCGAGGCCCCTACTAACTTTTCTGGAATTACATTCAGTATTCTTCCAGCAACTAGGTCCTGTGAGGTCGGAAGGGAAAACATAGCCAAACTGTAATTCTTGCCATCAAGGAGTCCTCAGGCTAAGAAGACATAGGGATATAGCATCACTACTCAGTGGCACAAGGGCTCTAACAAAAAATATACATGCTAATTTATCTTACACACCATAATAAAATGAAGTCTCTGGCAAGCACATTTCTGGAAATTCTACTTAAATAATTCCAATCTTTGAAACCTTAAAGAGATCCATGTTCCTCTTCACAGAAAGTCCAAGCCCCTTAGTCTGGCACGGGAGGCGGTCTATAATCTGAATTTAACCTAGACATTTCTCATTATTCCCTTCATGTAGACAAAGTAAATCAAATATTTTCACTTCCCATTAGTATGATTTTTCTGTCTTTATTCTTCCTGACCTCTCTCTCCCAGATTCCTCGCACATCTCCTTTTCCTCATTCCAACTTCCAAATGTCCCCAGCACCACCACAATACCACACACATATACTCTGTATGATGACTAGACTTGTGCTAAGATGGTAGTTGCCTTAAGTAAAATACAAAATTAAATAAAATTTAAAAATCTATCCCCCCATTCATCAAGCCATTTTCAAGTGCTCGGTAACTACATATGTATTATGATAGTATAGATCACAGGAAAGCTACTTCATCATAGAAAGCTCAATTGGACAGTGCTAGTTTAGACAAATCTTTCTAAAATTTACCTCTGTTTATTCCATTCCCTTCAAGTTTTTCAGTATAAAATCCATACTGCTTAGCATGTGTTTCTGGTCCATTTTACCCTTGGTCCATCCCTGCTGTATCTCACACCATTTATGATTTCCCCCTTTAATGCCCACCCAACTTGATTTACTTTCTATTCTCCTAAGAGAATAGGTACTGCTCATTCTTTTGTCTTCATTTGCCATGTTACCTCCAATTTCAGGAATACCCCCGTTCCTATGTTCATGTCACACATGTACACACTCCTCCAAACCCTTCAATAAGTGTCCATTGAAATCAGGACACACTAAAATCCTTTAATTTGTCCTTTAAGATTTTGTATAGTCTTTCCCCTGACTGCATCTCTAGCCTCATCTTAAATAGTATTTCCTCACATTCCAGCTGGTGTTATTGTGTTTCCTTAAATGTCCCCACTACTTCTTGCCTTAGGATCTTTTCACATGCTGATTTTCTTGGTTCAAAATCTAATACCCCCAGCTTTTCTTTAACTTAATTCTTTCTTCAGGTGTCAATTTATTCCATCACCAAAGAAGTCCTTAATAGATCTAATGTCTTCAGTAAAACCTCATAGTATCATATGACAGCTAGAGAGCTGATCACAATTTAAAGATTATGATTGGTGTGACTATTAGATTATAATATTCAATTGGTTCCCAAGTTCCATGAGGGAAGTAGCTATACTTAGTTAGCTATTTTAGTCTCAGCATCTAGTACAGTGCCTGGTACACAGAAGGAGCACAACAATTATTTGTTAAATGCATAAATGTTTTAGCTTAGAAAGCAA
This sequence comes from Eumetopias jubatus, assembly GCF_037043125.1. Taxonomy (NCBI): domain Eukaryota; kingdom Metazoa; phylum Chordata; class Mammalia; order Carnivora; family Otariidae; genus Eumetopias; species Eumetopias jubatus. The sequence goes on from NW_028274811.1 coordinate 101,943,595, forward strand.
TGAAGAAAACCCTGGGTGAACCCTATACCAAAAAACATTTAAGACCAAGACAGAGATCAACATGAGCTCTTGAAATATTAAAACTTCACTTTAGAAATTATTGCTTCTGGAAATATTTTTACTGGATACCTTGCTAAACTTAATCTCCAGAGATGTGAATATAAGGTCACAATGAGCTGTTAGCAATCTTAACTGCTTGCCAAGAAGAAAAAAGGGAAGGGAAATCAGCTATATCAGAGTGACCACATTATGCTTATTAAAGAATCGATTGGTGATTTGAGTTTCTCAACCAGATCCAATTAATGAGAGGGAGAACAAAGGGGCTTGGCTGCTGAAAGAGATCAGTCTTTCACCTTAAGTCTAATAGGTAGATGTGTTTTCATTTCAAAACTTCACCAGTTTTATTTCATCTGTTATTTCTCTAAGCTCATATGTTGCAAAAAACAAAATAGCAATTGGAAAAATTACAGTGAAAAATTAAAGGTGTAATTTATAATTTTTTTCTAGGCTAAATCTATCTTTTAAAGACTCCCTCTGACTTCTCCACTGAGCAAAGAGAGCATAAAACTGTGGTGAAGACCAGGAGCTGCATCAAATTAGATTTCCTAGAAGCAGAGGTAGAGTCAAGAATTCCTGCAAGGGTGAGTGACTTATTGGGGTTTAACTGTTAGAAGAAGGGGAGTGAGGGAAGGAAGCAAGACCAGGAGGTGGAAAAAAAGCTAAGTGTAAGTAGGAGAACTTCTAGTAGGTTCTGGAACAAACTGTACCACAAAGTGCCCCCTCGAGGCAAGAGCAGCCATCATTTGCACTCTGAAGGCTGTGGTGGAGTGGCCTTAATCTCCTAGTTGAGGTGGTTCTATTTTGGCCAAATGCAATTCTGTAGAGAAGGGGACAGTGGTGGGCTGTCAGCAGCCACCTCTTACAGCACCTGGAGGATGGGTACACCAGCTCAGAGAAGACGGGAAGGAGGGGTCATCAAAACGTCCACTACAGGAACACCTGGGTGGCTCAGTTGGTTAAGCATCTGCCTTCGGCTCAGGTCATGATCCCAGAGTCCTGGGATCGAGTCCCCACATTGGGCTCCTTGCTCTGTGGGGAGCCTGCTTCTCCCTCTGCCTACTCTGCTGGCCATTCCCCCTGCTTGTGTGCTTGCTCACACGCTCTCTGACAAATAAATAAATAAAATCTTTTTTTAAAAGTGTGTCCACTACAAGAGCTCTGATGTCAGACTGGCTAGGTTCAAAAGCCTTACTTCTGCCACTAACTGATTGTGTGATTTGGGGAAAGTGCCTTAATTCTCTGAGTCTCAACTTCCTTATGTATAAATAGGGATAGTAAAAAACCCCACTTCACAGGGTTATTGTGATACTAAACTAAAAAGAGTTAATATATGTGAAGTGCTTGGTATAATTCCTGGCCCATAATAAAAGGCCCATTAATGTCATATATTATTACAAAGTAGCATAATCTTTGTAATATTATTAATACCATTCTGGCACATATAAGCATAGAAGAAATAGTACTCACATCTAAAAGAGAATTGGTTATAAAGGGTCCTAGAATTTATCCATATCAACCAATTTTGTCCTCTTAAACACCCATCAAAGAAGATTGGTGTTTTATCCAAGGACACAGAGCTACCTAGTGGCAGACCCCTGACTCCTGATTCCCAAAGCAATACTCCTTTTGTAGTAAATGGCCTGTTCATTTTAAGCCAATGGTTAGGATCACGGAAATAAAGGAGGTGGGGGAGGGAAAGCAGAAAGTTGAACAATTACTGAATGTAGTTAATATAGCTGGTTTGGATAACTGGGGGTCCCAACCACAAAGAGAAAAATTCCTTTTTTTTGCTCTTGAACCTTATGTAATAGGCATATTACTTTTAGGAGGATGGAAACTCAACCATACTAGAGTTGGCCTCCTGGAGAACAGCTTTAGATAAAAGGAAGCCTAATATTTGTAAAGCCTCCAGAGATCAGTGGTTTCCTCTAGGTTTACACAGTGAATCTAAATTTTGCTAATATCTTAGTTCTCTGCAGTTCTGTACTAGAAAATTCTCTTTACTAGATTTAATAGTGTAAATCACTCCTCTTCTTCACATGCTTTAGAAGCCACAGTTTCTTAGCTCATTGTAACCTTCTGTAATACAATTCATTATTTGGAGTCCATTACCAGATTCCAACAAATAGCAAATAGTAGCAAAGAGCAAATAAATTCACCTTGAGATTCATATAAATAAAACAACTCTGGCTCAGAAATCTAAAACTGAAGATAGAAATGATCCATCCAAAAGGAATGTAATTTCTCAGCATAATTAAATCTAACTCCTACAAACATCTGACTAGATACTAAACATGTTTTATATAAGTGCAGAATAGGTTGTGGTAGCAGAAAAAACACAGAATCCAGTTGTTTAAATTCTCCCAGGAAAATAAGGATAAGCATACCTAAGGCTGTTGTGAAAACCACATTTGCTAATGGTAGGAAAAGTGCTTTGTAATTTTTCAGAGATGATGTATACATGTTATATATTATTACATAGTAGCATAATCTTTGTTATATTATTAACACCGTTCTGGCACATATAAACATAGAAGAAATAGTACTCCATATCCAAAAGAGAATTGGTTAGAAAGGGTCCTAGAATTTATCCATATCCACCAATTTTATCCTCTTAAAGACCCATCAAAGAAGATTGGTATTGGTATTCTATAGTATTAGTAAGTAAGATTCCTCTTAAGTGAAATGTTTTTATCCTATGTCAAAAGGCTACCTGCAACCATCAGGAATAATAGTAAAGCATTCAGTCTTATTCTTATTTATATGGACGTCATTGTATCCATGAACATCATTAATACTATCATTTAACATAGGTCACAGATTTGCGTCACAAAAATCATCTCTTCTGTTCAACATGACACTGAAGTATGAACTAATTACATATCAACATGGCTTGGCAGTCAAAGGTGACAAAATATCCTTTTATGTATGGTTAGTCCTCATGTAGAGTATTACTGCAACACCACCAGATCTCCTAATTTCTCTCTCTGAGAAGTCCCATTTTGGGGGAAATTTTAAAATGTGAATTTTTATTCCAGCAATTTTGCTTTCTTGGCTCTAAGTTGCTGACTAGAAGTATTTTCAACAGCTCAGGAGAGAGAGAGAGAGACCAATAAGAAGCACTATACCATAAGAATAGATATAAGAATATAGGAATAACTATACCATAGTATAGTTAAATTTGACAACTTTATATAAGAAAAGTAAAGTGGCTTAATAGAGGTATGGCTGGATATTTGAGAAATCCTAAGAAAAACAGTAATTGTTTACTTCCAGTCCACCATAGGTAAGTGCTAGATAATGAAGGATTTTTTTTTTTTTTTGCTCCTTGTAATTACAGATTATAACTGATTTGTCACAGTTGTAATCCCAGAGCCACAGAAAAGGGGTCAATGTTACATTTGCCATTCTGACATATACATGATGAGACCACACTTCACAGAGGAAAAGAATAGAAATCCTACTTGCAACCTGCTGAAAGAAACAAGAATTTCCCAATATGAAAAGGCATGGTCCACAGTTCTGTCCATGAAAAATGGAGTCTTTGGCCATGGGCAGCTACAGTTCCCTCTATTTTCCATCCTTTTAGAAAGTACCAGAAAGAAGAGATTTCACTCTTTCTCCCACTTCATGCATTCTGTTATCTGATAGGCAAAATTGAGATGCTTGCCCACTTAGGAGTTTCCTTACTCGATAGATCTAATAATTTCTTACATCTGTTCTCCATTTGGTAACATCTCCTGAGTCAAGTCATGGACTAATTTTTAGAGGTTAATCCAGAAGTTGGTCTCATTCAGTCCCTACTTTAGGTCCTCAATTGTTGCCAGCCTGCTATTCCAGGCAAGTAGTTGGTCTTGTACACCAACTTCTCCTCTGAGTTGGGTAATCCCAAAAATTAGATTTGGATAAGAAATAATACGAATCTTCCAAATCAGTGCTACCAGCAATAAAGATGGTATTTGAATTCTATCTGTTGGATTTATGCATGTATCTCACAGATGGTTTCAAAATCCGGAGGCAAAAAGAAAAATGTTATTAATGATTTTAATTCAAGCCCAGAAAACTTTTCTGGAGAAATAACCATGTCAGTAGAAACACTGTAATTTCTTGTTTTTATTCATCTGATGGGCCTGGCATAATTTTGTGTTTGAGGCCAGACCTGATTAATCTAACCCAGGCACGGACATTTTCTTAAAAGACTCCACAGAAGTTGAGAAACCTAATGTTATCAGAATACCAAGCTTTCTAAAACAGCTTTGAAAGCAGCTGGAAAAAGAACATCCAAATTCAGGCAACTGCAGGCAATGGTTGGAAAAGGTCAGATCACAAAATGTTCCCCACGACGTCAAATCACTCCTGGGGATACTCTGCAAAATTATAAGCTTAAAGACTTGACCTCACTTGCTCTTTGCTCTATGCCCAACCACTCAATTTTAAAGCTTTCTTCCCCCTGCTAGAATTCTCTCACCCAGGAAGTTTAGCATTTTGTGATATTCAAGATAATTTTTAAGATGTCTGTTAAAAATTACTAATTTTTTTTAAACTCTGTAAATTATATCAAACTACACAGAGTTGGTTCCAAAAAGCTCAACTTCTCTGAAAAAGGAAGCTGTATCTTTTGGTTGGGAAAGCACTGGACTCAAAGTCAGCAGACCTGTGCTCTAATTCCTGCCTGTTTATGATCTTCTTGTATAATCTTGGGTAAATCCATTTTTCTTTCTGGTTCTTTTTGTGTTTTTTATAAAATAAAACTATTCACTTAGATAATGGATCTTGTGAGGACCCTATATAAAATGTTAAATATGATTTTAATATTAAATTTATTATTAGTGATATTATTTAAATCTGCGTATTTGAAACATATCCAAATTTTACCAATGGCTCTAAACTTTATGAAAAATGAAGAAATGAAATATATGAGAAGAAAAAAAAACCCTGGCAATTTCTGAGTTTGACATTAATTTGCTCTATGACCTTAAGCAAGTTACTTGTCTAGTCTCAGTTTTAGCACATGGAAGAATTGGGATAATAGTCATTCTTCCCTATTAGAATTCTGGTGAAGTGGAACGATTCCTGTTGAGTGTTGAGACAGGGACTTGAGACACAGTAGGTCTTAATAAATGTTACTGAACATTGTTACCATTATTTTTTTTTTCCTTTTTCTAATGTTTTCCCATAACTCAGAGGATCTTATGACCTTGAGAATCTAGTTTATACCAGAGCTGTTCATTTTGTTTCTACAATAAACATCCATTTTTCTCCATTTGTCAGGAAGGCAAAGCTTAGTCTCATTCATTCCTCCTCTGGTTTTAAACGTAAGACATTTTAAAAGCTGGATACCTGACAGAACCTCTTATACTGTAATGGCCTTGGAGTCAAAGATAGGAGAGCAGAACAATCTATCCTTTTCCTTCCCCTGACAAGACTCCATTACCGACGTGAAACCGTGAGAAGGCACAGCATAACAGGGATGTAAGAATGCCCCCTACTGGCGGTCAGCAGTCCTCGTACTCACGATGGTGCCCACTAAGAGAAGCCCAGGGCTGGTGAGATGACCTGTGTCCTGCCTCTACTCAACTATTAGACACAATCACCTCCTTTTACTCACCAAAAAGCCCTTGTTGTGACTTGAGTAATAAAGGAAAATAATACAAAGATTTGAGAAAAGCATGCAACCACATCCATTTGCTGATTATATTTGGAATCACATCTCAAGGCTTTTCGATTTATATTTCAGAGAATGAATTCTAACATCAATCTGTTTGCCACATGGAGTCTTGTATCTCTTTCATTTTATAACGTACAGTCTAGATCAGAGGGCTGATGCTGAGCATTCTCTGTCCACAGGGAGATAGGGAATTGTGTTTTTGGGCAAAATGGACATCCAGGAGCAAGTGTTCTGGGAGAAGGATCATGGGAACCAAGGTATGTAGGTATCTGCCTCATATCAGGTTTCTGCTATTGCAGGATTGATATAGGAGATTATTAAAGGCCCTCCAAATCCTTTTTTTTTTTTGAATTGGCACTTGCTTTATTTTCACAGATGGTATTCCATGTCTAATCAGCATCAAGAACAATGGTTTAATGCTCTGCTCACCAAACTCAAAGTGTCTTTGGCCTCATTATATAGGGAATTTTCAGTACTTTCATTGCTGAATTTGGATTTGACCCTAGGGTGTCATAGCTGAAAGAGAATTTAGAGATCAGGCCAGTTTCTTCATTTTCCTGATGAGAAAGTGAAGCTCTGAGGAATACTGGAGCTTGCCAAAGGTCACACCACAGAACCTTCACCAGAAGCTAGGTCTCTCAATTTACTCCTGAGATCTTTTTTTGTTTTCGTTAATACTGTCATTTGAATAACTAAACTGTGAGTTGTAAAATTGAAGTATGGTTTTATGCATTAAAGATTTAATTAGATATTCTCTCTCCTTTCCCATATTTGAGTTCCTAAATAAACTTCAGAGTTAACCAATTCTTTCTGCAGAATAACTGCATTTATGATTTGCAAATAAGAAGAGAAAAATAATATTAACTGTAGAGAGCTATTATTTGCTAAGCACTATTGTTCTCTCAACATTGAGGCAACAACCTCTTAGCAGCTGATCACAAGAGATCTCTCAAGGAGGATTTGATGTTAAAATCATTAAAATTATAGCCTACTTGGAATCTGGTGTTTAAATAATGGCAAATTGAAGTGCTTTGCTTCCCCTCTACAGCCTTCTTGGCAGGGAGAAAAAAAATGAAACACCTCACTTTTTTTCAAGCAGTTTCTAAAGGATGTGCACTTTGCAGAACTTATTAACGTGAATTTATAGCCCCTTTGGCCCAAACAGTTCTTTGACAACATACTGGATTTGGTGGCATGAAAGAGTAGTTGGAAAAATTTATAAAACCTGGTTTTCAAGGTTATAAATTTTCAGCAATATTAAAGAACTGGAAATAGCTGCTTTAAGTTAAATATTTAGTATATTTAATCTTTCCAATGCTAGGGAAGAAACTCTTGGTCATGTTTTAAGACTTATGTCTTTGGTGAACAATCTGCAATCTACCCCAATGTCAAATTCACCAAGCTTACATGTAGCTCAACTTTTTTTTTTAAAGCTAAAAGATTTTAATTTTGTTAACAATTAAGGGTATACTAATATGTGTATCTCAAATAAACTGAATTATTTAAGACATACTCCTTTCATAGTCATACAATTAATAGAGAGGGAACAGGAACCAGCCTGCTGGACTAACACATCTGTATTATACTTCAACTTCAATGGCAATTATTTCTCCAATTCTTCTTAAGAGAAAAATGCTAGACAAGTTAGAAGCAAAAAATGGTTTGCTTAAAAAAACCCTGTATGTATAGGATAAGTTTAGGTCCTCAAAAACCAGGTAAAAAATGGTAAAATAAAACAAATGAGAAAAACTGGTTAAACTTCTCATACTAAATTATATTAAAGGCATTTTAGCAAAATAAAGCATTAAACTGTACTTAGTAGACATATATATTCTTTTTCATAGCTACTTCATTACAGATTGATCGACTTTAATCTACTTGAATGAAGAATGATCTGAAAGCCATGCTGACTGAATGTAAGGTAAAGAAAGCAAACATCCCCAGCCATTTTTTGCATAAACATGGATTCTACCATTTAATGGAGACTCAAGGCCAAAAATTTTTAGTGGGTATATTTTACTTCCAGTATAGATTCTCTTCATGTAAGATCATAAAAATGCAATACAATGCATGAGCCCAATTTAGGAATTACGTGAGGCAGCCCCTATTAACACAGACAGCTCCAATGAGGGAACAAGAAAAGCTAAATTTGGTGTCACTGGGGCTCATTATATAAGTAGAATAATCAAGTACAAGGAACTAGAACAGACTGAAAATAGGAAACATCGTGCCCTAACAGTCATTCAATCAAGGCTGATTTGATTGTTTTGATGACCAAAATAACCCATGTGAGAAATCCACAATGAGTGTGAAGAGTTCAGTGTCCTATAAACACACCCAGTGCTCAAAGATTAGCAGTATGACCCATCTCTACAAAAGCTGAAGAAAACATTGCTTGAAATGAAAGATAGGGGAAGATCTGTTTTTAAAAGAACATGGATACTTTTAAAGGAATGTTGACATTTCGCTTTCAAAACTGAAATTAAATAGGAAGCAGAGCCTGGTACAGGATATGTCTGAAGTGCGTAAGAGCTTTGATCTCCCAATGGCATAACTGAGACAGTGCTTGAACTTAAAAACTGTTCAGGATTTTATGAGCACCCTAAAATTATGATACAGAATAGCAATCTTAAAATGACTTTGGCCAAAATGAGCTACCAAAGACCTGCACTCAGAGAGATCCCAGTTGCCTAGAGCTGGCTAGGAAGATGGGAGGGGCTCAATGATGGCCTGAAGACCCCGAGTATCCTTTGACCTCACTATCCAATGAACCTACAACATTTCTAGTAGGAAAGACATATCAAAGGCTTTTAATTATTGGGCAATATGAAGACAAAATGAAAATTTGTTTATGACTACACTTTTAAGATCTTTTAGGCATTTAGGGCTATTCCTTTACTTATTTTTAGCTGTTTACACAAAGTTACCAAATTAATATCTCTGAAAGAAAATAACAGATTACTACAGATCAAAAGGTGTCTTCTATAGCTCATCTTTTGTAGAAAGACATTAACTGTGGTGACATAAGCCTTCCCCACATTCCTTCATCACTCATCTAGTTTGACCATTATTCTTAAGACAGTGATAAATAGACTATAAACAGATTCCTTTGCTCCTAGTTCCAAAGTAATTCCTTTAAACAACTATCACTTTAGAGTAAGTGAAAGAGGTATTAATAGAAAAAGAGAATACAAATAGCTTAGACTTTAGAATTAGAAGAAATCTCAAGGATCATCTAATCCAGCTATAACTGAAGCTCAGAGTTAAAATGATACATCCAGGGCCAGACGATTAGTTAGCATCAGATCTAAAATATAGAATTCCAGTAGCTTGATTCTCAATTTGAAATTCTCTCCTGGTGAATTTTCACTAAAAGTGTTACACCTATTTTTTTGCTGCATACACTGATGTAATAACTCAATAACCAAAACCACAGAAATATGCAATTCTAGATATCAACTTGTTCAATACCTGCATCTTAGAAATGAAGAAAGGTAAGCCCTTTCTCCTCAATCTTCCTCCCAGAGAACTGGAAGCTATCAGTGCTCTGTCCTAGGTTACCTTGTGTAATATGGTGTAAGAGGGAGAGGAGAGGAGAGAAAGTAACTTTGCATTGGAGAAAATTGACTATCTGCCAGCTGGGAGCTGAGCTTGGAGCAACAGCATTTTGCAAGTACTGATGTTTCCTCCCTACATGACACAAGAAGGGAAACCAGGGCAGTTTCTAGCATTGTTCCTTGAAGAGCTGTGGCATGCTGTTATGTAAAACAAACACAGACAAGGGAAGGGATGCCAACAAACCGTCTCTCCGCACTTAGTCAACTGTCCTCCAGGGAGAGACTGACAGTGTCTCTCTGCCTCCAGAAGTAAAATAATGCCACTTGTTTAATGTAGGTTGAATGACCAAGATGAAAATCTGAGGCGAAATCAATACACCTCCTCACTGTATCTCTGCCAGGGAAGAGAACTTGAGATAACTAAGCAGGAGAGATACTTGGCTTGGTATGTAGCCATGTTCTCTAATCCCCAGGAAAGGAAGAGCTTTCAGAAAGTTGGACCAGCAGTTATAGGAAAACACAATCCCCCTCCCCTTTTTCTCATAAAGTATGAGGATCTAAGCAAAAGCATGGTAAAGGCTGAAATTATAGCTCATGTTTTCCATTTTTCTGGTCTTTTCCTCCTGATGCTCTCTGTCCTGTGTGACCAAACATCTCCTTCCCACCCCTTGCCCAACTTCACACAGAGCCTCTGCCTTACCTTCTTGCCCTGAGCAACAACACTCTTTGTTCTAAACAAGTTTATGCAGTGAAAACAGCGTGGGCTTTAAGTTTCAATCTGGATCTGCACCTTGACTCTAGTTCTTACTAGGTATTCAACTTAAGGTAAGCTACTTAACTCCTTGGAACATGTTTCTACATCTACACTCAACTCTCTTCTGTGTAACATTTCCTCCCTTCTGACGGAACTGGTAGAAAGGAAGACAATATGATAGACCAGATATCTAATGATTATCTTTCCTAACAGCATTGCTTTTTATAGGGGAATCCTGTAGACACAATACTTTAACTCAGTGGATAAGATTCTCAATATTGTGATTTCTGGTGTTATGGCATTTATGAGTCTAGCATCATATCCAGAGCCATTAAAACTACACCGAGAAGACAGACAATCTAAACCACCATTAAGGCCAAACTTCAGTATTGCTCATGTTTGGCGATGTGAGCTTCCAATGATGGTTGGATTACATGATAAATAAGGATACTCCCAATCCTATAATCTTATAAAAATCTTAGATTAAGTCATAAACCCTAAAGCAGATCATATAGATAATTAGATAGAGAAGACAGACTAAAACATCCTAATATCAACATAGAATAATCTTAAGTTTTTTGAGCATAGTTTTAATTTTGGAGGAAAATCCATTTATCCCCAAATATCTAAAGTACAGGTAATAGTCAAGATTTTCATGCCAAAAGAAATGATTTATATTCAAAACACACACTTTGTCAGTGTTGGAGATTTGATAACTTTGCTAACAACAATCCTTAACACAAATCAAGGCGCTTCGGGCAATCATGGTCTCTTAATCTCTATTACTTATATGTCTGTACTTAACTTTTTTTTCTCTCTTATCATCCCTTAATAGTGCCACTGTTGAATTCTAATGATGGTAGGTTTGCAGAGGTAATGATGTCTGGGAATTTCCTCTGAAATTTTAGAATTGTAAGTTTTAAAAAGTTAAGGAAGATTGATTGCTATCAGAAACAAATAGATTTAGAGTAACCAATGTTTATTGGTCATCTGCTATAAGCCACTCCCAGTGGGAGGACCTGAAGATACAAGGATAAATGAGAAATTCTCAGCTCACCAACGGCCACTCATGCACAATGAGAGGTAAATAGGCAATTCATAGCACTGTTACCAGTGCCACGAAAGAGAACAAGGCAAAGAGAGGTGTGAACATTCTCAGGAGTTACTTCATCTCAACTGAATCATGAAGGCCAGAAAGAATTATCGGTGAAGAAGGCAAGTAAACGATATGTAGAAGAAACAGCAAGGCATGTGAGGCTAAGAGCCTGAAATATTTGTGAAGTTACAAACAGTTCTATGGGTATAATATAGAGTATCAGGACTGAGTGAAGGAAAAGGCAGAGAAGGAATGCTTGGAGAAGTAGACATTGAGGTTCATGTATATAATGCTAAGGAATTTGAAATGCAACCTGGGAGCAATGCAAAGCATTCCCTAGGCATTCTACCATGATTTTCAGGGTGAATAAGGAAACCTCATGATAACATTTGCCTTCCTCCAAAGTTTCAACTCTTTTTAAAGGTGTCAGTTAGAGTCTCACACTTGGTATAATCTCATCTACCCACAACAGAGATCAAGAGTGAATCCACATACTAGTCTAAGATAATAATTTCCCTAGGCGTTTCCAATCAACAGGGATCAATTGGGGAGGGGCTTGGATCACATACTGGGGTAAACATCTGATTCTGCAGAATAGCTTTTCTCATCTATTAGGGGGAAGATGGAGCCACAAATACCCTCAGCATACCCCCTTCCCCAGCCATACTCTCAACAACCCCAGCAATAGCTGCCTTGAATGTTGCATGTCTAATCCATATGCTCAGATCATTTTCTACTAATTAAAAATGTTAACTCTTGGCTCATTATCACACTCTCTGACATCCCTTATATAAATTCTCAGAATTTTCAAAGATCATTGTATGGTCTTTACAAAACTCTGTTCTGTGAGTTCCTTGAATTCCTCTAGTCTGCTGATGCAATAACATTGACTTCATTGCTACCTTATTCACCTACTTGTGTGGTATATGCAACACTACTTCTTTAAAATTAACTGCAACTCTTCCATAATCTCTATTTTACGAATCTTACTATGTGACTAACATCTCTTGTTTCTAGCTAACTTCCTCTGGTACTCTGGTCTCCAAAATCTTTTGACCCAACAGGGACCTGCAATCCATTGTTCCTATAAACTTCTTATTTTCCCTTGCCCCCTCAGTATCCTCTCTCCCTTACTCTTTGTAAATTCTTTGGCCAATCATTACACTACTCTTATACTCTCTCAACTTTGTTGCCATTCATCATATTCAGCCACGCTGTCAAAAACACCACCTTGGTTAAACTCAAATTCCTTGTTCCTTATGCCTATTTCCAGTTTAGATGATCTTGATGTTTCTAAGACAGTCCAAGCATCTTCTTGCCTTAGTAACTTTGTAGTACTATCTAGAAATCTGAGAATCCTAACTCCAAAATGGTGTATAGGACCCCAACAAACCTTATATATCAGATCTTAAAGTGTAGCGGCTACATACATTTCCACTGAGGCTTCTTCAGTGCCCATATCATTTGCAATCTTGGTGGGAAATGATGTGATTACTAGAACCCAGATGCCTATTATTTTACCTTAATAACAAAATTTAAAATTGTTCATAAAAATAGAAGTTAATGATTGATAGAAAGGATACATGAGGAGACAATGAGATAATACTGAATGTCCAGATAATTAAAAAGGATTCTAGGGGCACCTGGGTGGCTCAGATGGTTAACCATCTGCTTTCAGCTCAGGTCATAATCCTGGGGTCCTGGGATTGAGCCCCACATCAGGCTTCTGGCTCAGTGGGGAGCCTGCTTCTCCCTCTCTTTCCCTCTGCCTCTCCCCCTGCTCATGCTCTCTCTCTCTCTATCTGTGTCTCAAATGAATAAAAGAAAAAAAGGATTTTAGCACCAGAGTTGACCCAAAGATTCAAATGGAAATAAATATAAATTCTAGGAATTAAAAATATATGTATCTAGGCAATAGATTTCTCTAGTTGTTTCTCTACCAGAAAGTGAAAGTCTTAGGATATAACATATTTATCCCAAGGTCTTATTTTTTTCAGATTTATTTCAACTATTGAACACATATGAAGCACAATTGAAAAGATACCATGATCCAATCTGAGAAACCTTGTCCTCCATTCAGTTTTTCATAAGCTTAAGTGTAAACATGTCCCTCTATTCCAAAAAGAACGTGTCCCTCCATTCCAAAAGGAACTGAGAACAGTGTACCTTATTTATTTCAAGACTGTTCTCACATTTTAAAAAATGCCTTTTCTGGGTGACTTATGATATCCCTTGAGCTACTTTGTACAGGAGTATTTCAGTTCTATTTCATTGCTATTGGGAATATTTAAGGGGAGCTAGGAATGAAGGCCCAGATCTCTAGCATTGTATGCCAGGTAGAAAATTAAGAAAAGGAGTCCATTTTTATGATTTTTAGGTATAAAATTTCAAGTTTGGCCAAGTTGGTGGTATGCTTCATCTCTGCTCCCAGGGTTTCCTGCCCTGTGAAGGAACTTCATTAGAATAACACTATTGGCCACTCTATTTCCTTTCAATCCACCCCAGGGTGGAGATGGAATTGATTAGATGAGTGATGAGCTTTAGGAGAAACTAGACATTCATTGCCCAGTTCCTTTCTGTTCTTCTTGGGAGCAAATGCCTAAAGGACATACATATTTCACTCTGTTATTCCAGGCATGGTAATCTTAATTCTTCTAGATGGGTAATTCTAGTTCTGGGACTTAGTATCGTAAAGCTTACTCTCACACAGGTATATGCGAGATTTTTCAAGATCAGCTTGACCAGTAATGAAGAGGATGCTTTGGTCACTTTCAATTTACTCCTTTAATTTTTCAATTGTTTTAGAACAGGTGAGGCAAAAATGTGATGTTACTAATTGGAATCCTTAAATACTCAACATTCACAATCATTTGAATAAGCTCGGTGCTTCCTACATCTGAGCCTTTATTTATGCTATCATCCTTGCTTAAATGCCTCTCCTCTCTCTTCAGCCTATCAAAATCTCACATCAAGACCCAGCTCAAGCACCGTATCTTCCAGGGATCCTACTTCAATTTATTATGCATGTCTGTGCCTAGCACTGTTTTAACTCTAGTTAACTGTCCTAATCTTAATTTGTCGCTTACCACCATGTTTTGCTCATGTGAACATAAGAGATGGACTTTTCTCCCAGATTTCGTGATGACTTATAGTTTAAATATGTTAACTCTATAGTGGGAATTATTTTAAATGTTTCACACACAAATGAAAGTATTTAACACAATGATTATGAGTACATTCTTTGGAGTCTCTGACTGGCCTGTTTTCAAGTCTTGGCCTTGCCACATACTAAGTGTGCCCAGGCAAAGTTTCTTAACTTCTCCAAGTCTCAGTTTGTCATTGGCAGAATAATAATTCAGTTACCCTTATATGCTATAATGATCAAATGGTAATGCCGTGACAATGATTGCTAAGTCCTTGCAGAATATCTAAACATGAAACCTGTCATCTTTGGACTAAAAGGACTAAGCCCTTTGTTTTAAAATATGATTATCAAAATATGTTCTAAAGTGTTTTAATATTGGTACTTTCTTGATTATACCAAAATCTACCTGTCTTACAGGTATTGCAAAATAACATTGATTTTAATAGATGTCTTGATTTTAGAGAAATTAAGATGTAAAATGAATCAATTAAATAAGTTAATTGTTAAAGATTTATTGAGAACATATTCAGATTCAGACCAAGAGAGACAACAAGGTTCCTACCTTAATAAATGTCAATACAAATTATAAGGGAAATGTATAAAAATAATAAAGGTAGGGGTTAAAAGCATCAAAGATTGAGGACAAATTATTATTCCAAAGCTAATTTTGACTTAACTGCAATTGAAAAAAAAATCAAAAATAAATGTTTAAGGTATGTTAGTAATGGTAAGAGTAAGAAAAAATAATCAATCAGATATCCATTTCAAACTATAAGGAAGAAATTTATATCACACCAAACCTCCAGATGAGACAAAAGCATAAGACCATTTTTAAAAAGGAAATGGATAAAATTTTTTGAAAGGAAATGAAAGCATGTTGTTTGAAGACTTTAGGTAACAAAGGAGGCATCCAGGACCCCTCTCAAAGTTCAAGAGAAAAGAAAACTGCAGTCACTTGCATTTGTTGATTCAGCACTTTTATGTTGCTAGGACAGTAAAAAATGGACTTCTGGACAGACCAGAAAGAGGGGATCTGGAAAACAACCTAAGCTTTCAGTTGCATTTCTAATTATTATTTCTAATCTTGAGAAAAAAAATGATTTTTCTATTGGCATTTGATTTAGTGATTTTACCAAATTTTGATTCCAGGGGGGAATCTTTCACTATTTGACCTCTACATGTTTGTTGTAGATTTTTTTATTGCAAATACTCTTTATTGTATAGGGGAAATTCCTTTTTATTCTTAGTTTACTAATAGTTTTTATTATTAATGTTGAGTTTTCCAAATGAATATTTTGCATCCACAGAGATATGATCATATGTTTTCCCTTTTTATTTTAGGACTGTGATAAATTTAGCATACATTGATTGATTTTGTACTATTAAGCCAACCTTGCTTTCTTAGAATAAAACGTGACTTGGTCATGAACTAACATTCTTCTTACTGAACTTCTTACATGAACTAACACTGAAGTAGATGTGTCAACACCTTGATTAGAATTTTACCTCCAGGATTAAAACTAGACCACTTTCTTATACCATACACAAAAATAAACTCAAAATGGATTAGAAAACCTAAATGTAAAAACTGACACCATAAAACTCCTAAAAGAAAAGATAGACAGTAATCTCTTGGACATTTACCTTAGCAATATTTTTCTGGATCTATCTCCCTAGATAAGGAAAACAAAAGCTAAAATAAACTATTGGGACTAGATCAAACTAAAAAGCTTTTACACAGCAAAGGAAGCCATCAACAAAACAAAAAGGCAACCTACTGAATGGGAGAAGCTATTTCCAAATGAAATATCTAATAAGGAGTTAATATCCAAAATATATATTTTTTTCAAAAAATATATTTTGAAAAATCATAGAACTCACCATACAGTACAACATAACATAGCAATAAAAAATAAAAAAATCAAACATTTAAAGGCATAAAAATATAAATAAATTAGAGGTTTTTCTTTAAAAAAAAAAATCATAGAACTCAACAACAAAAAAACCCCCACAAATAATCCAATTAAAAATGGGCGGGCAGCATAGGCATTTTTTCCAAAGAAGACATAGAGATAGACAAGAGACACATGAAAGGATGCTCAACATCACTTATATATGCAATCTAAAAAACAAAAAAAAAAGAACAAAAAAACCAGATATAGACTCATAAATACAGAGAACAAACTGGTGGTTGTGGGAGGATGGGCAAAATAGGTAAAGGGAATTAAGAGATACAAACTTCTTGTTATAGAATAAACAAGCCACAGGGATGAAAAGGACAGTGTAGGGTATATAGTAATATTGTAATAATTTTGCATGGGAACAGATGGTAACTACACTTCTCATGGTGAGCATTTTGTAACATATATAATTGTCAAATCACTGTGTTGACACCTAAAACTAATGTTTTATGTCAACTATACCTCAATAAAAAATGTTCATAAAAAGAGCAAAATATTGTTGCAGCTGGAAAAGCCACAGTAAGCAAAGTTTTAGCCTGTAGATGTCGTCTAGAAAGATCTATCTGATTGTTATTTGGCTTATCTGATTTATATTCTAAGAGATCATAAGATGGCATGTCATTAACAGGTCATTTCCATTTCATGGAATTTCACAGACCCCAAAATAAACTTTCAGTATTTTTTCTCAGTTTCATTGGTGGGGCCTATAATGCCACTAACGGAAATGAGGCTTAAAATATATGATCATGAGTTGCAGATGGGAAAGCAAAGACTAAACTCACAAAATATTTTAGAAGTCTGTACATTTGTGATGTAAGTTTCATCAAGTGATACGCTCCCTATAATGAAGACAACACTGTATACAACAATAAAGACATGTTGTTTTAATCCTAGCTCTACCACTATTAGCCCAGTGTTCATTAGGCTTCAACTTCCCCATTTCTACTGAACAGATTAGGCTTCAAGTCTAAGAATTCAAAATATGACATAACATGATTATGAAAGAATGTTAAGACAAAGACACAAATGAGCAACTTTTGAAATTGCACTCTTCAGAATTTCTTTTAAAGGATTCCTGTCTTACACTTCTCAGCTTATACATTTATATTTTATCATTCATGTTGCTGATTTCAATAGTTTACAAATAAATGGTTGGATAAACAGTTTTATTCCTCGTTAGCCCACATTCATCTCCACTTCACATTTCATGCTGTCACTGACACCCACAGAGGTTACTCATAAATTGTTCAATAGTTTCATTTTCTAGGGGTAGAAACTTCCCCTTGAGCTGTGTATGACAACGCTCACAAGTGTATCCCGATTTCTTATCTGCAGCTATTTTCCCAATAATCCAATTCTAGGATGGCTTGAAGAGAGTCTTCTGTTAAATAAAATACAAAATGCCAAACACTGTATTTTGCCCTATTATTCATTTAGTCCAACTAAACTCTGAGGTAAATATTTTTTTTCCATTTTATACATGAAGAAATGGTCATTTAAAATAGCCAACATGAATGACTCTCTAAACTGCCAATTGTGGGTGTGTGGCTTAAACTTCTATTTTTCCAACTATTGGGCCCATATTTTCCCCATGCTTGTCTGAAGAACCAAGGCCAGTTTGAAGTTATAATTTTGAGTTAAGTTAGTGTCTTCCTAGATGTTGGTCTTTGAAATATCTGAAGCTTTATAGTATTATGTGACCGTTGAGACTCCCACATCATCACACGTCTCTTAATAACTTTGGTCAGATGTTGTAGTAAGAAAGAAGGCATAACTTTTGTTACATTCCTGCCATTTCTAAAAAAGGAACAAGAGTTTCCCCAGTATCCTAGCTCTGTTTGGATTAATTTTCTGAAGAAGTTCAATGTACTCTCCCTTTCTAGGATCTGTTCCAAGACCTCTACTTAGAAAGCCCCGGTGGCAACCATAGGCAATAATAAAGGTATAGCTAAGTATGCCAGGGGACTAAAAAGCCTATCAAATATAAAAAAAGGGACTTCAAATGATAGCAAATGGGAGGTAGGAATACAGACTGCATCACACAATCAATGTAATATGGGAAGAAATGTGTTAGGGTTGAACTGAATCATTTATGCAATAGGAAAGAAAAAGGCCAGCTTATCCTTAGCATCTGAGGCAGCACTTCTCAAACTTCCTTATGCCTAAGAATCACCTTGGGATCCTGTTTACAATATCTAGGGACACACCTCTGGAGACTCTAATTCCACAAATATGGGGAGGGGGTCTGGAAGTTTGTATTTTGAGTGAGTAGCAGGAGCAATGCTGGGATACCTGTAATGTATTGTGAGAAATCATGCTCTAAAAAGATCAGATGGGTAAAGGACAAGTTAACAAGACAATTCTACTTTGTTTTATTTCAGAGCCCTTACATTGCTGTAAAATGAGAAAGAAGCGGTTGTCTCTATAAGTCATCTTAATGACTGACATACGAGAAACACAATCATCTGGATCAACTGCAGAGATTTAAGAAAGACATCAAAATCCTTTCCCCTACACCTCTTGGGGATAAATGTGTTTCTGAAGCCATTTTCTGAAAAGATTTTACAAATGAACACTATGCATATGACGTGTGTTGTGGAACAATTCAGAAGGGGCTGGAACAGTCTCTATGATCAAACATGGTTATGTTTCTGCAGGAAAATGTATGAATATTCACACTAAATGGGACATAGTCTATACCAAGCTCCATGTCTTTTCAGGTCAGTTCTTTCAGCCAAATGAGTTGAGATCAAGTTGTATTACTTTTGTGGTAATGAAATAAAAACTTCAACTGTCAAATTAATACTGTAACTTGAGATCAAATACTGTGAATTTTAAAAGCTATACTTCATTGAATACTTAATATTTGCCTGCCCTTGTATCTAGTGTATTACATATGATTTTGTTGTTGTTTTCACTATTTTCCTATGAAAAACATCTTTGTGCTCTTATTGTAAAGGTGAGGAAACTGAGGCCCAGAGGGTAAAAGTGATTAGCTCAAAGACAGGCTAGTGAGCGACAGAGCCAGGAGAGGAACATGGCTGACACTCTAATGATAGTATTCTTTATACCATGCTATATTGCTTCTCTCAAAAATTCTCTCATTCACAACTAAATTAAAAAAGACAAATTTGCTTCAATGGCTATATAAATACAATTTTGAAATCCTTGTTCATTAATTCCTAAAATGATTTACTAAGTGTCTGTTATGTGTCTGCATAGTTTTTATGCAGTTTACAAATATTCCCATTTTTTTCTTTTTTTCTGGACCAGGGTAGAAAACCATTTATTCACTCCCTTTGAAGTTAGACATGGCCATTGATTGCTACTGCAATATAATCTAACCTCTCTGGATTGATACAGCACTCAGAATCTGCTCTTACCCAGCTTTATTGCTTTATATCTAAGATATTATTGGCTTCAGTTTTCATTCCTAGTTTAGACAATGATCAAAGTAAACATTAATAATGCTGTGTAATAATTTTGCTACTGACAATACCAGTCTTTCCTACCTTGGACCACTTCACCAACAATGCATTTTTGAAGGAATACAAGAAAATACATTCTGTTTAAGCTCTGATACCAAAGATTGTTCTTAACCTCTAGGTTTAACATTAAATGAGAAGTAGTAAATTTGATGTTAACACATTTTTAAACTGATTTTTCTTTTCACCTACTTTTTTTTTAAAGATTTTATTTATTTATTTGACAGAGAGAGGCACAGCGAGAAGAGGGAACACAAGCAGGGGGAGTGGGAGAGGGAAAAGCAGGCTTCCCGCCGAGCAGGGAACCCGATGAGGGGCTCGATCCCAGGACCCTGGAATCATGACCTGAGCCGAAGGCAGACACTTAACGACTGAGCCACCCAGGCGCCCCCACCTGTTTTTCTTATTACTGGGATTTTAATATACTCTGGGTTTAAGAAAAAGAGCATCATTGTAATGGATGTTTACTGGTCTTTTACTTACTGTCTCCTCCCTCCCTTCTTCTTTGACCAAAGTACCTTACTTTCCCTTTGGGAATTTACTCTTCTTTCTCAGCCTCTGAATTTGGGTGGTACTCATCCCATTCCAGATCCTAAGGTGGGGATTAATGTGATGATCCTATCCTCATGGCTAGAGCAATTGGTTCAGGGATGTGAACCTGACCAAATTTAAAGTTAATAGAAGAGAAATATCAGAAATTCCAAGGAGAGATTCTGTCGTTGACAGTAGTGGAAAAATAGGAAGTCTGGTCTTACTGCAGCCATGTACTACTACAAAGTGAGGAGTCAGATCTCCATGGTGGCACTACGTTAAGTCTGAGGATGAAGCCAACACCATGGATAGAAGATGGAAGACATGAAAATAACCCAGATCTCTGGCAAACATTTTTTTAAGTTACTGTATTTGATACTCATGACTTAAATAATCCTGTATGACACATATGTTGATTATAAAAGTAAATTTTACTTAGACTACACTGAGACAAAGTGGACATAAGTATCATTACATAAGTTGGAAATATGGATTGCTCATTCTTGAATGGAAACAGTATCCAACTAGGCTTTAGACATTCCCCAAATATCCACTGAAAATTGTGCCACAAGGGGAGGTCATTTAATACATCTGTATTTTCTATGGATTTACAATCCTTTTGGAGAGCCAGGAAATGTATTGTAATAATTAAACACAAAATGCTTAGCTGCATGGTGGTGAACTGTTAAGTACAATAAAATTATTGAAGATGGCAATATGTGCAGCAATAATCAGAGAAAACATCATGCACAGAGAATCACTAGATCTTGAGTTTGAAGGTCGTTGTGGTTTGGCCATAGAGAAAGGGGTTCAGTATTTGAAGAAGGGGAATAGAACTGTCATGGAAGGAGAGTGGAAAAAATGGATACTTCCTCATCATTCACTTGGTCTGTTATGGGGCAAGGCCCATTTCCTATAGTGTAGCTCTTTGCATCTTATAATAATCATGTGATGTAGACAATATTAACTCCACTTTATAGAAGAGTTGTCCAGTTAGTTTAGTTTGGGTTTGGTTTGACTTGATTAGGGGCACAGCATTGTAGTAGAGGTCTAACTCATAGTTATTAGGATATAGGGTCTATGAATTACACTTAAATATTCAAATTCTCCCTTAATTTTAACCAACACAGCTTTCTCTTAACTCTGAATTATTCAAATTACTTCAAAATATGTAAGTACATACTTTGTCAGATTTTAAAATAAGCATATGCATCAGTGTGATTGTGTCTGTATGTTCCTTATAAAGTTAGCAGAATATTTCAAGCTCTAATCTAGTGGAATAAGGAAAGATGTATATTAAACTCAACCCATTCAACTCCACAAATTCTATTATACTTCTTTACATAATTTTAAAACTCTTTAAAATCTGACTTTTGCCTTCAGTAACACTAAGATATTGCAAAGTTAGTGAGAACATTAATTTATCCACGCAAGCATGCATGTTTCTATATGACCCTTTGATATCTAACTCTTCCACATTTTACAAGCATAGACATTCAAATGCTAAACTAAGATCTTTCAGCAAAAACAGGAATTAATTTTCCTGATGTCATACTCTCAATCTCTGTTGAAGGCCAATAATTCTGAGTACAAACCCAGAATTCTGAATCATTTTCTAAAATGTGCCTACAAATCTTAAATTACATTAAACCACAATCCTTTGCTCTCAAGAAGATACATTCATATGCTTTCTGTTCTGTCCACATCTTTGTCAAACCTAATTTCTCCCTGTTTTCAAGTTTCAGTTCAAGAGCTCTGTCTCCATGATTCTTTCTTCTGTCTTCCTTCAATTGTACAACAGATATTTATGGAGTGTCTACTCTGTGTCAGGCCCTGTACTAGTTGTTAAGGAAATGACAGTGAAGTTGGACTTTCATGACATTTTTATCTGCATTCACTCTTCTTTAAGATTTATTTATTTCAGAGAGAGAGAGAGAGTGCAGAGCAAGAGAGAGAGAGAGCATGAGCAGGGGGAGGGGCAGAAGGAGAGGGGTTGATCCCAGGACGCCAGGATCATGGCCTGCGCCGAAGGCAGATGCTTAACCAACTGAGCCACCCAGGCACCCCTGTATTCACTCTTATAAAGGAGAAGCCCTCTCACCAAATATAAAAACCTTGTGGTAGGCTGTCTTAAAATGCATTTTAACCTAAAAATCTACAAAAGTACACTTTATCCACCACTTAAAAAAAATAGACCTAAAACTCTTTTTCTTTGAACAAGATTCTGCCAAATGTTTATCAATGTGTCGCTTCACACATAAATAAACCTTAAATTTATAGACCATAAAACTAAATTCATCTACCTTAAAAATTTGAAGTGTAAAATTTGTTTTAATATCTCATTTTTATAATCATTCACAATTAGCTCACACCTAAATATATGACTTCATGTAATGTCTAATATATCATGAAAATAGTTTGACATTCATTAACATATTTGGGCAGAAACACAACTCTGGCTAAGTATTAAATTCGGCAGAATTATATGGACATGTAATAGAGCAACCCATGAGCTTCAAGTGTTCAGATTGCCAAGGACAACAGAGAGAATGGAAAAAAGTAGCTCTGCAGACTAGTTTGAAGTGATTTAAACAAGGAGAGTAAACAGTTCCTCTATAGTTTTATAATTATTAGAATAACGAACATAATTAAATTTTCAGCTTCTTGACAGTGAGATTATGGTCTCACGTAATTTTGAACCTAATATCCCTCAATAAAATGTTTTGTTTACCATATGTGCTCAGGAAATACCAAATGAATAATGGACAAAGTAACTGAACTTGTATCATACTGTACAAATGATCCTATAGAAGTATATAGTGCTTTGAATTACAAAGCCACTTTTGTATACTTTAATCTCATTTACTTATTAGAGAGATTCTGTATGGTTGACTAAATAGAATATTTTAGTCCTTATTTATAGGCATGGAGACTGTGGCTCAGATAGGCTAGGAAACTTGCCCAAGTCCGTGCAGCCTGCAGAGATGGTGCCAGAGCTCAGGTTATCTGACTCCTCTTCCAGAATTCACCCAAGTGAACGCACTAGTAATGCACTAGAAAGATGCATTATTCAAGTGAAAGCTACAGTCTGGAGCTCTGACTGCAACTTCCTAATACATATCACCACTATACAGAGAATTCTAGTAGATATAATGTCACATTTAGACATGGAATTGCAATTCTAGGGCTATGGGTCTCAAAGAGATCTTGATACTCTTCTTGCTATGATCTATTTATTATATTCTCCTCAGCCACAAAAAAGGAATCCTGAGGGACTAAATGCGAGCTGAAAGTTTAGATACAACATCAAAGGACTATCATATCTGGAGCTGCAGACAGATCAGATTTTTATGGTTGCCAAGTTCATGACTGGTACTCACATGGGCCAAAAATTTAATGTAAAAGACAAGGAAAGGCAGATAGAAACCATACAGCATTTCACTCAGCATTAAGCCAGCATAGCTACTGAAATACCACACTGGCTGATGTGTTAGCAATGGCTCCCCAAGAAAACTCCAGTTCTCAGCGTGCTGTGCTGGCAGTTACCCTCTGCATACACCTCTTTCCCACCAGCCTCTGTTTGGGAGGCACTGCGCATCGTAGGCATGGGGGCAAGCATCCCCGACCGCCAGAAGGAGGGGTGAGTGGAGATAGGAACCTCACTAATTTAAGCCCCTGGAGCACTCACAATTAAGAATTACAATAGCTTTTAAACGAGATAATGACTGTACTGGTACTTTCAAATTATATTCCAAACACATACTAAGGTATTTTAAGAATTTGAGATATTTTTAGGATAATGGTTTCTTCATTTGGTGTGGGTGGGAAACTAAGGATGACATGCTATTGAGGCATGTAAGCATCAATGTGCTCTGATGTAGTAAAAAGTATGGATTGTTGTGTGTGATAGTTCAGTCATGTCACATAGAGGTTCATGTAAAAATTACTTAAAATTCAGTTAGATCCAGCTCATTGTCAAGCCATTGGACTGTGGGCTGCTAAAGGGCAAGGACCATGCCTAATTTATCATCTTGAACCATATTAATGGTGCTTAGAGCACAGGAGGTCCTGAATATATAACCAACACACAGAACTTAGCTGACCTCAAAGAGAGGAACTAACCAGAACTGAAAAGGAGCTACCTCTTGGTGGAGGTTAACAGCATCACACAGATGATGCACACGGGTAGACTGTGCGGTCTCAACTGAGTCTGACTCCCAGCTCTTCCACTCACTAGCTGTGAGACCTTTGTAAGTTACTTAACCTTTCTGAGCCTCAATTTTTCCATTCATAAAATGGCTGTATTAATATATCCACTGCATTCAGTAATTGAGAGAGTTAAATAACACTGGTACTAGGAATCAATTATTTCAATAGCAAAAAAAAAAAAAAAAAGTCTTTTTAGATTTTTTTTTTTTTAAACTTTTCCCCCAAAAATGAAGTACAGTTTCTATAAAGGATTGAATATCCTGGGCCAATTCAAAACAACACGAAACAGTAAAGAAACCATCTTTCTAGGCAATATGTTTTGAGTGGGTTTACCCACTAATTTGCATGAATCCATCTATATTGAGTTTCTGACTATTCCTAGTGTTGGTGAAATTCACTAGTAAAGAGCCTTGAAGAAAAAAGGAAGTTGATACATTCAGGGGCCTGGCAGGTGACCTTTAACATTTTTTCTTTTCATCAGTTAGCACAGGGTGAGGTATGCTACTGAGAAGCTAAAGCAGCACTGTTGAACTTGCCTTTGGCAAAATCTACTAGCATTTTTTGGCAAGTGCCCCCGAGGCATGCTGGTCTCAGTTTACATTGATTTCTAAAGTAAATTTCAACTACAGAATTAGCTTTCCTTTTTCTCTCTATCTCCTACCCCTCCCTAAAAGTATTCTAGGTAATTCTACAGAGCAGATTGTTTAAGAACCTGGGATATGTGGCCTTTTCAATCTGATTTCAAATCCCCTATTTCTCTTACTGGCTGAGGGCTTGGACTAGTTACCTAACTTCCCTGAGTTAAGTTTTCTTATCTCTGAAAGCAGGGTAGTAATCATATCTACTTGGAGGCTTTTATGGCAATTAAAAGAGAAATGTCATAGAAATTGCCATGGGCAGTTTGTTGGATGTAGTATGTTTTCAATAAATAAGTCATGTTATTAATTATCACACTGGATAACTGTGATGTCTTAAAATACACAGCAATTATCCCAAGAGAAATGTTCAATGAGGATACCAGTCTTTAAGAAGAAATAAGCTTCTGTCTTTCTTAGTCCCAAACAGAATGGAGACTAGCACTAAAGCTGAATTTTGTCATTTTTCTTGCATCCACACTTAGAGTCAAGAGACCATATTGATAGGGCACCTTGGTGGCTCAGTCACTAAGCATCTTTGCCTCCGGCTCAGGTCATGATCCCAGGGTCCTGGGATCTAGCCCCACATCGCATCAAGCCCACATGGGGCTCCCTGCTCCGTGGGAAGCCTGTTCTCCCTCTCCCACTCCCCCTCTCTCACTGTGTCTGTCAAAAAAATAAATAAAATCTTAAAAAAAAGAGACTGCATTGAATGTTTTGAAAGGAAAAAGTAATTCTTTTGAAATGTTTCTAAATTTCTACATGAAGTTTAATTTCAAAAATGTTTACCGTCCTACATTCCCCATCTAAAAGTTTTACTTTTGATCCCCAGAAAAGTGAAAACACTGAACTTAGCCTGCTTGGCCATCTCGCAAACCCCCAGCAACTCCAAGATTGTCAAATGCGGCAGGTCTCTTATTGACTTTAGGTGAAAATACATTAATCCTAGGAAACATCTAAATTCCATTTTTCCTGTGTCTTCCACTGAGTATAACTTTCATTACCCTTTCATTTCTGCATTTAGCCTTGATCTCTTAATAGCAGGTTCCCCCTAGCGTAGTCAAAAAAAAAAAAAAAAAGAAAGAAAGAAAAGAATTTTGCCTTTAATAATACCCTGAATTTTGATCAGCTTGTCATCCTCATTAAGTCCTGATGACAAAATCTGATCACAGGGACCCAGAAGTGAGAAGCAGGAACTTGAGTCACACTCCCAGCCTTGCTCCATCTGGAGCTGAGATCAATGATTCATTTTTTTTTTTTTTTTTTAATGTTTTGGGTTCCTTACTGGCACAGAGATTTATACACCTTTAAGCCTTACCTTCAAGCCATGACTTTGGAACTTCAGATCTAGAGGGAGCCTTAGAGGTAATTGTTAAAGTAATGACGATGATGCTTTGGATATGTGCTGCACTCCCAACATGTTACAAAGCATTTCCCCGTCCATTATCTCCTTTGATTCTCCCCATACCTCTCTGAGAAAGGACTCCTGATAAAGCCATGCACACCTTACTGACAGAAACTAGGGCAAAAAGGGATAAAAGGATTTGATCACGGGAATGCAGCAAGTTAGAGGCAAGCCTGCGAGTGGAACCTGGGTTTTAAGATTCTTATTCCAATTTTTCTGTCCCCACTCCATGATATTCCAACTAAGAATGTACAGTTATAACCACTATCAGCAATGCTAAGCCACATGTGACTTATTCCTCAGCACTGACTGCAACATCTTCTAGCCCATATAGAAGTAGAAATCACTCATCTGGTCAACTCAGTCATTCTCTCCCTCTTCATTTTTTATTTTTCTTCATTTTATTTTACCTCAATATCTGATGCAAGGGAAAGGACCTGTCTGTAAACTTTTGAGTTATAGAACTTTACAGAGACTTGAGAGAGGTCTGCTGCAATGAAATCTGGAAACTCATTATTAGATGCTTCATTTCCTGTGAAACTAGTTAGGAGAGCTTTCACTAGCCATTTCACTTCCCTGGGCTTTATTATTATATTTTTAATCTGGGAAATAAGGGCCCTTGACTAGTCAAGTCTGAAGTCTCTTTGACTTGCAGGTTTTTGACTTTATTACATAACCGCAGCATTGAGTATCCTTAGTAGTGTGGAATGGAAAAATAATGAACTGCTCCAACACATCTAGCAAATGTGTGTGTGTGTGTGTGTGTGTGTGTGTGTGAGAGAGAGAGAGAGAGAGAGAGAGAGAGAGAGAGAGAGAGAGAGAGCGCCCAAGCTGGTCATGGTCAATAAACAAGTCAACTTAATATCCCTTTCCCAAATCCTTCCAAAGTCACTTTATGGGACAGCTATTTAAAGAGTATTCCCAGGCACCTGGGTGGCTCAGTTGGTTAAGCGACTGCCTTCGGCTCAGGTCATGATCCTGGAGTCCTGGGATCTAGTCCCAAGTTGGGCTCCCTGCTCAGCGGGGAGTCTGCTTCTCCCTCTGACCCTTCCCCCTCTCATTCTCTCTCTCTCTCTCTGTCATTCTCTCTCAAAAATAAATAAAATTTAAAAAAATTTAAAAAAAAAGAGTATTCCCACGCACACATCTGCCCTTTTTGGACAAATTTCAGCTTTCTTCTCCTTTTTTAGTCTAAATGTAAGGTTACAAAGCAAGCAGAAGTGAATCACTCCATCAATTACTATCTTCTATGAACTTTCAATTAATTATAAATCACTTTTCCTTTCTCAGAGTCATTAAATATGCCTGAAATCTTCACACACATGCATGTGTGCGTGTATTTTAATTTCACGGGTTAGGGAAAAGAACGAGAAAGAAGGGAAAATACAATTATATTATGATCACATTGTCATCTATTTCCAAAGCTTTTCACAATTTCCTAAGCATTTTCAGATACTCATAGCAACTGTGGTAGGGAAATTGTAATTCTTCTATTTTACAGATAAAGTGAGGTCTGAGAGTTAAATGATTTGCCCAGATGTATACATCTATTAATAAGGTCAGCTAGGACTTAAGGCCAGCTCATCTCACCCCTAGCCAAGTATTCTTTCCTTTCAAATTTTACTAAAAGTCCTGTCTTACTAATATACTACACATGTAATTTTTATCCATAATTTTATTTTGAGTCATAGATAATTCTTCTAGTAATAGAAAGCATTTTAACTAGCCTTGTTCAAGATGCTTCTGTACTTCCTCATTCTCATCTTTGTAAAAGAAAACTGACTCTAACTTGATATGTCTAGTTATCAGCACTCTAAATTTTGCCATTGACTTGAACAACACAACGCATTAGATTGTTATGGTTTCCCAGTGGCATGAGGTCTCTTGAAAACAGGTGTTCTTTATTGTGTAACACACACACACACACACACACACAATCTGTTCATGTGAATAGCTTTTTTCCTTAATGAAAAGAAAATCATTATTTCCTACAAATGAGACTCAACAAAAATGCTATGCCTCAGTCTCAGAGCACAGGTTCAAATCCTGGCTCTGCCCCTTACCAGCTATATGATCATGGAATTAAAAATACTATCTACTTTTTAAAGTTGTTGCAGGTTTATATAAATAAACCTTGTAAAACACTTAGCACTGTGGCTGACATACATAAAATGTCCAAGAAAAGCTGACTTTAGCATCTCATCTTCATCTTCATCCTCACCACCATCAGCACCACCACCACCACCATCAACTCATCATTATCAACACCATTTATCTGTGTATAGGTTAATCGTAGCAGATCTTTAAGACCAAAATATCTCCTACTACTAACTTATTAGCATCGGCCAATGAAATGAAAATTCCTTTTTATATTAGCTTAATCTTAGGCAAGTGGCCAGAAGGGAGTGGGAGATTGGAGACACAGATGCCTGTTGATTAGTTCTAATTCTATTAATAACTAGCCATGCAAAAATGTTTGAAATCATTGGTAGCAGTATACTTTCACGTACTTCACCTATAAAACAGAGGGACAGAATTAATTTTAAGAATGTTTCATAGAGGAAAGGGTTAAAATTATAGCTAATTATTAAGATTAAATAAAAGAAAGGATTTAAATTTTACTTGAAACTAATCTATTTATACTCTTTTCTTACACAAGACTATTAGAGACATTTTTTTTTTCCTCATGAAAAAGTAACAGCAATCAAGACAGTCTAACCTTTTCATTATTTTGTGGCCTTTCTTTATTAAATCATGTTCAATTACTTCCTCCTAGTGACAAGAGGATGATGTTGGTTTATTGTTTCTTAGAAGTTACACTACCTAATATCTGTAAAATTTAATTTAGTACGGGACCGATATTTACAGACTTGTTTTTCAATGTAATTAATAAAGCTGTCCCAGAAGTATATCAGGGAAAATCTTGCCCATGTTTATAAAATGTGACAGTTCCTATCACCCTACAATCATTTTCATGTTAATATTCTGTCTTTTCATCTGCTGTTCTGAAGCCAATTTTACATAAATAGGAAATCATGGCTATAGGTCATTGACAAAGAAGCAGCTTGACCCAAAACAGTCTCTTTTGAAGAGAATAAATCTCAGAGTCAGAGACATTATAATGACTGGTTTCTGTTTTCTTTGAGAGTAAGTCATTCCTTTCCCTTGCTAGTGGTGTTTTTTTCCTGACCTGTTATCTCAAGCTATACCTCTTTACTTGGCCAGGTAGATGGGCCATGTACACCATAAAGGATTATAATAATGGTAAATTTTGATTATGATTTTGCAGTTCCAAATATTGTATCTTTTCCTACCAAGTCCATCCCTACAGAGGCCTTTCCCAGTGGCCCTTGGTAAGAGAAGCATGCATCCCACCCCATGGGCAACAGGCTTCTCTATGTGACTTTGCTTTGGCAAAAGGAATGTGAGCCAAATGACTTATGCCTATCAAAGCAGAAACTTTAAGGATCATTTTATTCTTCTACTATTTCTCCCTCAGCCATGAGAATAGCATGACATGGAATGTAATATAATTTTTATTGAGTTTTAAGTCACTGATACTTAAGGGCTCTTTGCTACCATAGCATAGCCTAGCTTAAACTGACTAATAAGGTCATATTCTGCCGTACCAGTATGCAACTAGCTTTAGATAGACAGAAGATAGCTGGAGAGATAGCTAGACAGCAAGGTGGACAGATGCCATCACAATAAAGAGAAAACAAATTACATAGTAGATAAAGAAATATGGCCAGGAGCAAATCTTTCTGCAAACACAAATTTAGAAACAGCCCTGATATTTGAGTCACCACTGTATTAGAAAATGAGCGTGTCAGGACCCATGAGTGCCTGTTTAGTGACTTACTCTGTGATCTTGGACAAGGCCTTTACCCTCTCTAGATACTTTTCTACAAGACTGGTTGTACATCATCTTACCTGGAAAATGAATATCGCACTATAGAAATACTGTGAAAAGTGAATGAGATGATTCATATATAAAGAGCTTACAAATGCTAGTACATCACATTATTATTGTAGAGGTGGTAGATCAGTACTATTTTAATGGACTGCCAGTTCTCAAGACTATCCATCAGCCAAATTTATATAATTAAGCTATTAAAAATAAAATAAATTGAGGTCATACTATGCACCCTTGATTACAAGTGTTCTTTCTATTTGAGGATACAAAGTGTCTGTTCTTCCTCCTCTCTGAAAGCCATGTCAAAGCCACTGTCCTATCTTTGCCCTCTCCTAATTTCTCATTCAGTATAAATGCAGTTAGCATCCACCCTCATTCCTCACACCCACCAAGGGCCTATTTTTCCCATGCCAAATTCATTTTTTCAGACCTTAACTAATTAACCAACCATCTCTATGGCAACACTCTGGGCCTCTTGCCCCCACAGTCACCACCGAAGTTCTCTATACACGACAGATAAAATCGATCTGTTAATTTCTAAATTTTATAGAATAAGAACACATGAGGAAGTTTCTGTTAGGAACCTGTGGGGACATAGAAAACCTAACTGCCCACCAGAAGTTTGCTTTATAACAAAGCTGCCAGGTATCAGGAAATATAACACAGCATTTTAGAGGTGAAAGGAGCTTCAAATTCAATCTAGTCTGATTTTTTTTTTTGAGACAAAGAAATCAAGGGTCAAATCAAAATATGACTTGCTCAAGGTCATTCAACTATATGGTAGCATCACCACAAAGGCAACTCTTAAGTAGCAGTCAGTTTTTGCTCTATATCCAGCTGTCTCACCTCAGCAAAGAAAATAAAGACAGAGCTTTATTGCAGAGCAATAATTATATCAATCTTCAGAAAAGTACAACAGGAAAAAGTGTCAATTGGCTATGCAAGACTACTAATCGGTAATGTGCAGGAAAATTGCAACAAAGCTTTTGACTGCTTAGATGTGAGCTAAAAAGGACAAATACAAACAAGACTAGATGCACAGATGTCTGCATATATAACTTCACCATTTTATGTTTATTGAAAATCCATCTTCCATGAAAGTGGATCATAGAGATAAACTGAGTAAACTTAAAATCGATTGGCCCTGCATATGTTAGATATTTATGACAAATAAACCCAGCTGTAGAATGTAAAAAAAGCAAGTGAAACGTAGGTTGGCCAGGTTCTGGCACTTCCCTGCAACTCACTATTTTCAAGCAAACCTTAGTTGAGCAATAGTTTTCACATATTTCTTTTTGCCTATAAAAAAGTAAAAAAAAAAAAATAAATGTATTCATTTCCACACATACATATGTGCTCTCATTTGGGGATTAATTTTCCCCAATTTTCCTCAAAGATATAGATACACTTAGTTTTTCAAAAATAAGGAAACAGTAATTCACAAAGAAAAACATACAACCCCCAAAATACATCAGGAAGTGGTAGGAACTTTGGTAAATTGGAGATTATGTGCCTCACCTATTCAGAAATGTCATAATTCAGTTCTACCCAATCATTTTCAAATACGAATGAAGACCCAGATGTTTAAGATGTAAAGATGTTTAAGATTTTCATATGGAAATTTTCAATTGTACAATGTTGACTAAAATAAAATTAAACTCATCCATGTCTAATGACCCATGCTCTACGCTGAGGTTAGACAACTGGCTCCCCAGTTACAACCACTGATTTTACCTCTTCAGAGTAATTCCCTATAAGTAAAATTAAAATTGGGCTTGATCTTCAAGAGTTAGCCCTAAAATTTTATTTTTCTATCAATCTATTTTCACTCTCAGTCACGGAGACTGGTAACAAGAAATCACCAGCTCAGAAAGTGTAATCATTAGGTGGTTATAATTCATATTCATGATTACATTGTCTCTTTAACAAAGAGCTATTACACAGCTCATGAATTACACATTGTCTTTTATGTTACATAGCTCTTCACTACTTAGCGATCAAAATCAAGGTGTCCGGTGCTGTAAGTCATGTGAACGTAAGCATACCAGAAATCATGTTTGGAAACTATTCCAGTAAACTTAGTTGTCCCAGCTGAAGCTTTCATCTTCTCAGCAATGTCACTTATTTATTGTACTTCAGTGTTCTTACAGAGCTGACAGAGAAGCATTACAGACAACACAATTAGGTTTGTGATGGGAGAACTGTAATTTTAAGAAAATGCTATTTTTTAGTATTTCTTTTTGTCATTATTCTGAGAGATAATGCAGCAAGGGGAAGTTAATTCAGGGGTAGACAAATTGGAAGACAAATATGAAAAATTAAACATGTACGATGTGACTCATATGCTAATGAGAAGCACTGTCAATTTCTTAAACAGCAGTTATGGAGATATCCATATAAAAAGTAAACAAAAACTAATTAAGTCATGTTTAACATATTTGTCAATTCTCGTTTCCTTGGGCTTTTCTGCCCTTCAGGAATGGATTAGTAACACTAGCTGTTCTTGCTTTTTTCTAAATGAGTTAGATTATATGAGATACAGGTGAGAATGGTAAACAAATTCTCCCCAGCTTGTATGCCCAGCAAATTTCTTTTCTGGACTGTTATGCACTGCAATGTGCTGTGACCTTCATAATAACTTGCTTTTGAAAAAAAAAAAAGTTAATTAAAAAAAATACTTCTCATTGCTGTTTGCTTCCCTTTTCATTCCCTGACAAGCTTAAATTTGCATATCTGCCACACCGAATAGCATTATTTTCTGCAAATGCAAAAATAAGGTGAAGAAATTATTCAATTGCATCAAACAGAGTGAAAGGAACTGTCAATGAGTTTGTGTGTAGAGCATGATGTCTGTCGATTCAGTCTCTATTATCTCACATTTTTATATTTTTAAAAATTATTTAATGTTTTACATTTATTTGGGGCAGCAGCTCGACAGGAGGGCTCCATTAGTCATATCAGCCACATGGATGAATGTGTCTTTTAAATATAGCAAAATAGGATTTTCAATTGAATTAGGAAACACCAAAGACTTGGATAAAAATTAACATCTTGACCTGGTTTGTTTTGATAGACCGTCAAAATAAGGTATTAATCTCCAAAATTACTGTAAACAGTCATACAAACCTTTTATTAGGTTTTCTTTCTGATGAGAGTTTTGTGTGAGGAACAAATTTATACACATGAACTGGATCTGACAGTTTTTTAATTAAGGCCATATTTGGATGGTGACGGATAGGTCCACTTAGCAAGTGAATAGTATTATCTCATAGGCAATAACTATGTTTTTGGTAAAGGAAATGGAGGGGCGCCTGGGTGGCTCAGTTGTTAAGTGTCTGCCTTTGGCTCAGGTCATGATCCCAGGGTCCTGGGATCGAGCCCCACGTTGGGCTCCCTGCTCAGCGGGAAGCCTGCTTCTCCCTCTCCCACTCCCCCTGCTCGTGTTTCCTCTCTCGCTGTGTCTCTGTCAAATAAATAAATAAAAATCTTAAAAAAAAAGGAAAGGGATATCACTGATAAATTCTCACTTGTTATTGTTATATATAAATATAATTGCTCTTCCTACAGGCTAACATTTTGTTGATGCATGTATAGGGTTATATTAAGTGACACTACTTCATTGCATTGTGTAATATTACCTATTATCAAGCTTAAGAATTAACTTTTTGTTTTATTTCTTTACCTAATATGTTTATGAGAAGCAATTTGGTATCTGGGGGTGCCTGAGTGGCTCAGTTGTTAAGCATTTGCCTTCGGCTCAGGTCATGATCTCAGGGTGGTGTGATCGAGCCCCGCATCGGGCTCCCTGCTCGGCGGGAAGCCTGCTTCTCCCTCTCCCACTCCCCCTGCTTGTGTTCCCTCTCTCACTGTGTCTCTCTCTGTCAAATATATCAATAAATCTTTAAACAAAATTTTGGTATCTGAATAAATAACCCAACTTTATTGACTATCCTTGAACAAATTACTTAGCCCCTCTAAACTTAAGTTGCTTCATCTGTCAAATAGCAAAAGAATGTATTTCTCAGAGACTTATTGTGAAAAATAAAATGAGATCATGCATGTTGCACCACCCTAGAAAGCCATAAAACCCACTGTCCCTTCCTAGCACACAACTGAGCTACATTTTCCAGCCTCATTTTATCTCCACGGGAACATACAACATTCTTGCCAATGGAATATAAGCAGAAACAAAGCATGTCACCTTGAAGCCAAACAATTTTCCTTAGATTTCATACGACTTCTCTATGCAACCTCTCTGTGTCTCTCAAGCCCTATCTCTCCACTAGGTAATGTCAGAGCAACCTTGGAATTTAAAAAACTGATGTGGAATTTTTAAATGAAATATATAAATATTCCAGTATCACAACTGAAAGAAAGTAACACATAGAATCTTGGGTTAACATTATATATAACATCATATGTCACTAAAAACAAATATATGGGTGGGACTGTCATTCCTTTTAAATTAAAAATCTAAAGGAGTTTGTTTTTGCATTTGACTTGCTTTGAAAACATACTGAAAACTTGATGAAGGAAAACATTAATTTATAAAGAAAGTTGCTCCTACATTAGGACATCCATAGTGTAACTGTGGTTACACCAGAGGTTCTAGGTAGATCTAAGGACTTCAAAGAAGCATCTAGTCAAGAGCATTCATTTTATAAACAAGGAACTTTCATCCCAGAGAAGGCAAATGACTTCCCCATGGCTACTCCTGGCACAGCTCTCTTTATGTTATTCATACATTTTCTTCTCTCAAAACCAAACTTAATTTTTTTTCTAAATTGAAGCTTAAAAATAAAATAAAAATCAATTATTGTGAAGTCTTCTGCTGATTTAAGACATTGCATTGCTTCAAGTAGTTTGAAAGTTTATTATTGACGAAAAAGAACTCACAACTTACTTCGACTCCAAAGTCACAGGAGACTGTGAGATGAATGTGCAGTTGTTTATTTCTCTCCTCACACCTAGGTTTCTTAATATTTTTTGTTTCAACTTCAGTGAAAAAAAAATTACTGTTAACTTGTTTGTTTGTTTGTTTTCTTTTTCTTTCCCTTAAAATAGTTTACCTCCATGCTGAGTAAAGTTTTAAAGCATCTCCCTGGTTTGCCAAAGACATCTAAATTAAAACACAGTCTGGAAGGTAGGATCTATTTCTTTTTTCTGTTTGGAGAATTATTTGACCAGTACATATACACTGATATACGTAGAGAAGGTTGGAGTTGAGCCTGGTATCAAATAAGGAATATAGGATACAAAGACATGAAGTAAGTACAACCTACCCAGAAAACCCCAGGGCGGTTAAGGGTACCATGGGAGAACCGTGGGCAAGGTTTAAAGATGTAGGGTAGATTATAAATATTTTAGAAATCAAGCAATGAACATGAACTTTATCCACAGAGCTAGTATTTCTAAAACTGCAGTCTGCCTGGTACTATTGGAAAGTAAGGTAAATTTAGTGGTGTGTGGGCTTTTTATTTTAATATTTGTGTATTTCTTATAATAGAAATCAGGAAACTATAACTAGCACATGGAATCCTAGCCTAAAAGGTGAGTTAAAGACAAAAAGAAAGTAAATAATATTTAATGTTCATGGGTTTACCAAAAACTTATGGGGATATTTCATGAAACACTGATGTTTGCACTCCTAAAGAAAATATGGAAGCTTTAAAGGTATTCTGACAGAGGAAGAATGTGATATATTCTTTTTGATTCAGGATGATGGCATTTGGATCATAGGTTCTCCTACGAAACTTATTTGCCCATTTTCCTAGCCCACATTTCAGGATGAGAACATGAAGGAACAAAGTTCTGCTTGATACTAAAAATCATGTAGATAATTTGGTGAACTGGCAATGGCAACATGATCAGAAAGAGCAAAGTCTTCTACTTGGGAGTAAACAATGAGCAATGGGAATATACATAATAGAATTCTGCATTGCTTATTAAATGGAGAGAAATTTTATAGTTTTATCAAATAATTGTCACAAGCAATCAATTCTACAATTGCTACTAATCAACAACTCTAAGCAAGCCACCATCCTAATATCATGGATACAAATATGATTAAAACAAGGCTTCTGTTGTGAAATTTGTAACTTATTGGAATGAGGGGGCAGAAATAAAAAATGCCTAAGCAACACAAGGCAGAAATTATGTTTTTATAAGGTGGGTGAAAATGCTCCGAGGAAGAGTTAATGAAATAATGATGATAATAATAAGTATTAATAATAATGCCTTCCAATTACAGAGTCCTTTCTATGTTCCAGGCAAAATTTTAAGCATTTTTAATGGAGTATCTTACTTAATCCTCAGAGCAACCCTGCAACACTGGTGACATTGAGCTTAGATATATTAAATAATAATACAAGCCAATATTCAAACTTGAGCTGTCTGACTCCAAGAGGACACATAATTTAATAATTGCTCCAAATTGTTTTGGTGGTAAGGTAAGTAAAGGCCTCATTGAAGAGGTGCTGTGCTTTTCAGCCTTAAAGACATAAAGAAGGTAAGGATGAGTTGAGAAGCCATTCAAAAGAGAAAGACTAAGATTCCGTTTGTTTATAGGATTGGCTTGTTATATTCAAGAAAACATAGATGGATTAGTTCTGTCATCAGATAGGAAATTATGGAAAACAAAGCTGGAAAGTTCCTGAGGTCAGGTGCTTGCATATTAGGAACAGTAGC
This sequence comes from Eumetopias jubatus, assembly GCF_037043125.1. Taxonomy (NCBI): domain Eukaryota; kingdom Metazoa; phylum Chordata; class Mammalia; order Carnivora; family Otariidae; genus Eumetopias; species Eumetopias jubatus. The sequence goes on from NW_028274811.1 coordinate 101,980,704, forward strand.
TTGTGCTAACTGACCTACTAAATTCTTGAAACATGGTGACAGTCATGTGTCCAGAAGACCCACTGGGCCACAGTGGGAATAAAATAGCGTAATAATTAAGAGCATGAGTCTAGGAACAAGCCATGTGAACTTACAGTCCTGCAGTAAATGAGCCTCTAGAAGTCTGTTTCCTCATCCACAACTACATCTTGGGTATTGATGTGTAGTAAATAGGACCACGGTTATGAGAATTCAAGTAGGTTGTTTAGATAAAGGTTTGCTACAGTGTGTGTAGTTAGTGCTCAGTAAGTGCTAGCCTTTATGATTAATATGTAAAAGACAGACTGTGGAAGGGAGAGACTGACAGCAGGGACATAACCTTAATAGGCTACCAACACAGTCCAGATGAGAACAGACAAAATCCTGAACTAGGACAGTGGCGATGGCAAGTGAAAAGAGGACAGTTACACAAGATGCTTCAGAGGCATAAGTGCCTTTGTGATTCATTAGAGGTGGGAGGTAGAGACGACTCTGAGTGTTCACGCCTGGCTCACTGGGACAATGATGGTGCTCTTCCCAGATGCAGAGCAATTATGAAGACATGATGGTTTGGAGGAGAAATCATGGATCCAGAATTCATTTTGATATATTGACTATGAACTAAAGGTGTTCTTCAAGTCTTATCAGTGTACCACCAAGGCAATATTTTTCTCAAACATGACACAGATAGGACTGGTGGTAAACAAGATGGTTCAGGTGGTGGATGCAAAGATTGTCAAGTAGCACTGATTTACATGGTGAGAAGATTCTTTCCTGTAATGGTCATTCTACTCTTCTGTTTACATCAGTGAATTGTTTTGCTCTGGTACCAGCTGCACTTTCCCATTTCTCTAATACCTTTCTTTCTCTCTTTTCTAATATACTTAATCTGCAGAGCACAGATATATGCACTTAAAATTTAAGAACATTTGTTTGCTTTTCATTATATTTTTGTATCAACTGTTATCGTGTCAGATGCCTCTGCTTTTCCAGTTATGGTCCTAATATAAGGAAACAGCAGTAGAGTCGCCACTTGGATATAACAAAGTCATGAGAGGTGGGCTTAAATGAATGAAGTTTAGAAATCCCTGCAGTAAGCTAGGTCAGATTTTAGGCAATATTCTCACTCAGTATTGACCAAGGCTTTTTAAAAGGATATACATTTACTGTAAGTCTAGGAGAAAAATCACATTGTAAGAAGGTTAAGACTTAAAAGGAGTATAAATTTGATCTTCTAATAATTTCCCAAGAAAGTTTTCTTAATAACTTCCTAGTAGGTAGTAACTAGTTATGGAGCTCTGCTTTGAAGGTAAAATGGCATCAGAAATCGAACAAATGTTCGTGCAGAAACTTCCAGTCATTACAAAGTCAACTATCACAAGAATCAGGCTGCCTCTTAGCACTGGTGTTAAGTTTCCGTTCAGTCCTTTCTCTTCACAGATGCAATTGAAATGGTACTGCACCTAAAATACAAACCAGCAAAAGCCAGAAGTGGATAAGACCAACAGGGAGGCTAACCACCGTATTTAAAATTCACAAAGAGTTGATGCAATCAATTAAATGATGCTCCTCAATATTAAATCTGATATCAATGAAGTTTTGCTTTGATTTCCTCAGGAAGATTAATAACTTTGTGACACCTTGGTAATTTTTCTTGCCATGCCTTAAGTAAGTACATCATTTTCTTCTGGAAATCTCTCTTAATAGACAGTAAATACTCTAGATTGGGGAGGGAATGATACTAGCCCTGTGATATAAAGCCAACCCATCCCTCACTGCCATTTGATTTTATTGCCCCTCTAGGCTCAAATGACTAAAAAGACCTGGTAGTCATTGATTTTTGGGTTCTGTTTTAGGGTGCTGGAATAATTACAGAAATAGGAATATACAACACAGTTTAATGCCCAATTTCTCTTTCTGGAAGCATGCAGACTTAGAGATTATTTTTACACATGTTCTTCTTTTCACAGATGGAAAACCAGTTCTAAGGCAATCCTGAATCTTTTTTGGGGACCAAATAAAAGACTGTTCTAGTACTTGATGTTCAGGATTTGCAGCGAATAAGGGAACAGAAGGCCACTTTTCAAAAATATACTCAAGTATTTCTTTGACCTTCTTTTATATTCTTTTTGCAAATTAAGAGAATTGAGAAATCTGCAAACACTGTTGATAACAAGTGTTAGGACCAGATAGCTCTGATGTGGAGGATAATGGTTATGAAGATATAATCTTAAATTTCTATTTTTTGATTTTCTTCTCTATGTATAGTAGACCAAGGCCCTATTCCAAATCAGTCAACACAAAAATAGGTCCTATGAATTTCAGGAAAGAAAAAAAAATCAGGTATGCTGCAAATAAGTCAACAGAAAACAGCTCAACTCACAGAAATACATTATCAAAATACATGTCTTGATATTAAGCTGAGAACACGATGTTTATATTTGAAACAGGGACATAATTAGATTCACATAATTTTAAAAGGAATAGCTCGAGGGTTTTGCAGAGGGTTTATACGAGCCACCCATGAGACAGATCAGGTCTGGAAATATGTTTAAATAACACCACATGGGTTTTTAAATCAATTCAATTAATACCATTAAAAATCATTATATTTGATATAAAAATAAAGATTTTTAGCTTCTTGGGCACCTGCATGGCTCAGCTGGTTAAGCCACTGCCTTTGGCTTAGGTCATGATCCTGGAGTCCCAGGATCAAGTCCCACATCGCATTGGGCTCCCTGCTCAGCAGGAAGTCTACTTTTCCCTCTGACGCTCCCCCCTGTCATGCTCTCTCTCTCTCTCAAATAAATAAATAAAATCTTAAAAAAAAATTTAGCTTCTCTTAAGAAATCTGAAGTCCTGACCACATTAGGTCCCATACACATCTGAGAATTATAATTAATATTAGTAAAAGCTACTATTTATTGAATGCTAAGTGCCAGGTATCATTCTAAGCATTTTCCTTTTATTTTCCCCTTCACACACATAGTATACCTGTGATACAGGTCTTTTTGTCCACATTAGATATCTGGGAGAGTTGATCCCTGAGAAATACAGTAATTTTCTCAAAATCTATAGGTGGTAACTGATAGATTTGGGATTTAAAACCAGGCCTGTCCCATATCCATGATGTAGGCAATTCAAAATGTTAAATTACTGAATGCCAAATCAGTCCATATCCAGTATTATCACATTTCTGTGTTTGTAGAAAGTTAATGTTCCTTGTGTGATTACTTTAAATGCTATTTCAATATACCATGAAACCTATTCCCTAAAAGAAACATTACACCTACACCTCATAAATATTTTCTGCTTTTAAAATAATTGCTACTCCTTTTTGCTTAAAGAAATTACACAAATAATTTACTAATCCAATTTTAATCCATTTTGCTTCAAAATGATAGAATCCATTTATATTTATTATGCTAAAATACCAATTATAATTTTCTCTGGTAAATTAAAACACTTCACTTAATTTTATTCATAGCATTTGTAGACAGGTATTGAAAAGCCTTCTGAATTATATATATCCCAGAATTTTAACTCCGGAAGGGTCACTTAAAATTCAAGTGCATCTTACCAGAAGTTGTCTTCACTACTTCAGTGGTATTTCTCAGTCCAACAAATGAAAATTGATAAAGTCTCCAAGATCTTGTGTCACCCACTTCAACAGAACTACGCTTCCATTGGTAGACAATTTCTTCACGTGGATAGCCATCTGCCATTAGACGGGAAAGCACACATTTAAAATTATTTATAAGTGAACGTATGTAGCAACCACCTTCTATGAACAAGACACTGAGATAGGTGTGATAGAGACTGACTTATAAATTAGAAGATCCTGAACTAAAGAATCTCACAATAGAAGAAATAAATACAATGACATTTTCTCCCAACAGGAATTTTAAAAACTATGAGGTCAAAATTACCCTTAAAGTCACTTAATTTGCATAGACAGTATATTATACATGGTTTCACGTATACTTAATATTCATACTTTACATTGTCTAGGGTAAGATATAAAAAGTAGCAAATATATAAGCAATAGAATAGTCATCATGCACAGGTATTATTTCATGATGAAGAAGAATTAACAGGGCAAGGTATTGAGCATCATGCAGAAACAGAAAATAACAGGAGAGGAGCAGACTCAAATGCCTCACCAGGGCATGCCCTTGGAGTGGAAGGTGACTGGGAAAAATAACCTCAACTACTTACATTATTCTCTCTTTCTCAATTTGTTGGGACTTCATTTTAATATATGTAGAAATTCTACTTACTACAATTAAGACCAGTAAAGTAGAAATGCCCAGGGGAAGATACCAATGAGTACTATGTAGATTCTGAAGAAGTCAATCATGTTCAGCCAAGAGAACAGAAAGTCATCTTTTAAGAGATATTGTACTGACAATGTAGTGGTTATCAGTACCATTTGCTGGCCATAATACCCTATAAAAGTTTCTTCATTTTTTTTCCTAAATTATTTGTTTCTTTATGGGGATCAGGGCAGTACTTTTTTCATGAAACTGATGGTCAATATATATTTGTTGAATGGATAAACATTATTAAGTTAATTGTAGAATAAACTCAAGTATGGGTGCCAGTCTGGCTCAGTAAGTAGAGCATGTGACTCTTGATCTTGGAATTGTAAATTCAAGCCCCCTGTTGGGGGTAGAGATTACTTAAAATAAAATCTTAAAAAAAATAAAACTCAAAATAAACTCAAGTAAAAATAGATAAATAGATAAACAAAACTAGACATTGTCTAAACTATTTGTCTACTAATAATGCAATATAAACCTAAGTCTTAATTATGGAGGCTGATTGACTACTTGGAATAAAATCCCTATGTGTCTTCCTTTTCTTTTCTTTTGGTCCAAGTAGTTGTGTATTATGTGTTTATTGACTAAGATGAAAGAAAAAGAAAGCATGATCCCCAGATTGGCATGGAACAGGGGAAGGTGGGGCAGAATGTGCTGAAAACTGAGAAAAAGAATGATGATGTTAGGAAACTTCCTATGGAGAACACGTAGGTGATTTAACTTTTTTGAGAGCAATAAGTAACATTAAGTTGTGTTTGGGTTCAGAAGACAGTTGTCCATCAGTGACCTAAAGACACAGAAATCACCAGTTCTTAAATTTTAGCTCAGAAAAGGAGTGGACCCAGTTGGAAATTAAAAGAAAAGAAGTCTAATCTCCCAAAGCTTGGGGAAGATTTTACTTAAAAATATTCCATCCTTGGATAAAGTAAAACGTATGAAATAAGATGCATAATGGGAACTTTTTAAAATACATATGATATACAGTGATATTTTTCCTCGAGTTCATTCTGGAATTGATGTAATGATGAACAGATGATTGTTTCTCTCATCACTGATTTTTTTTTAAATATAGTTATTATGACTTAGTTGGCTCCTATGAGTCTCTGTCACTTCCTGCCTGAGAAATTCTATTTATAGAAATATAAACTTAAAACTCATAATCAGGGGCACCTGGGTGGCTCAGTCGTTAAGCGTCTGCCTTCGGCTCAGGTCATGATCTCAGGGTCCTGGGATTGAGCCCCGCATCGGGCTCCCTGCTCGGCGGGAAGCCTGCTTCTCCCTCTCCCACTCCCCCTGCTTGTGTTCCCTCTCTCGCTGTGTCTCTCTCTGTCAAATAAATAAAATCTTTAAAAAAAAAAAAACTCATAATCAGTTTTTCATTCTGCCTAGCATGCCTAGTTGGCAGACCAAAAATAAGGAAGAGATGAGAAACCTAAACGAGTGTTGAACAAAAACTCAGGCAAACATCTGCGGGAAACTGAAGCTTGGTTTTGGTTCAGGCAGGAAATACCTACAAAGGTTACTAAAGCTTAATTTGTTTCAGAATCATCATGGATCATCTTGGTATATAGTCTATTATCTGATAATAATAACAATCAATAAAATTAATAGAGCTTTTTAGTGAATCTTAATGTGTGTGAGGTAGCATACCAAGCATTTTACACATATT